>NC_090939.1:970044134-970351407 GCF_040938575.1 Ambystoma mexicanum
TTAAAACATTATCTGGGAAGGGTTCGATGTCGCAGCAATCCACTTACGCAAATAAAACTGTAAAGGGAACAAATAAATAAGAGTATATAGATGACAGAACTACTAAATGCTACAACAATTGGTGTACGTGCGGATTCTCCAGGGAGTCACCTAGTGATACCATTTCATAATACTTCAGATGCGGAGCAGTCGTGCCTTTTCTGACCCATCAGAGCACCTGAAGACAATGAAAATGGCACTGGTGTGCGGTATAAATCACAATACCATAACCTAACATAACAAGCTAACAGTGATCCCAATTATAAAGGTAAAATAGGCACAGCCAAAAGGTATACCTCCTTCACCTTTTGAGGTAATATGGGCCGAGGGAAGGCTATACTCTTAGAGGGGGTGTGAATTTGAGGCAGTAGCAACTGAAACAGCCATAGTAAACATATTTCAAAATAAAGATAGAGATAGCTTGCTAGTGAGTGGTATCCAAGTTTGTATATGGCCAACACCCAAAGACAAACAGGGCCATAAAGAGAAACTGAAAAGATTGGGACTCACTCAAATACACTCAGATCTTCTCCCATGGCAAGAACAACTATTGCTGCAGTACCTTAGGCAAACCCACTGAAGAGATCAATGATACATTATTGTTATTGCTCGTGGGATCATTGGAAAACACTTTAAATGCAAGAGCTACCATGCACTAGACTCATTGAAAATCCAAGCAATACTACAAATGACTGCCCCTCTGACAAAGGACGGATTCAAGGGGTTCCTGGAGATTACAGGTTACTGCAGGCAGTGAAACCCACAACCATTGTAGGGAACCATGAGGGGGCATGCCCCAGGACCTATTATGCAGACTACTCTTTAAACCGTTAAAATAGTAATTCTAGGATTTAAATAAAATGTGCTTCCCCTGTTCTAGACCTCTGAGATGATAGTACGGATGAGTATAAAATATCAGCAGATTAGTTTTAAGGGATAAACAATCAAGGCCTTTCTTCCAAATCTTGCACAAAATGGAAAGCATCGGTTTTACCCCACCACCCAAGCCAACCTGCTTAGCCATCAGCTCACCTCGTCCTATACCTCTGCAGAGGCTCGACCTCATGCATCCCTATGAAACTTATGGCTAAATATTGCTTACCCCAATTGATTCCTTTCATACTTTAACTTAGGACATTGTTGGCCTTTCGTGCTTGCTGATTGTCACGTACCAATAAACATCCAGTTCACCTTGATTCCATCATCAACTTCGCTTCCATCCTCGTGAGAGAAGGTCCTCTGCCCCATGATGTGTGTCTGCTCTGAAAGAAGGCTCTATTATTAGAACTGGATATCACCAGCATAGTCAGAAGATGGTGGCTGGGGTATCCATTTAATATGTCCCAAAAAAATGTCGAATGACAAAAATGTCGAAAACATTTTACCTAAAAAATTTATTTCGAATGTATTCTTGTTTCATTTACATGTTTTTTTTGTTTTGTGAGTAAAAAAAGGGTTAAAAAAAAGCAAAAAGGGGGTTTGGGGTGAGCCCCCCATTTCAAGGTGAACCCCCCATTTGAAACTAAACATTTTAAAAAAAGATATTAAAAAAAAAAAAAAGTCGGTAAAATATTTTCGACATTTTGGCATTCCAAATTATGTAATTCGAAATACTCACTATAAACCGGCGACTGGGTGTCCTTCATCCAGTGACCTAAACATCCCAAAAGTGCTGAGCCCAGCACTCACTATAGCACATGCTTCACCACTGGATTTCAGGTCAAGCATTGGCAAATGCCAATCCTGCAGGGAATACACTTAACCAATGACCACTAGGATTTAAAGAAAAATAAACAAACACTGTGGCTCATGTGGTAACAGATATCATGAAGGCATCGTAAAACAGGGAATATCATATTGCAATAGGAAAGCTTTCCATTTCATACATTTCACCCTCCCCACAATTATGAGACAAGATGAAAGATGATGACTTCATATTCATCACTTGTTATAACCCAGGGGGTGTCACCACTGACAGACCCAGTTTTTAGGTTCTTGCACATCTAACATTATGCTTCTTTCCCACACAATCTCTCTCCAATCACCTGCTTTTCCTTTGCACAGGGCATTCAATCACTTATCCTCACTCATGATTCCCTACTATTCATTTGTGCAGGGGAACAACTACACCTAAATATAGCACTCATATATTGAATGAGCCCCAGGCTTGCAGTAAGTTCATTCATTATGAGTCCCTTTAGTATCTAGTCATTGTTAAATTAAATTCTACTTCCAAAACTTCAGTCTCTTGCTGCACCTCCAAAAGGTCATCATTATCAGGGGTCGAATGAAGGGGAGCTAATCTGGAGGTTGATGAGTTGATCATTATGGCTTTAATTCTACGACTGCATTGAGAACACTATTCCTGCCAAAATTAAAAAAGAAAGCAGTTAGAAACATTATGGCTGTAATGTAAGGTTATTCAGACACTTCCAGGTGAAATGCACACAAAATAATTCTGGGAACACATAAGGAAGCATAATGTTCGGGTGGTCAGGAAGGGTCCCCACAAGCACGAGGGGTTCATGTTGCATTCGTCATATAGATGACTAGGGGTGGTGGTGAATTGGGCGTGATGTTACAATTTCATATGTATCGAGTGTAGTTCATTATGGATGGTATATGTTACTTTTAGTGTTACTTTTTGTTTAGAACTGATACATATTAGTTTTGCACGTGAGTAGAAGGATGCAATGTTAAAACCTCAAATGTAACATGAACTCGATCCACACATGTGGTGCTCTGAAGTGCGTGGAAACTGAGAGACGGAGAAGGTTTTAACTCTCATTTGGAGGAAGGCCTGTCCTGAAATCCCACGTGAAAGAAGGAATAATATTTATCAAACATGCACACAGAGGAACATATCAAACAAGTTTTAATAAGGAGTTTATATAAATCAGCATGTAGTGGGTTTTGTGAATTTATTGACACGTTGCAGCTAGCCATTGCGCAATTAACTTTTGTAAACTGGGAAATTCTAGTTTCGCGGCTCGGGGTTTGACAGAGGAAGAATGAGTCATCCAGTAGAAGGTTAGCCATCTAACAAGATGCAATGGTTTAAAGGCTTAACAGTTCTGCAGGTAACATATGTAATCTTGCCCATTGCATTGAAGTCGCGCAGAGGGGTTTGGCCATTTTCTTGGGCCGGCAATAAAGATGGGGCCTGAGGCCAGGGTGTCTAGTGTTCAATTACTTTCTCAGGGTGGAACTAGAGGACATATGTGCTGGAGTTGTAGTCTCATAAATTAGAATGCCTTAAGTGGTGCCAGTAGACTGGGGTAGATGAGATCGCAATCAGTAATTCAAAGAGAACCTGTTTTCTCAGCTTTTCTGAGCAGACCATGTGCAATCACACTGAAGGTTAAAGGGCTTTAGACCAGTTTCTACTAAGCAATAAATTATGTTTGTATATGTATGTTTTATTATGTTATGATGTCATGACGTACCACGGTCTAATCCACAGCAAAACCAGACTTCAAATATGATCTGAAGTTGCTAGTAAAGATTGTCGATGACCAATGAGAAGGGAGGAATTGGAGAAAGATGGACTGTCTTTGTAAACGTTTTGTCCAATCATGTTTGGGGGCGGATTGTAATAAAGTATTTGGGAGTGTTTCAACTGTTGCTAAAATGTATAAAAAATTATCAATTGATGTGGTTCATTGAGACTTGAGTTAGTTTGGTCCTACAGTACCATCTAACCACTGCCTGGACGTTTGTACAATAAACTGATCACGTACAAAACGTGCACTCGCTCCTCGGGTGGTTGATCTGGTTTAGGCTGAGGTAATGCCCCTACAAATTTTACGACCACAAAGAGACCCTAGGCTTTCTGAGATGTTGGGGGTCTTATGTCCACACTACTTGGCTGTGGCAGCTCTCTGCAGGCACCAGTCTTCCGTACAAAGTGAAAAAGAGAGGTTGGCAGATGCCATATTCGTTAAAGGTCTGTCTGCTCCCAGAGGAACGGTGGTGTGGTCCAGCTGTGCAGGGCCACTTCTCGGAGTACCATATCGAAGCACTTCAGATTATGTGAGTGTACTTTTGGAGATAAAGCAATGTGAGAGCTAAGGTATACTTCAGCCTTTGATGAGCACATTATATGTAATCAATATTTCTATTATCTTTGGCACAACCACTGTTGTTTAATACACTACCTCTAAGTGGTGCTTTTTGTGTTGTGTTCATTTAACAGAATCACTTATAAGTGATCCCAGTTGTGACAGTCAAAGGATCTATGACTCATTTAAGTAGAGTGATTTGCCCAGGAGTGCAGAGGTTGGTCAAGTGTGGAAGCCCTGTTTTCTAGTTCCCCAAATTGAAATGTCGCAGGTTTCAGATCACACATGTTCCCATTGTATTTTTAGTTTTTCACCAGCATATAATACCTGAGAAGAGATAAATACAGTACTCTATGCAGGAAGATGATTGCATGCTGTTCTTTTAACTGTCACTGGATTGCAGTGCCACTTTAATCTAATCCATGAATGTAACAGACAATGAAAGGATGCTTGGCTCCAGTTTGGCTCTTCTTTCACAAAGGCACTCACGCCAAGCAAGAGCCAGGAGTGTGGCTCTAACTAGCCTCAAGCTCCCCCACCTCTAGGTGAGAATCAGCTTCTGAGTATTACTGTGGTGGACTTTTAGCAATGATTGCCAAGGCATAGAGACAGTTGGCAGTGATGTAGTGCAATTATAAGAATTGTGTGTAGTGTGGCTCTGTAATTGAAACACTGCTGAATGAACCACTAGTGCTGAAAAAGACTGCAAAATAGAGAGAGGACGTTCCCCAAAATTAGAGGGCAATACTGGAGGATCATAATACGTTTGGGCCATTTGGTGGCCATTTT
The DNA here is from genome assembly GCF_040938575.1 of Ambystoma mexicanum. Classification (NCBI taxonomy): domain Eukaryota; kingdom Metazoa; phylum Chordata; class Amphibia; order Caudata; family Ambystomatidae; genus Ambystoma; species Ambystoma mexicanum. The sequence continues at coordinate 970,049,024 of NC_090939.1, forward strand.
AGGAGTGGCAATGTATCTGCCTTCTACTCCATGTGCAAATTATAAAAGATAATCCTCTTTGCTAAAGAAGCAATAACAAAAGAAACTATGTAATGAATGTAATGAAAGTGTCAGTCATTATTTAATCATACTACATTGAAGAAAGTAAGGCATACATAAATTAATGCTATATTAAGATGGCATAAATAAGTTAGTGCTATATTAAGATTTATGCTGAAATCATCAACACTGCTCTTTTAAATATTAGGTTGAACTCTTTGCTTTTTGTTTATATTTGCCTTGTAAATGAAAACCAAACGTAGGTCCCGAACGTAGACTATGGGGTAATCTATATTAAACAACAGAGACTTTTCTGCCTAAACAAATGGTACTTAATCAGATTCTTTTTAAATTAGCAGCTTATGCAAACAGGCACGCTATACAAACGCATTTCATAGTTCAACAACTCTAAAAACACTGAAACAAAAGTGGCATTGTCAAAATACGTAAGAGTTCATTTATACAGAAAGATGGAAAATAAAGTACAGGTCAATTTCCTACAAAGAACACATGTAAAACACTGGATTGCACTGAAAATTATTAAGCCCCACATTCAGAATAGTCAGGTGTAGCATGTTTTTGATCCTAGAGGGCAGGGTGAATGTTCTACGTTGCTATTCATAGGGTGCTTGTCACCTTGCAATATAGTTGCTTCGTTAGTGCTAATGGAAATAGGCCCACATAGTACCATAGTTTTTCTACACCTCCATTTAATATTTTTTGGATGGTGGATACCAGGTCAACGTCATTGAATGTCTTGGCGTATGACGAATATCACATCTTCATCAGAACTCAATAGAAAGTCGTGGGCACCCAGTCAATATAAATCAGAGGGAGGAAAAAGAGTCAATACAGTATTTTTGTATTAAAACAAAGTAAAAGTGTCATAGATGAAAGGAAATGCACTCACCCTCGAATACAGGTCCCACAGTAAGGAGTAAGGAGCAGGGGAGGTGGGGGCTTCCTCCATGTGGAATAATATATACCCCCCGAAGTTTGTCCTAGAAACTAAATACATGTAATGTGGACACACAATATAAATACTTAGGCAGCATTTGCATGGAAAGCACAGAAATATATGATCAGGAGGTACCTTAGAATTAAAGCATTATCTGGGAAGGGTTCGATGTCGCAGTAATCCACTTATGCAAATAAAACTGTAAAGGGAACAAATAAATAAGAGTATATAGATGACAGAACTACTAAAAGCTACAACAATTGGTGTACGTGCGGGTTCTCCAGGGAGTCACCTAGTGATACCATTTCATAATACTTCAGATGCGGAGCAGTCGTGCCTTTTCTGACCCATCAGAGCACCTGAAGACAATGAAAATGGTACTGGTGTGCGGTATAAATCACAATACCATAACCTAACATAACAAGCTAACAGTGATCCCAATTATAAAGGTAAAATAGCCAAAAGGTATACCTCCTTCACCTTTTGAGGTAATATGGGCCGAGGGAAGGCTATACTCTTAGAGGGGGTGTGAATGTGAGGCAGTAGCAACCAAAACAGCCATAGTAAACATATTTCAAAATAAAGATAGAGATAGCTTGCTAGTGAGTGGTATTCAAGTTTGTATATGGCCAACACCCAAAGACAAACAGGGCCATAAAGGGAAACTGAAAAGATTGGGACTCACTCGAATACACTCAGATCTTCTCCCATGGCAAGAACAACTATTGCTGCAGTACCTTAGGCAAACCCACTGAAGAGATCAATGATACATTATTGTTATTGCTCGTGGGATCATTGGAAAACACTTTAAATGCAAGAGCTACCATGAACTAGACTCATTGAAAATCCAAGCAATACTACAAATGACTGCCCCTCTGACAAAGGACGGATTCAAGGGGTCCCTGGAGATTACAGGTTACTGCAGGCAGTGAAACCCACAACCATTGTAGGGAACCATGAGGGGGCATGCCCCAGGACCTATTATGCAGACTACTCTTTAAACCGTTAAAATAGTAATTCTAGGATTTAAATAAAATGTGCTGCCCCTGTTCTAGACCTCTGAGATGATAGTACGGATGAGTATAAAATATCAGCAGATTAGTTTTAAGGGATAAACAATCAAGGCCTTTCTTCCAAATCTTGCACGAAATGGACAGCATCGGTTTTACCCCACCACCCAAGCCAACCTGCTTAGCCATCAGCTCACCTCGTCCTATACCTCTGCAGAGGCTCGACCTCATGCATCCCTATGAAACTTCTGGCTAAATATTCCTGACCCCAATTGATTCCTTTCATACTTTAATTTAGGCCAGTGTTGGCCTTTCGTGCTTGCTGATTGTCACGTACCAATAAACATCCAGTTCACCTTAATTCCATCATCAACTTCGCTTCCATCCTCTTGAGAGAAGGTCCTCTGCCCCATGACGTGTGTCTGCTCTGAAAGGAGGCTCCATTATTAGAACTGGATATCACTGGCATAGTCAGAAGATGGTGGCTGGGGTATCCATTTAATATGTCCAAAAAAAATTTCGAATGACAAAAATGTCGAAAACATTTTACCTAAAAAATTTGTTTCGAATGTATTATTTTTTCATTTACATGTTTTTTTTGTTTTGTGAGTAAAAAAGGGTTAAAAAAAAGAAAAAAAGGGGGGTTGGGGTGAACCCCCCATTTCAAACTTAAAATTTTAAAAAAAGATATTAAAAAAAAAATTCGGTAAAATATTTTCGACATATTGGCATTCCAAATTATGTAATTCGAAATACTCACTATAAGCTGGCGACTGGGTGTCCTTCATCCAGTGACCTAAACATCCCAAAAGTGCTGAGCCCAGCACTCACTATAGCACATGCTTCACCACTGGATTTCAGGGCAAGCATTGGCAAATGCCAATCCTGCAGGGAATAATCTTAACCAATGACCACTAGGATTTAAAGAAAAATAAACAAACACTGTGGCTCATGTGGTAATAGATATCATGAAGGCATCGTAAAACAGGAAATATCATATTGCAATAGGAAAGCTTTCCATTTCATACATTTCACCCTCCCCACAATTATGAGACAAGGGCCCTCATTACGACCCTGGCGTTGGACCATGGTGCTAATAGCACCATGGTCCATGCCGGTAACTACTGGCTCCGCCATGGCGTAATGGGGAATTACCTCCCCATTCCGAGGTTGGCGGGGTGGTAATTCCCCATGCCGCCATGGCCGTTCCCCATTCCCATTTTTGCCCCATAGGGCTCAATGGAAAAGGGGAAGGCACTAAGTACCGTGCCGCAAATTGCGGCACCATACTTAGCGCCAAGGTCCCTTTGCGGGTTGGTTTTTAACGCCTGCAAAAAGCAGGCGTTAAAGTCTCCAACCCGCAAAGGGACCTCGTAATCAGGAGCTAAGGGATTACCGGTACGGGTACCCTTACCGGTACCGGTAATCCCTTAGCGCCAGGGTCATAATGAGGCCCTAGATGATGACTTCATATTCATCCCTTATTATAACGCAGGGGGTGTCACCACTGACAGACCCCCTTTTTAGGTTCTTGCACATCTAACATTATGCTTCTTTCCCGGACAATCTCTCTCCTAATCGCCTGCTTTTCCTTTGCACAGGGCATTCAATCGCTTATCCTCACTCATGATTCCCTACTATTCATTTGTGCAGGGGAACAACTACACCTAAATATAGCACTCATGTATTGAATGAGCACCAGGCTTGCAGTAAGTTCAATCATTATGAGTCCCTTTAGTATCTAGTCATTGTTAAATTAAATTCTACTTCCAATACTTCAGTCTCTTGCTGCACCTCCAAAAGGTCATCATTATCAGGGGTCGAATGAAGGGGAGCTAATCTGGAGGTTGATGAGTTGATCATTATGGCTTTAATTCTACGACTGCATTGAGAACACTATTCCTGCCAAAATTAAAAAAGAAAACAGTTAGAAACATTATGGCTGTAATGTAAGGTTATTCAGACACTTCCAGGTGAAATGCACACAAAATATCTCTGGGAACGCATAAGGAAGCATAATTTTCAGGTGGTCAGGAAGGGTTCCCACAAGCACGAGGGGTTCATGTTGCATTCAGCATATAGATGACTGGGGGTGGTAGTGAATTGGGCGTGATGTTACAATTTCATATGTATCGAGTGTAGTTCATTATGGATGGTATATGTTACTTTTAGTGTTACTTTTTGTTTAGAACTGATACATATTAGATTTGCACGTGAGTAGAAGGATGCAATGTTAAAACCTCAAATGTAACATGAACTCGATCCACACATGTGGTGCTCTGAAGTGCGTGGAAACTGAGAGATGGAGAAGGTTTTAACTTTCATTTGGAGGAAGGCCTGTCCTGAAATCCCACGTGAAAGAAGGAATAATATTTATCAAACATGCACACAGAGGAACATATCAAACAAGTTTTAATAAGGAGTTTATATAAATCAGCATGTAGTGGGTTTTATGAATTTATTGACAATTTGCAGCTAGCCATTGCGTGATTAACTTTTGTAAACTGGGAAATTCTAGTTTCGCGGCTCAGGGTTTGACAGGGGAAGAATGAGTCATCCAGTAGAAGGTTAGCCATCTAACAAGATGCAATGGTTTATGGCTTAACAGTTCTGCAGGTAACATATGTAATCTTGCCCATTGCATTGAAGTAGCGCAGAGGGGTTTGGCCATTTTCTTGGGCCGGCAATAAAGATGGGGCCTGAGGCCAGGGTGTCTAGTGTTCAATTACTTTCTCAGGGTGGAACTAGAGGACATATGTGCTGGAGTTGTAGTCTCATAAATTAGAATGCCTTAAGAGGTGCCAGTAGACTGGGGTAGATGAGATCGCAATCAATTCAAAGAGAACCTGTTTTCTCAGCTTTTCTGAGCAGACCATGTGCAATCACACTGAAGGTTAAAGGGCTTTAGACCAGTTGCTACTAAGCAATAAATTATGTTTGTATATGTATGTTTTATTATGTTATGATGTCACGACGTACCACGGTCTAATCCACAGCAAAACCAGACTTCAAATATGATCTGAAGTTGCTAGTAAAGATTGTCGATGACCAATGAGAAGGGAGGAATTGGAGAAAGATGGACTGTCTTTGTAAACGTTTTGTCCAATCATGTTTGGGGGCGGATTGTAATAAAGTATTTGGGAGTGTTTCAACTGTTGCTAAAATGTATAAAAAATTATCAATTGATGTGGTTCATTGAGACTTGAGTTAGTTTGGTCCTACAGTACCATCTAACCACTGCCTGGACGTTTGTACAATAAACTGATCACGTACAAAACGTGCACTCGCTCCTCGGGTGGTTGATCTGGTTTAGGCTGAGGTAATGCCCCTACAAAGTTTACGACCACAAAGAGACCCTAGGCTTTCTGAGATGTTGGGGGTCTTATGTCCACACTACTTGGCTGTGGCACCTCTCTGCAGGCACCAGTCTTCCGTACAAAGTGAAAAAGAGAGGTTGGCAGATGCCATATTCGTTAAAGGTCTGTCTGCTCCCAGAGGAATGGTGGTATGGTCCAGCTGTGCAGGGCCACTTCTCGGAGTACCATATCGAAGCACTTCAGATTATGTGAGTGTACTTTTGGAGGTAAAGCAAGGAGAAAAAGAGGGTTGTTTCTTTTTGATTTAAGGGATTTGGTAAGGGTAGAATTGGAACACGGGATATGGAATTAGTCAGGGTTGCAGGGATTTGAAAAATTGATGTTTTGACAGAGTGATTTAACTGTTCTGTGTTGTAAGTCCCTTGTTTATCTTTTTTAAACTAGTTTGTTATGTTAGAGGTGTGAGGAGGTATCCTACCCAGCACGGCCACTGTAGGGGTTGTCTTGATACCCTTTAGATTGCTTGTCTGGTTGGCTCAAACTCTCACCTCAAGGTGAGGTGGCATATTATGTAAGTCCAACCGTAGATACGTTTTTGAAGTAAACCCTTGGCAGCCTGTAAGGTATATCGGCTGTGCGGGTGGAGCCCTTGCATCAATTTTCTTGGTTAGTTGAAGTAGCGAAGGGGAAAATTCCTGCACTCAGGAAAAGACGGTTTTGTAGTAGAGAAGGCTGTACTAGTAAAAGAAAAGAGAGCACGAGCAGTGGTGCTGTAGTCAAAAACACTGCACTCCTCCTATGCTTGACCGGTGAGGATATCTCAGAAATAATGGCCGGCAATTGTTTTTATTAAAATACTGTCTTTTGTGTAAGAGTGAGAAGTAGAATTGAAGCAAGTAGCTGAGCAAGGCAATTGCAGTATAAACGATTACGGTGGGTGATTGTGGCTAACGACTAAAGACATGGGTAAGGTTAAAAAGGGAGTTTGTTGGATGAATAAATGTTTTTCTGCGGGTTCGGCTTGCTATCAGGTTTTTGTGAAATAATTTTTTGATAACTTGGTGTGGAGTATGGAGACTCTGTTGAATCATTTGTGCCAGGTGTCGCCTGGCTAAAAGGCAAACATTCTAAAATACCATAGGGAATGGCTGAGGGAAAGTAAGGGTAAAATGATGACTTCTTGGCCTGTCAAGGGAACCTATGACACGGGTATATTGGAGAATCTGCATACCTTTTTGACTACAAAATACAAGGGCTCAAAACTAGAGAAGTGTTTAAATATCTTAGAATTCTGGTGGATGTATGGAAGGCCATAGTGTTAAAGTCATAGACGAGGGACCAAAAAAGGAGGGTGCAGGAATTCCTTCCGCACCACCCCGATATGGGAGCCATGCTTTATCTTCTGCAGAGAAGTATACCTACCCTGAGTTCGTACCTCTATTTTCGCCAGCAACCACTCAAGTGGTTGCGAGACGACACAGGTAGTGCCTCCATCAGTTGCGATTTCTAAGAATTGGGATCTCGAGGGAGGTGCAAAGGTATCTCCTTCAATGGTTAGGGCTGCAGAGAGTTTGAGACTGGACAACAGAGAGGGAGTAACTCCCCCAACTGCTAGATTAGCAGACAGATTAAGGGTGGAGGAACGAGGGGGAGGGGACCGGCAGCTAGAAGTGTGGATAGATGATCAAGAACTAGAGAGAAGCGGGGGTTCAGGCCTTTTCCTGTTAGGATGTTAAGTTAAATGATATTTATACCACACACTATCACCCCTGTAGTGGTCCCCTGGCGCTCTGGCGGATCTGAGAAGGGAATAGAGTAGGTGGGTTAGTAAGGTTGAGCCAGAAAAAGAGCAAGAGAGCTGTGATGTGCTGTTGGCAGCCTCCGTTCAGTTAACACCATTCACTGAGCTTAGGTGTGCTTTTCGGTTGGTAGCCGTCATGTGTTGTTGTGCAAGGCTATGTGCGTTATGCTTTCTTGTTGCGATGTAGTAAAGTACCTGTGGTTTGTAGTGCTTTGGAGGTGTGGTTGTGTTTGCGTAGATTGTGAGAGTTGTATGCAGAGGGGAAAGATTGTTTATTGGGGTTGGTTAGTGGCATCAATATTTAGATGCAACGCATGCTAATCTTCACAATCATGTCTAGATGTGGCGCAATGCTAATCTTTACAATTCTGTCTAGATGTGAAGCAAGCTAATCTTTACAATTCTATTTGGATGTGACGCAAGCTAGTATTACAATTCTGTCTAGATGTCACGTAATGCTAATCTTCACAGTTCTGTATATATATGATGCAATGTTAACCTTCACAATTCTGTCTAGATGTGACACAATGATAATCTTCACAATTCTGTCTAGATGTGACGCAGTGCTGATCTTCACAATTCTGTCTAGATGTGACGCAATGCTACTCTTCACAATTCTGTTTAGATGTGACGCAAGCTATTATTACAATTCTCTCTAGATGTGACAGAGACTAATCTTCACAATTCTGTATAGGTATGACACAGGCTAATATTATAGGTCTGTCTAGATATGACTCATTGCTAATCTTCACAATTCTGTCTCAATGTGGTGCCAGCTGACATTACCTAATCTGTCTAGATGCAACGAGAGCTAATCTTTACAATCCTGTCTAGGTGTGGTGAAAGCTGACATTCACAATTGTGTCTTAATGTGACCCAAGCTGACATTCATAATTCTGTCTAGCTATGATGCAAGCTAGTATTACACCTCTGTCTAGATATGACACAAGCTGGTATTACGGTTCTTTCTAGATATGAAGATAGCTGATCTTCACAATTGGGTCTAGATATGACACAAGCTGGTATTACAATCAGTTCTGTCTAGATATGACATAATGCTAATCGTCACAATTCTAATTGTGACCCTGGCTCATAGATGCAATTTTATGTGGACTGGCTAGCATAGAGTATAGTTTACCTAGTTGTGAGATATCGCTCACTAATAGTTATCTTGATGTGAGAGATCTGGCATAATCAGTCTATCTGGCACTAACAGCGTAAATGCGAAATGCTGCTATCTGGCGCAGTCAGGCTATCTGGCACAATCAGGCTAAATGCAAAGTGCTGCAATCTGGCACAATCAGGCAAGCTGGCACAATCTGGCTAAATGCAAAATGGTGCTATCTTGCATAATCAGGATGTCTGGTACAGTCTGATTATCTGGAAGAGTCAGGCTCAATTTTATGTTATGTTAAAGGATATGTATACCTCGCACTATCAATGCCAGAGTGGGCCCCTGGTTGTCTCATGCTTTCTGGCATTTACCCCGGTTCTGTGCAAGGCAGCAGCCTATATCTGAGGCTGTCTAATGCTCCGTGGGAGGGACAGGAGGTGAGGGCAACCTCCACCCAGGTTTGAGATTGCTACGGTTATCAGTTGTTTTTTGGTCATGAGAGTTCTCTGTCTAGCATCGTCTCCCTTTGTTCCTAGGGGTGGTCCTCTCCATATGAGTTCTAAGCGCTCCCTTTCATGTGTCGGTTGTTAGTTAGAGTTTAATCCTTCGTCTTCTCTAGCAGCAGGCTCTGTCCCTTGGATTTAGCCTGGCGAGGGGGCTTGGCTTTTGGAGGTACCAGATTCATATTTGGTTATGGGGTGAAGAGCCAGGTTTTGAGTAGTTTCCTGAATTTTAGGTGGTCCTTTGTATTTCGGATATCTTTGGGAGGGTGTTCCAAGTTTGTGCTCCCAGGTGAGAGAAGGAGGATCCCCCTAGAATCCCCTAGGATAGGGGATACGAAGTGGTAGACACACAAGCAGAACAAATGAAAGAAGCACTAAGGTTAGCGGAGGAAGAGGTATTGCTACTACGGCAGCAAAGAGATGAAAAGTGGGAAAAAAGTGAGAACACAGGTAGGGAATGTAGAAGAAGGATGGTGGAGGCAAGGGCAGGTTCACATGAGGCTTGATAAATCAGTCATCAGAACAGTAGAAGTGGACATAGAGGACGAGGATACTGCCATATGAACAGGGGTTGTACAGAGAGGATGGGAGGCTGAACCCTATTGTAGTGTTGAGTATACTTCCATGCCTGTAAGAAGGGTCAGGGAATTTGGTAACTGGAACCAGTGACGAAGAGCAAGAGAACTGGGATAGTGAGCAGGGAGACCAGGTTGTAGTCGCCCTACCTGCAGCTCCAGTGGCAGTGATAGGTAATACACCACTGAATTATATGTTATGTTAAAGTTATTTGTACTGCACACCTTCACCACTGGAAGTGGTCCCCAGGTGCTCTGATGGATCTGAAAGAAGAGGGGTGGGGGTTAGTAGGGTGAAGTGGGAGTAGGTTAGTGAGAGCTGTGATGTCCTGATGGCAGCTCCAGTTCGGTTTTCACCATGTGCTGAATTTGAGTGTGGTTATCGGATCATGTGCTGTTGATACCGGTTATGTGTTATTTGTCTGTTGTTGTGGTGAAGTACGTGCAGATTGCTGTGCAGAGAAGTGGTTGTGTGGGTTTCTGTGTGATAAGTGTATGGGGAAAGTTGAGGTTTTTCTAGTTTTGGATTCGTTTTTTTGTATTACCTCTTAGTCTTTGTGTTTCTGTTCTTTGTTCCACATCTATGGTGATCCTGCGAGTTTGTATTGTAGTTTGTCTGTCTCATTGGAAGGTATGATGGGGTGGCAGTTTTCCTCTGTGTTACTTAAGTGGTTTGTGTACCTGGTTGAAGCAGGTTTGTTCCCCCACCCTGATGTTAGGGATGTATAGTTTACAGGATTCAGCTCCCTTCCTGCTCGCTTCTATGTTGGTGGTCCTTACCTGCCTATATTTCCTCTGTGGACTAGCAGTATGTGGATATGGCATACTCTCTCTGCCATCCTGGTCCCTCCTTGCCCATTCCCAAGTAAGATTCTAACTTACCTACGTGTTTGCTTTGGCATAATGGTATTCGTTAGTGCCATCCTCCCCCTGTCCTCCGGTTAGGGAAGATAAGTTACAAATTTAGGGACAATGGATTCCCTCTCTTGGGTTCTTGTTTCCTGCTGCATATATGCTTTCTAGTTGTTTCCTTCTGGTTCCGGTTTGAGTAGTTTTCTGAATAGAAGATGATCTCTTGTGTTAGGTATGTTTTTTGGTAGCTCATTGCAGGTTATTGGTGCCAGGTGAAAGACGATCCTCCGAATTTTCTTTTGTTGTATGGTTTTGGTTCCAGGCAGATTTCATTGCTTGATCTGAGTGGTCTTGTTGGGTGGTAGACGCTTATTTTCTCTCTTAGGAACTCTGCTGCTTGGCTGTGGATTTCTCTGTGCGTTATGCACATTGATTTTAACTGAATTTGTTATTTTATTGGTAGCCATTGTAGCATTTTCAGTGCTGGTGTAATGTGTTCTCTTTGTGGTAGTTCAAGCAGGAGTCTGGCTGCAGTATTTTGGATGTGTTGCAGTTGTATTAAGAGTCGTTCTGGCATTCCTAGGTATAGGCTGTTGGCGTAGTCTATTCTGGCCATGAGAGCGATGATATTGAGCATTTTGTGGGTGAAAGAGAGGAATGGTAGGATCCTTTTTACTGCGCATAGGAAGAAAAAGCATTTCTTGATGATAGCATTTAATTGTGGCTCTAGCATTAGTTTGTTGTCCATCAAAATTCCCAGGTTCTTTACTAACATTGATGGAGCTGGTACTTCACAAAGTTCCATTGGCCTTGGGATGTAGTGATTGATTTCTCTGCTTTTGAGTATGAACATTATTTCTGTTTTGCTCGGGTTGAGTTTGAGGTTGTTTGTGTTCATCCAGCCATAGAGTTGTTGGAGGCAGCCCTCCAGTGTTGTGTTTTCTTCCTGTGTGTCTTGTATTTTGAAGACTATTTGTGTGTCATCAGCATAGTTGTAGCATGTGAGGCCTTGTCTTTTAATGAGCTTCATTAGTGGAGCCATGTATATTTTGAAGGGCAATGAGGAGAAGGATGATCCTTTTGATACTCCGCATGTGGATTCTCGAGGTGGATTTGAAAAGTTCGATCCATATGGTTTCTGTTCTGTTTGTTAGGAAGGATTTAATCCAAAGTAAGGCTAGGTCAGTGATTCCTATTTCTTCCAATCTCCCGATGAGGATGTCGTGGTTGACTGTGTCAAATGCTGCAGAGAGATCCAGAAGTATCAGAGCTGTGCTTTTGTCTGAGTCTGCACTCGCCTTTAGATCATCCCCGATTGAAAGCAGTGCCGTTTCCGTTCCTCTCATTGGTCTGAAGCCTACTTGTGCCTGATCCAGCAGTAGGTGTTCTTCTATGCATTCTTGTATTATTCTATAGATGTATGTTTCAAGTCGTTTTGCTGGGTATGGGATGTTGGAGATGGGTCTGTAGTTGGAGAGGTCCTCCATGTTGCCTGATGTGTCCTTGAGGAGCAGCTTGATATATGCCAATTTGAAAGATTGTGGCTACTTTCCCTGTTGAAATTGATTGGTTGAGAAGGTTTCTGTAGAATTCAATGGGAGTTCCTTGTGAGAGGATTGATTTGTATATGTCTGGGGGCAGGGATCCCTGGGGGAGCCTGCTTTGTTGCTATTGTTTACCAGCTTGACAAATGTCTCCACTGATATTTGGGGGAAGCTTCAGAGTTTATTCTGACGGTCCTCGGATGGGTTGGTGGGTTGCATATTGAGGTTGCTTGGTCTTCTTTGTATGATCTGTTGGATGGTGCTGATTTTTTTTTAAGTGGTGTGCGAGGTCAGTGTGTAGTTGCAGCCGGGGGCAGGGTTTCTCATTTCGTTTATGATTTTAACCTTTCTTTTTGGGTGTTGGGGGCTTTGGTGATTTTGTTGTCGACGTATTTCTTTTTGGCCTTTTGAATTTCCTTTTTGTATGAGTGGATTTGTTGTTGGAATTGAAATTTCTTGGGCCGGTCGTTATTATTCATCCATTCTGGTTCAAGTTTCCTGTTTTTTCTTTTCATGGCGCTGAGTAGCGGGCTAAACTATTTTGCTGTTGCTCTGTTACGTTTGTTGTGGTGATCCACTTGTGTAGTAGTTCTGTTTTTCTGTCAAAGTTAGCTTTGTCCATAGTTGCCGGTGGTTTGTTGATGTCGAGTAGTTCAGTTAAGTTGCTTTTTTTGATGGACCTCCAGTTTCTTTTCATGATAATTTGCAAATCGTCCAGTTGTTTGGTTGTTGGTGTAGCCAGCTTGATCATGAAGGGGATGATGAAGTGGTAGTTCCAGAGGATCTGAATTGGAGGCACGATGGTGGTGAGGTTTTTGTTGGTGAAGTTTGCATCTAGTGTATATCCCGCCGCATGAGTTGCTCCTTTGACTAGTTGATGTAGTTACATTGTCTTCAGTTGTTTGGCTAATAAATTGTGGTTTCTTCAACAAACCAGATGTCGAAGTCACCAAGGATTATCTGCTGTTCCTGTTCGATGGCTAGGTTGATGATTGCTTCTGTGAAGGCCTCCACCAAGGTTGCATCGTCAGTCGGTGGTCTGTATACCAGTATGAATTTGAGGTTTGTTTTGGGGTTTGTTGATAGGCGAAGGATTAGAGATTTGCAGTTGTCTATGCTTAATGGGTCTTCTATTTCAAGTTTTAGGTGTTCCTTTTAATCTATTGCCAGTCCTCCTCCTCTTTTGTTTTTTCTGTTTGCTTGTGTGCATTTGAAGTTGTCAGGGAGGCAGTTATGGAGTGTAATTTTGTAATTGTCGTCTGTCCGTGTTTCAGTTATGAATAGGATGTCAATAGCACCATCACACAGGAGGTCCTAGATCTCGGTGGCATGTTTAGACATTGACGTAGCATGGATTAGATTGCATTGGATCTTTTTGGTGTGGATAGGTGTGTTTACTGATTCCTGTTTTGGCTTGTGGATGGGAAAAAGGCCTAGGTTTCACAGAATGGCAGGCAGTAATAAAGGCCACATAGATTTGAGATTCCTAGACAGTGGGAGAGAGGCCTAGGTTTCACAAAATGGCAGGTGTTAGGAAAGATTGTATGCAGTACCCTTTGGGTGCACTACAACAACCCTGACCTCCTGGCAATAGAAACCCAACCTTTGGTATAAGTCTGTACTACACAGGTTGGTAACGTGTTGAACAGCCAGGTTTATCTCAAGATGGGTCAATGTGAGCTGTAGGGTAGTTAGACAGAGATTCACAATGAAAAGTATTCAAATAAACACATACACACAAGGTTTCCTGAATAAACAATTATTAATTTATTGATCAGTCAGTTAGAATAAGCCTTCTTCAGAAGGGAGCAATGTAACACAAAACACAAATAAATTAATAATGGTTTATTTCATGAAACCTTGTGTGTAAGTGTTTATGTGAATACTTGTCACTGTGAATCTCTGTATAACTCCTCTATGGCTCACATTGAGCCCTCTTGAAATAAGCCTGGCAGTTCAACACGCGACCAACCTGTGTAGTAGAGACATATACCAAAGGTTTGGGTTGGTATTGCCAGGAGGTCAGGGTTGTTGTAGTGCACCCAAAGGGTACTGCATACAATCTTGCCTAACACTGATGGCAGGTGCTGAGGATATATTGTAGAGTTGTTACACTAAGAATTTACTTTGCTTTTGTTCAACTAAAAACCTTCACAAGGCTAAGCTCCACTAGAATAGCAATTGTAACATGCCAAATATGAATAAATTCAGTCAGGAAGCCCTGGTCATTTTAACAGTAAAGCAACTGAAAGAAATGTGTACAGTCAGTAGTCTCCCTGTTAAAGGGAAGAAAAATGAACTAATTGCAAGACTGTTGAATCATCAAAGTCTGGGTAGTAGGCCTGTCACACCTACTATCCCAGGAAATGTGGAAAATGATAATGAGGATGATAATTCAGAGTCTAACTCTAATATTGTTGAAGAGTCAGAAGAGTCAGAGGAGTGCCAACATGGGAGCCCCTCTTTACCTCAACAGGCCCTTTTGCCTCAACCTGTATCCACAGGGAACCCACAAGGTCCATCACTGAGTCCAGAATGTGGGTCTTGTTATGCTCAACTGGTATCCACAGGGACGCCACTCAGCCCTGGTTGGTTGCCGGAACCGTCTCCCCAATTTTCTGGATGGTGTCTTTGGAGGAAGTCAAGCCTGAAAACACAGGAGGGCTGGGTTCAAGACAGGCCGACTGAGGTAAGTATCCTCCCACCACCCCCTTTGGCTTCAGCCCCTCAGACCCTCTCCTCACCTTGTTGTAGTATTAGGCGTGCTCTCCGTCCTGCCTCCTTAGCAAGGGTGCGTTGTCTTCCGTGGGAGACTGAGTTACTTCACTGCGCTTGTCCGTTCAAGTGTCTTTAAGGTAGGTCTTATTGCAGCAGTTTTGTATAGCGCTGTTGTTCTTGCCTGCCTTTCTTTTGATTAATAATGTCCTTCCTTTCTCCCTAGGTGTGCAGAGCTTCAGGGTGGCAAACTGGTTGGTTTAAGCCCCACCGGTAAATGATGGCGCGTGATGTGTGCTGTAATGCGGTAAGTAAAGCGCTATGCGCAGCGCTGCTTTGTCTTGCCTTTGCTAACCTGTGTCCTCTCTTCCTTACAGGTCACGGTGCTTCTCCAGCAGGTGTGGAACTCCGGAGCGATGCCGGCCAGGAGGTGACAAGCCAGGTAAGCTTCTTGTGCTGTTCGTAGCTTAGCAATGCCGGAGCATGCCTTTTCTAATGTTGTCTTCTCCTTTTCCTTTTCAGGTCGCTTCGATCCGGTAGGTATGCGGTGCCCAGAAGAAGCTGTTCACTGGAGCTGGAGAGCGGATGACAGGATGGGGTTTGCAGGTAAGATTCTGCTAATGATGTTCCTTTTGTCGCCTGCAGGCTCGTTACTCCGAGGTTCGTGGGTATCACAGGACACGGTGAGCGTCACGTTGCAGTCTGCAAAAAGTAACGCGAAGCGTGCTCTGTTGCTTGGGTGTGGTTTAAATAGCCCCCAACAAAGTAGTCCAGGTAAAGTAGTCCCAGGCCACCACAACCAAAACACTATACCGCATAGCTTAGTTCTTAGGAACCAAGCTATGCGAGTGCGTCCATGTTAACTGCAGACCCAATGAAAAAGTAGTCCCCTTTCAAACATGTTCTCCACAATGAATATGAGTCTGGCGCCAGAGGCGCCAGGACTGGCTCCAAGAGAGTCTTGAGAGTGGATGCAAGGCCTCCAAGGCCTTAATGGAGCCCCGAATGCTGATCTTACCTGGCAAGTGGACTTGTCAGTGGGGGTCTGGGGTAAGGGTCATGACAGCACTCCCCCCCAAGGCCCCTCTCACGGTAGTTCTTCTGTTCGGACCAGACTTGTTTGGAAAGTTCTGATGAAATTCCTTGTTCAGACGTGGTGCATGGATGTTCTCGCTGGGTTCCCAGGATCTATCTTGAGGTCCATACCCCTTCCAATCGACTAGATAGTATAATTTGGACCTAGTACATTTAGAGTCCAGGATTTCCTTGACTTCGAATTCCGGTTCTCTGTCAACAATTATGGGTTTTGGTGGTGTCATAATCCATGTACCGGGTTGTACCGGTTTCAAGAGTGATACATGGAACACCGGGTGGATTTGCATATTAGGTGGTAATGCTAGTTTGACGGCTACTGGGTTGATGATTGCTTTGATGGAATAGGGTCCAAAATATCTAGGACGAAAGGTCCGGGTTCCCTTAATGGGTACATATCTTGCTGCTAACCAAACCTTGTCTCCTACTTTATAGTCGGGAGCCCTTCTTCGCTGTTGATCAGCAAATTTCTTTTGTCTGTCCTTGGAGTGAGTGAGATGTTCTGTCGCCTTTTTAAAGGCCTGAGACATGGTTGCATGAAGAGTCCTCACTGCTGGCATTTCCAAGCTGGCGGGAAGGTCTAGTTCATAAGTATGTGGGTGTCTGCCATAAAGGGTGTAAAAAGGTGTTTGTTCCGTGCTAGAATGCAATGAATTATTAAAAGCATATTCTGCTATCTATAGTAAGTCCCTCCAATTCCTTTCCACTTAATGCAGCATGCATCATAAGTATTGCTCAAGAGTTTGATTGGTTCTCTCTGTTTGGCCATCCGTTTGGGGGTGGTGACCGGTGGATAGTCGGATGTCGATTTGTGCTATTGAACAACATTTTTTCCAGAAGTTGGACACGAACTGGCTGCCTCGATCAGCGACCAGAACTGATGGGAAGCCATGTAGTATAACAATACTTTCCAGGAACACTTTCACTAAACTGGATGCATCTGGGAGACCCTTGAGAGGAATGAAGTGTGCCATCTTCGACAATAAGTCAACAACTACTAGAATGGTGTTGAACCCTTGACTCGGATGCACGTCGGTGATGAAGTCAAGGGAAAGGGTGTGCCATGGGGCAGGAGGAATGTCCAATGGTTGCAGGAGACCAGCTGGTTTCTGCTTTTACGATTTGGTTTGTGCGCATACACCGCAGGACTGAACATACAGGATGATGTCTTTACGCCAAGTAGGCCACCAATAGTTCCGTTTCACCTTGGCTAGGGTTTTGGCGATTCCAGGGTGACCTTCCATCAGTGAATCGTGGTAATCAGAAATGATTTGTTGTAGTTCCCTCTTGGGCACATATAGACGGTCCCTAAAATAGGGCAATTGGTCCTTGATGGAGTATTGTTCTCCCTGAGTATGCCATGCCAGTAAGGTGTCGGAATTCATTGCCCGTTGGATTTCATTTTGGAGTTCGGTTTGCGTCAAAGC
The DNA here is from genome assembly GCF_040938575.1 of Ambystoma mexicanum. Classification (NCBI taxonomy): domain Eukaryota; kingdom Metazoa; phylum Chordata; class Amphibia; order Caudata; family Ambystomatidae; genus Ambystoma; species Ambystoma mexicanum. The sequence goes on from NC_090939.1 coordinate 970,065,971, forward strand.
CGTCGTTAGACCTAAGAGTTTGTCCTCAGGAATGATGGGTACTCGACCCTGGAGTTGTATACACTTTTTCGTCAATGCCCATATGGGATAAGGCATCGGCCTTCCCATTTCGGACTCCTGGTCGAAACGTGATTACATAATCGTACTCGGCGAAGAAAAGGGCCCACTGCAGTTGATGCGAGGACTGGGCCTTTGCTGTTTTCAGATATTGCAGGTTTTGATGGTCCTTGATTGTTAGGGAGAATTCTCTTATAAGGCTAATTTCCCAAACCTAGTGAGTCCCCCAGTAGCTTTGCTGGATTTTTGGGGTTTGTTTTTTTCTCCTGATAAGAGTGAGACTCTTTTCCTCCCACTCTTAGGCATGATTTGAGGTATGTCTTTGACTTTTTGTGTGCTTATGGGCTATATATTTTTTTTTACTCCATAGGGTATCATCTGTTTTTGTGTATGTGTTACACAGCACCTTCAGTGCAGTAACACAGGGGTGTCATAGTGACCCCCAAACATAGACTCCATACTCTGGGACTGACTACTGTCTCCCAGGGCATGTAAAGTCACCATTGACTTTACTAGTCCAAAATTGTGAACAGAACCAGTACAAACCATCATATTGTGGAAGTACTGTAAGGGGTTAATTTGATTGCCCCTAGGTCTGTTTCCAAGGGGGCACTGTCCAGTCCCCCCTTGTCAAGTTTCTGGCTGGTGGCAGTGGTTACCATGCAAAATATTCCACCAGAATATTTCCTATGGGATTTTCCCATTGATTTTAAACGCACCACTTTTTGGTGCAATGTTAAAGATACCGCTGGTTTATTTATTTAATATAAAATCACCGGTTGGGTCTTTTTGTCAGAACTCTTTTCTAAAATGGCGTTCGTGTCCGTCTCTGTAACTCCAACCAAGGTCGGGCCCTTTGTTCCACATTTTGGCGGGCTTCTCCACAGAAGCCCTCCAACTGGTGCCACTCTGTCTGGGTTCCACAGGATGTGTGGGTGGGGGAATGGACACCCTGGACTGCGTTGCCTTAGCAACTCAAGTCACACTCTGTTCTGATTGGCCCAGTGGTGAGCCTCCCGGCTCACCACTTAGCATGTATGAGTGACAGCTTGGCTGTTCAATGGGGGTTTTTCTGCATAAAAGCAGGGCTTTTGGGACTGGAACTTCAGAAGTCGCCACTGGACCTAAGAAATCCGAAGAGGGGAATAGCTGAGCCATCTGCAACGACGACACCACCGGTGGAGCCCTGCTGCAACGACCTCACCACTTTCCCGACGACAAGAGAAGATCTTTTGCTGTAAGAGTCTTCTTCCTCTGAGCTGGTGGGATCAACGAGTTAGCCATTTTTGCCTTCCAGGACGTCTCTTGGTCGAATCGCCTGTGCCAAGCACCCCGGCGGCTGGATAGCCAAGCTTCACCACTGTGACCGCGAATACCAGGAACGCACCTTTTAACCGACGAACTCCGCGGCTGGTTTCTTCCCTGGGCAGTGCAACGACTCCAAGTTTCCTCCTCGACGAGATCCTCTCTTCCCCTGGTCGAAACAATGAACTGCATCCGCTGCCAGGAACAACTGCCACCGCTGGAGCTTCCTCAACTTTAAAGGTACTGTGTTCCACCTGGCCTCCCTTTCTACGGTTTGCTAAAGGTGACCCTTAAATCCTTTGCTTTCCAACTGGGTTGGCCCCAGACCTTCTAACTTTACCTCCAGAATCAACCCAACCTCTTTTGAACATTTTCACAAAGACTTCAATGCATTTCTAAACTGTGTGATCTTGGGCACATTTCACCTTGCTCCTTTTAAAGTGGGCCTGGCCTATGAACTTTGGCTCTACAGTAGACTCTGCTTTCTTTAACTTGTTTTGGTCTTTTAAAAGTGTTGGGAACTGTTTTATTTTCATGACCTGCCTTTTTCTCTCCCTTTTACTTAATTATTGGAGTGCCATCTAAGTTACACGCTCACCTCTGTTTTGACAAAAAGTGGTGTTTTAACTTAGACTTGTCTAAGTAATTATTAAGGGAGGTATGTATACTTTTCTGACTGTGTTTGAACTTGCTTTGATTTATAGTGCTAGTGTATTTCTTTAAGCGTGTGTTAAATAAATAATTATATACTTTTGATACAAAGCTCTGGTCAGTGTTTGCTTGTTCTACTGTGTTTTTAGCCCTATTGTGTATCCTCTGTATACTGCCTAACTCTTCTTGAGAGAAGTCTGACTGCTCAGCCACAGCTACCAGGTAAATCTGGGTGGTACAGACTGCTACCAATTGGGTTTACTGCTTACTCCTGTAGTCTTAATTCTTGTAGTGGTCCCCAAGGGAACTGTACAGGATTCTGCCTAACACTGGTGTACAGTGGTGGGATTTGTATTGAGGATACATTGTAGAGTGCTTCTAATACTTTAGCGCAATTAACCACAAAGCTTAGCACTAAAACGTTTATTTTCTAACATGGAAAGTTACAGCCAGGAGTCCCTTTCTGCAGAAACTGCTGATTGTTTAAGAGTCCTTTGTAGACATAAGGATCTTCCTGTAAAAGGCAAGAAAATGGAATTGATAGAAAGATTGTTAGAAAACCAAAGTCTGGGTAGTGGTTCAGATGAGCCTACCTCCCCAGCAAATGGAACCAACAGTAATGGAGTTAACATGGATTAAAGTTTTGATAGTAATGTTATAGAGTTGGAAGAGGAAGGTGAGGCCAATGTAACTGCCCCACTGGTCCTCTGCCTGCTCTAGCACCTCAAGCTGTGTCTACTGGACCTTTGTCAGGTCCCACATTAAATCCTGCATTCATTGAGCTAGAATAAATGAGGCTTGAATTAGAGTTCAAAGGAATTAGTGCCCAATCTGAACAAAAGCACTAAGATCTAAGGCTCAGAGAAATGGAGCTCAAACATGAGCTAGAGATGAAGAAATTGTCTGTGGAAAATGCTTCTCTCCCCAGATCCTCTAGGAGTTCCAGTCCCAAAAGACCCCGGATGCCTAAAGAGATTGTGGGTATGTATGAACCTAAGTTAGATGTGTTGGATTGGTTGTCTATGTTTGAGTATAATCATGGGCTCCAGGACATCACAGGGAATCAGTTGCTTCCTTGGTTGTTCTGTAGGCTCCCCCCTGTTGCATCTGATGTGGTAATGGAGTTGGGGGAGGTGGATAGGATGGACTATGAATGTGTGCAGCTAGCTTTAATAGCTAGATTTGGGAAGACCCCTGCCCAGTACCTTAAGAGGTTTAGGACCCTCAAAAAGCATGATGGGACCCCTTGGGCTACCTGGGTGAGTGAAAGTTTGAAGAACCTAGAGGGGTGGATTAAGGGTTACAGAGTGAACACTTATGAAGGAATGAAAAATCTTGTTATGTTGGAGTCAATTTATGAGGCCTGCTCTCCTGGGCTCAGACAGCACTTGGCTGATTCAAAGGAAATAGATTCCAATAAGCTAGCTAAGGCTGCTGACTTGTGGGTTGCCAACAGGGCCACTCACAAGGATTCTGGGGTAACTCAGAAAAAGGATGAGGGGAAACAGCCTAAGAAGGACTCCAAAGAGAATTCCAATAATTCTAATTCCAAAAAGGGCCCCAAACAGAACCATAAAGGTAAGCCACATGGGAAACCAAATCAGGCTAGTGTACCTTCTGGTCCCAAAGCAGAAGAAGATCAGAACAAGCCACCATTCGTGAAGGCATTTGGAAAATGCTATGTTTGTGGCTCTACTGACCATGTGAAAGGGGATCCCAGATGTAAGGGTAAACCTTCAGGTGTCCACACTGTCTCCTTAGCCTTCGCTCCAGAGGAGGAAGTACAGATGGCCAGTGGAAACTTTCTATTACTGGCTGTTGAACCCATAGGAGTCTCAGCCAGTGTTTCTTTATTGTCCCTGGGGTTGTGGGAACAACAGAATTTAGATATCTATAATTCTATCCCAGATAATACTAAAGAGTATTATAAGGACAATGTCCAGGTGAATGGTCAGGAGACTCCTGCCATTAGGGACACTGGGGCCAGCATAATTGTGGTGGATGAATCTTTTTTCAAGGCAGAGGATGTTGCTAAGGCACCCAAACGTCTCACCAAGTTAGCTGGAGGGCCTGTGCAGATGCTTCCCCAATTACCAGTTCTCATCCAGTGCAATGATATGACTGTGAAGATACCTGTCAGTGTACAATGTGAGGTACCAGGAAGGGTCCTGTTGGGAAATGACCTGAACACTCTTGGAGTAGTGTCACATACCCCCAGACCTCCTAGTAAAAGGTTACAGGAGCTAACTAGACCTTCAAGGGAGAAAACCATGAGAGGTTCTCCCAAGGAGATGATGAGGAAAGAAATCACTGCTACTCCACAGGAGCTACTTTCTGCTATATCTGAGCAACCAGAAGCAAAGGGGCAACCCAAGACCTCTAGAAGGAAACCAGCATCAAGCACTACAGTGCTTCCAACTAGGACTTCCCCTAGGTTGTCCAAAGTTACACCTGTAACTCCACCTCCAGCTAAGGCTGAGAGGGAGGTACAACCCTGTGTGGTTGAACTAGACTCTGAAGAGACAGAGCTAGTAGAAGGCCAAGAACTTATTGGAGATCTGGATCCCGTTGACCATCCTGAGCTGCAGTCTTTACTGGCAGAAGGTGGACCCAACGGGGCAGACTTCAGTAAGGGACAAAGAGAATGTCCAACTCTGGAAGGTCTTAACCACCAGGCAGCTTCTCAGGCTGATGGGCAAGAGCCTGGGAAGTTTAGGTTGCACTGGGAAGATGGCCTCTTCTACAGTGAACTGACTGAGTCTGCACCTGGAGACTACAAGACACTTGTAGTGCCTCAAGAAAACAGACTCCAGTTCTTGCAACTAGCCCATGAGATTCCTTTGGCGGGTCACTTGAGTTTCAAGAAGACCAAGGAAAGGCTCTCTCTCTACTTTCATTGGCCAAAGATGGGGGCTGAGATAGATAAGTTCTGCAAGAGCTGTCACACCTGCCAAACTTCTGGTAAGAGTGGTCCCAAGATTGTGGCGCCTTTAGTGCCTCTCCCAGTAGTGGGAGTCCCATTTGAGAGGGTAGGGATCGACATTGTTGGTCCCCTTGATCCTCCAACTTCCTCAGGCAACAGGTTTATCCTTGTTGTAGTAGACCATGCTACTAGGTACCCTGAGGCAATTCCTATGAGGACTGTTACAGCGCAAGCTGTGGCTAAGGCCCTCCTTGGTATATTTACCAGGGTTGGTTTTCCTAAGGAAGTAATCTCTGACAGGGGGTCAAATTTTATTTCCCACTACATGAAAGCCATGTGGAAAAACTGTGGAGTTACCTACAAGTTCTCGACCGCCTACCACCCTCAGACAAATGGGCTGGTTGAAAGGTTCAACAGAACCATGAAGAGCATGATAGGTGCTTTAGAGGAGCCCCTTAAGAGAAAGTGGGATATTCTACTGCCATGCATTCTCTGTGCTTATAGAGAAGTCCCTCAGGAGGGAGTAGGCTATAGTCCCTTTGAACTTCTTTATGGCCATCCAGTCAGGGGCCCATTGGCCCTGATTAAGGAGGGGTTGGAGAGTGCTCCTACCCCCAAGCCAGTCAAGTGCCTGACTACGTGATAGGACTCCAGAGGAGAATGTCACAGATGATGGCTCCAGCTAGTGATAACCTGAAGGCTGGTCAAGCTTTGTTCAAGCACTGGCATGATCAAAAGGCTAACATGGTTGAGTTCACTCAAGACCAGATAGTTCTCGTTATGATACCAACAAGGCAGAGGGCCTTGCAAGACAAATAGATGGGACCCTTCAAGGTTGTGGGAAAACTTGGAGAGGTGAACTATCTGGTGGACTTGGGCAATCCCAAGGAGGCTCCCAGAGTCTTCCACACCAACAGACTAAAGGCGTATGTCTCTAGACCTGAAGTAGGAGCCTTGCTTCTAGCTTCAGCAGAAGAGGAAGAAGAGAGTGAACCTCTCCCTGATCTCCTCAGAGGCTTACCCTTGGATGAAAAGATTGAAGGAGTTAATCTCTCTTCAAGTCTGACACCTGAGCAACAAGAGGAGTGCAAATCTATGCTAAATCAGTTTGCCTCCCTGTTCTCACTTTCACCAGGCTTGGCCCCTTGGGGCCAGCATGATATACTCACGGGTGACTGCCTGCCTGTAAAAAGCAGAGGGTACAGAATGTCAGAGAATGTAAGGACCCACATCAAAGGAGTGGTCCGCAAGATGATTGACCTCGGGGTAATAGAACCCTCTACTAGTCCATGGTCTAGCCCAGTTGTGTTAGTACCAAAGGCATGATCCAAAGAATTGAGATTCTGTGTGGACTATAGAGCTCTTAATGCAGTCACCAAGACTGATGCCCATCCTTTGCCAAGGACAGATGAGTTGGTGGATAGACTTGGTTCAGCCAAGTACCTCAGCACATTTGATCTGACGTCAGACTATTGGCAAATAGCCCTGATAGAGCATGCCAAGCAGAAAACTGCATTTTCTACCCCAGTTGGCTTATGCCAATTTAAGGTTATGCCTTTTGGACTAAAAAAATGCACCTGCTACATTCCAAAGGATGGTAAATCAGGTTCTGACTGGGATGGAGGACTTCTGCATGGCATACTTGGATGACATTGCAGTGTTCAGCCACTCCTGGGAAGAGCATGTTGACCACCTAGGACATGTTTTGCATGCTCTTGAGAAGGCCAATCTGACCATAAAGGCAAGTAAATGCCAGATTGGACAGAGTAAAGTGGTCTACCTTGGACATGAGGTAGGAGGTGGAGAAATAAGGCCTTTGCCCAGTAAGATTGAAGCTGTGCAAAGTTGGACAACACCTACTACTCAGACCCAGGTGAGAGCATTCTTAGGCCTCACTGGGTACTACAGGAATTTCATAGAGAACTATGGGACCATAGCTTCTCCATGGAATGTGATCTCCTCTCCTAAGTTCCCTAAAAAGGTCAGATGGAATGAGGAGTGCAATCAGGCCTTTAAAAACCTGAAGAAAGCCCTTTGTCAAGCTCCAGTGCTAAGAGCTCCTGACAACCACCAAACCTTCATTGTACAGACAAATGCTTCAAATGCAGGTATAGGTGCAGTCCTTAGTCAACTTGATAGGAAAGGTAGGGAGCACCCCATTTGCTTCATCAATAAAAAACTGAAGGAACCTGAGACAAGGTGAGCAACCATTAAAAGAGAGTGTTTTGCTATTGTGTGGGCTCTGAAGAAGTTTAGGCCATACTTATATGGTTCTACTTTTGTTATTCAGACTGACCACCAACCCTTGAGATGGTTGTTGCAAATGAAAGGGGAAAACCCAAAACTATTGAAATGGTCAATCTGCCTCCAGGGGTTTGATTTCACCATTGAGCACAGGTCAGGGTGTCACCACCAAATTGCTGATGGTCTCTCTAGTATGTTTGTAACCGACTAGAGGTATGAGATTCATCCAGGAGTGGATTCAATCCTCCTGGCCCTTAGTCTGGGGGGGCGAGTGTTAGGGAGAATTCTCTTATAAGGCTAATTTCCCAACCCTAGTGAGTCCCCCAGCAGCTTTGCTGGATTTTTGGGGTTTGTTTTTTTCTCCTGCTAAGAGTGAGACTCTTTTCCTCCCACTCTTAGGCATGATTTGAGGTATGTCTTTGACTTTTTGTGTGCTTATGGGCTATGTTTTTTTTTAACTCCATAGGGTATCATCTGTTTTTGTGTATGTGTTACACAGCACCCTCAGTGCAGTAACACAGGGGTGTCATAGGGACAAACATAGGGACTGACTACTGTCTCCCAGGGCATGTAAAGTCACCATTGACTTTACTAGGCCAAAATTGTGAACAGAAACAGTACAAACCATCATATTGTGGAAGTACTGGAAGGGGTTAATTTGATTGCCCCTGGGTCTGTTTCCAAGGGGGCACTGTCCAGTCCCCCCTTGTCGGGTTTCTGGCTGGTGGCAGTGGTTACCACGCAAAATATTCCACCGCAATATTTCCTATGGGATTTTCCCATTGATTTTAAACGCACCACTTTTTGGTGCAATGTTAAAGATACCGCCGGTTTATTTATTTAATATAAAATCACCGGTTGGGTCTTTTTGCCAGAACTCTTTTCTAAAATGGCGTTCGTGTCCGTCTCTGTAACTCCAACCAAGGACGGGCCCTTTGTTCCACTTTTTGGTGGGCTTCTCCACAGAAGCCCTCCAACTGGTGCCACTCTGTCTGGGTTCCACAGGATGTGTGGGTGGGGAAATGGGCACCCTGGACTGTGTTGCCTTAGCAACTCAAGTCACACTCTGTTCTGATTGGCCCAGTGGTGAGCCGCCCGGCTCACCACTTAGCATGTATGAGCGACAGCTAGGCTGTTGAATGGGGGGTTTTCTGCATAAAAGCAGGGCTTTTGGGACTGGAACTTCAGAAGTCGCCACTGGACCTAAGAAATCCGAAGAAGGGAGAAGTTGAGCCATCTGCAACGACGACACCGCCGGTGGAGCCCTGCTGCAACGACCTCACCACTTTCCCGACGACAAGAGAAGATCTTCTGCTGTAAGAGTCTTCTTCCTCTGAGCTGGTGGGATCAACAAGTTCACCATTTTTGCCTTCTAGGACGTCCCTTGGTCGAATCGCCTGTGCCAAGCACCCCGGCAGCCGGATAGCCAAGCTTCACCACTGTGACCGCGAATACCAGGAACGCACCTTTTAACCGATGAACTCCGCGGCTGGTTTCTTCTCTGGGCAGTGCAACGACTCCAAGTTTCCTCCTTGATGAGATCCCCTGGTCGAAACCACGAACTGCACCCGCTGCCAGGAACAACTGCCATCGCTGGATCTTCCTCAACTTTAAAGGTACTGTGTTCCACCTGGCCTCCCTTTCTACGGTTTGCTAAAGGTGACCCTTAAATCCTTTGCTTTCCAACTAGGTTGTCCCCAGACCTTCTAACTTTACCTCCAGAATCAACCCAACCTCTTTTGAACATTTTCACAAAGACTTGAATGCATTTCTAAACTGTGTGATCTTGGGGACATTTCACCTTGCTCCATTTAAAGTGGGCCTGGCCTATGAACTTTGACTCTACAGTAGACTCTGCTTTCTTTAACTTGTTTTGGTCTTTTAAACGTTTTGGGAACTGTTTTATTTTCATGACCTGCCTTTTTCTCTCCCTTTTACTTAATTATTGGAGTGCCATCTAAGTTATGCGCTCACCTCTGTTTTGACAAAAATAACAGGGTAATTCATAGAATTTCGAAGAAAAGTGTCGCAAGCACCGATTTCCGCGCACAGCGTATTCATGGATCTTAGGCTCCCAAACCAGCGGTGGTGCAGAGTATCGCAGCGACCCTGCAGCAGCACCAGTAACGCCCCCAAGAACACCCTCGCGCAAGGAAAAGCCATCAAAATCGCTAAATCATTGCAAAGGGCTGCGCTAACCCTGGACCAGTTTACAAGACTGCCAAACAAGGAACGCAAAGCGGGTAACGTTCATATCAGGGGTACGCGGGAAGTTTTACACGCGATTAGCCGCCAGCGTACGTGTATTACAGGGGTACGCGGGAAGTTTAACACGCGATTGGCCAGGGTACGTGTATTACTGGGGTACGCGTGAAGTTTTACACGCAATTAGCCAAGGCACGTGTATTACAGGGGTACGCGGGAATTATCACACGCGATTTGGCTGGGTACGTGTATAACAGGGGTGCGCGGGAATTATCACACGCGATTTGGCCAGGTACGTGTATTACAGGGGTGCGCGGGAATTATCACACGCGATTTGGCTGGGTACGTGTATTACAGGGGTGCGTGGGAAGTTACACACGCGATTAGGCTGGGTGGGTCCTCATAGGTGTTCCCTGTACACCCTCCACGGCCCCTGCAGGCAGCCCACAAAACAGGGGACTACCCTGCACACCTGCTCATGTCCCCCTGCACCCCCACCCCCCAGCAGTGCAGGGGCAGCCTCCACCAGGCCCCCACCCATGTCTCCCACCACCCCCACCCCCCAGCATCCAGGGGCAGCCTCCACCAGGCCCCCACCCATGTCTCCCACCACCCCCACCCCCCAGCCACCAGGGGCAGCCTCCACCAGGCACCCACTCATGTCTCCCACCACCCCCACCCCCCAGCCACCAGGGGCACCCTCCACCAGGCCCCCACTCATGTCTCCCACCACCCCAAACCCCCAGCCACCAGGGGCAGCCTCCACCAGGCCCCCACTCATGTCCCCCTGCACTCCCACCCCCCAGCAGTGCAGGGGCACCTTCCACCAGGCCCCCACTCATGTCTCCCACCACCCCCACCCCCCAGCCACCAGGGGCACCCTCCACCAGGCGCCCACTCATGTCCCCTTGCACCCCCACCCCCCAGCAGTGCAGGGGCACCCTCCACCAGGCCCCCACTCATGTCCCCTATCACCCCCACCCCCCCAGCCACCAGGGGCACCCTCCACCAGGCCCCCACCCATGTCCACCACCACCCCCACCCCCCAGCCACCAGGGGCACCCTCCACCAGGCCCCCACTCATGTCCCCTATCACCCCCACCCCCCAGCCACCAGGGGCACCCTCCACCAGGCCCCCACCCATGTCTACCACCACCCCCACCCCCCAGCCACCAGGGGCAGCCTCCACCAGGCCCCCACTCATGTCTCCCACCACCCCCACCCCCCAGCATCCAGGGGCACCCTCCACCAGGCCCCCACTCATGTCCAACTCGTGTCCCCCTGCACCCCCACCCCCCAGCCACCAGGGGCAGCCTCCACCAGGCCCCCACCCATGTCTCCCACCACCCCCACCCCCCAGCAGTGCAGGGGCACCCTCCACCAGGCCCCCACTCATGTCCCCTATCACACCCACCCCCCAGCCACCAGGGGCACCCTCCACCAGGCCCCCACTCATGTCCAACTCATGTCCCCCTGCACCCCCACCTCCACCCCCAGCCACCAGGGGCAGCCTCCACCAGGCCCCCACCCATGTCTACCACCACCCCCACCCCCCAGCCACCAGGGGCACCCTCCACCAGGCCCCCACTCATGTCCAACTCGTGTCCCCCTGCACCCCAGCCCCCAGCCACCAGGGGCAGCCTCCACCAGGCCCCCACCCATGTCTCCCACCACCCCCACCCCCCAGCAGTGCAGGGGCACCCTCCACCAGGCCCCCACTCATGTCCCCTATCACCCCCACCCCCCAGCCACCAGGGGCACCCTCCACCAGGCCCCCACTCATGTCCAACTCATGTCCCCCTGCACCCCCACCCCCCAGCCACCAGGGGCAGCCTCCACCAGGCCCCCACCCATGTCTACCACCACCCCCACCGCCCAGCCACCAGGGGCACCCTCCACCAGGCCCCCACTCATGTCTCCCACCACCCCCACCCCCCAGCATCCAGGGGCACCCTCCACCAGGCCCCCACTCATGTCCAACTCGTGTCCCCCTGCACCCCCACCCCCCAGCCACCAGGGGCAGCCTCCACCAGGCCCCCACCCATGTCTCCCACCACCCCCACCCCCCAGCAGTGCAGGGGCACCCTCCACCAGGCCCCCACTCATGTCCCCTATCACCCCCACCCCCCAGCCATCAGGGGCACCCTCCACCAGGCCCCCACTCATGTCTCCCACCACCCCCACCCCCCAGCATCCAGGGGCACCCTCCACCAGGCCCCCACTCATGTCCAACTCATGTCCCCCTGCACCCCCACCCCCCAGCCACCAGGGGCAGCCTCCACCAGGCCCCCACTCATGTCTCCCACCACCCCCACCCCCCCAGCATCCAGGGGTACCCTCCACCAGACCCCCACTCATGTCCAACTCGTGTCCCCCTGCACCCCCAGCCCCCAGCCACCAGGGGCAGCCTCCACCAGGCCCCCACCCATGTCTCCCACCACCCCCACCCCCCAGCAGTGCAGGGGCACCGTCCACCAGGCCCCCACTCATGTCCCCTATCACCCCCACCCCCCAGCCACCAGGGGCACCCTCCACCAGGCCCCCACTCATGTCCAACTCATGTCCCCCTGCACCCCCACCCCCCAGCCACCAGGGGCAGCCTCCACCAGGCCCCCACCCATGTCTACCACCACCCCCACCCCCCAGCCACCAGGGGCACCCTCCACCAGGCCCCCACTCATGTCTCCCACCACCCCCACCCCCCAGCATCCAGGGGCACCCTCCACCAGGCCCCCACTCATGTCCAACTCATGTCCCCCTGCACCCCCCCCCAGCCACCAGGGGCAGCCTCCACCAGGCCCCCACTCATGCCTCCCACCACCCCCACCCCCCAGCAGTGCAGGGGCACCCTCCACCAGGCCCCCACTCATTTCCCCTATCACCCCCAGCCCCCAGCATCCAGGGGCACCCTCCACCAGGCCCCCACTCATGTCCCCCTGCACCCCCACCCCACAGCAGTGCAGGGGCACCCTCCACCAGGCCCCCACCCATGTCTACCACCACCCCCACCCCCCAGCCACCAGGGGCAGCCTCCACCAGGCCCCCACCCCCCAGCAGTGCAGGGGCACCCTCCACTAGGCCCCCACTCATGTCCCCTATCACCCCCACCCCCCAGCCACCAGGGGCAGCCTCCACCAGGCCCCCACCCATGTCTCCCACCACCCCCACCCCCCAGCAGTGCAGGGGCACCCTCCACCAGGCCCCCACTCATGTCCCCTATCACCCCCACGCCCCAGCCACCAGGGGCAGCCTCCTCCAGGCCCCCACCCATGTCTCCCACCACCCCACCCCCCAGCAGTGCAGGGGCACCCTCCACCAGGCCCCCACTCATGTCCCCCTGCCCACAGGCCCTGACAATCCTCAAGCATGTGCCTCATGGCCAGCCACCACAGCCCAAAGACACAACCAAGTATTACATGTGCCCATGATACTACTCCAATGGAAAAAATGTAAATCAACACGTGTCTCACACACACACAATGGTTGCAAGTGAACCTGAAAACCCATATCATGACATGCATGAAAACAATGAGATGAAACCACACATTGAAGAATGAAAAAATCCAAATAATGTATTAAAAACAACAGCAATGGCTATCAAAATCAACCAAAATACACAAGTAAAAAAATTAAAAAATTAAGCAGGCTGTCCCTTTTCAAAATGAAATCAATAAATGAAAATCCGAAAAAATATCTTCCAAAGTTCAAGTCCATGAAAAGTAAATGAAGGTAAAAAAGAAATAGAAAACCATTGCTCCATGGCAAAAAATATTCAAAAAAAAAAAAAATATTCTAAAATGGAACTATATACAAAAGGTGGAGCAGTGTCCGTCGACTCCAAAGAAAAATAAACTGCAAAGGAAACCTATCACTAAATAACTATATACAATGGCGGCGGGCCAGTCCAGCGGCTCACTTAGTGGTGTTCCGGGCCAGGGCATCATCGAACTCCTCGTCTATGTCCCGGAGGCGGTCCTGTTCCATGGCCCCAAGGGTCCGCAGGGACGCCGACATGTTCACCTCCAACTCCCTGCGGATTGCCTCGAGGCACTCGGCCTGCCTCAGGGCCCTCCGCATGGAGTTCTCCGCCCTGACCATCGTGAGCCGCGCCTCTTCTGCCTGCCGCCGCTCCGCATCTATGGCGTGGCCCAACCGCTGCCACACGGAAGACACTTCCCGTCCAGGGTCCTCCTGCCCTCCAGCCGATACCTGCCCCTCCGATGTTGAAGGCCCCGAGCTATCGTGGCTCCCACCTACAGCCTCCTGCTGCTGCAGCTGCTGCTGTCCATGTGCCCTGTCCGATGGTGCCTGCACATCCTCCTCCAGCTGGGGTGCAGTCGTTGATGTGGCCACCCCTGCTGGACGTCCGACTCCCGACTGTGGCAGGGATCTGTTGTCCACTAGCCTGGCCGCACGGTCGGAGGCAGCTCCACAGGGCACCCAGGTGACACATGGGTGGGAAGATGGCATGGAGGACGACTGGGGCATAGGGGGTTCTGTGGAGAAGGGGGTCGGAACAAGGTCCAGGAAACGGAGGAATCCAGCCCTGGTGAGCTGTCCCAGTGGGTCAACGCAGTCAACGAGCCATGCGAGAAGACGTGCAGACTCATCATGAAAAGACTGCAGGTCAGCTCGCATGGCCCGTTGATGCAACGCCACCCCACCCTGGACAGGCACAACCTGGTGCAGGATAGCCACATCCGCAGGGAGTGGAAGGCCAGGTGGCGTAAGCCAATCCTCTCCCTGAGAACGGGTCTGGAGGTAGGCATCCCCGCTGGTGCAAGATGATGCAGTGACAGGAGCAGGGACAGGATTGCACACAGGCACCTCCGCGGCGGCCTGTGCTGCCTCCTGTCCCTGATCCTGCACTGCACCACTAGCACCAGTGGAATCCCCAACTCCAGACCCCGCCACTGTCGCTTGCACGGCCTCCTCCTCCACCAAACCCCCCACCAACCAGGATGACTCCGTGCCATCTTCCCCCGTTGGGCCCTGTGGGGTCCCAGCTGCCCCTTCTGCTGCCGAGGAGTCCAACTCCAACCTCCGCCTCTTGGACCTCCCCTCGGCAGCTGCGGCCTGGGACGCGGCACCGGACTCCTCACTCCCCGACGAGATCACAACCTGGGAGGGGATCCGGGCCTTGCGTCTCCGGCTGGTGGTGCGACCCCTGCCGCTGTGCTCCACAGCACCTTCTCCGCCCTCTTCATCAGTTGACGCTGCAGACAGGGAGAAAGAAAACACAGGCATCAGGGCACTGTACAATGGACTCATAAACACATGACAGTTATACATGAGTGGCATTGGTAAACCTCAGACATGGCATCACAATCCCCAACACACATGTCATTTCAACTTGCGCACATGAGCCATACCACAGACATAATGCAACAGCCAGCACCATCCATTCACATACAACAGCATGAGCAGCCAAAGGTCATCCACACATCACATGCAACATAGGGAGTACACTACACATGCACACACAACACCAAACTTGCATGCATGTGAACACCTCCGCCAACTGTCGCAGTGTTTTGATCGACATCCATGTCACACCTGACAATCATTCCTCCACATCCTGTGCCATGCAAGCCCACACACACAAGCACCATCCATGTGTCACACATGAGACCCCTCGCATGTGTCACCCTCACGGCCCTGTACACCCCCCCTACTTGGCCACATAAAAATACATATTCAACCTGCACACTCCTGGCACACCACCACACGCACCGCTTACAATCAGTATGCATGTACACTTACCGCTCGACTCCAGATGGGTCTGCTTCTCAAGGACCTGGATGTGGAGCGCTGGGGATATGCGTTCCAGGACCCTCATCTGATCTTCCGACAAGTGGCCCCGGCGCCCCTTAGCATCCGCTGCCTTCAGGAGGCGCCGGGCCTGTTGAGGGTCCTGGACCTGAAGTCCTCCCAGCGCTTCTTGACACGTTCGTAGTCGCGGACTGCCACCTCCTCCGCGTTGATGGCAGTCACGATGTCCATCCAGATCCGAATCCGTCCTTCCTTGTCGGCGCGCAACCTTCCAAAGAGGGCATCATACTGCCCCAGGACATGCTCCACCACGACACCAACTTCGGTGGCAGTAAAGCTGGTGCCCCTCTGCCTCCTTGGCCGGGGGTTGCCACTGGTGCCAGATGTTGCAGTGCCCGACATGGCAACCCCAGAGGCAGGAGTGGGTGGGCAACTGGGTCCTGGGGCTGGGCTGTGGGGCGATGGAAAAGCAGTCTGGAGTCTTCGGTTCCAGCAGGGGTGGTCACAGCAACAGCACCCCTGGCTGATGTGCAGGCAGCAAATGGCAGGGCACGTGGGCAGCAGGCAGTCAGGCAGCAGCAGATGGCAGGTGGGAGCGTGCTCAGGGCTCTGGGGGGCAGTAATTTGGCCTTCTGGGCAGGAGCGTGGTCTTCCGTGTGTGAACGCGTGGCCAGCTTGATACGGAGTGATTTGGCACGTGAAAATCCAACACGTCTGCGTGTAATTCGAGGAAAGGCCCTTAGCGCGTAAACGCGTCACCAGCGTATGCGCGTCTATGAAGTCACGTGCACGTTGAATTGGGCACACGTAGGAAAATGTTGCGTGTGAAAAAAATGAAAGACACGTCCGAGTGTCAAAGCGTGTAATTGGTGGAAATGGCCCTACAGGCAGAAGTGACAAAGCGTGTAATTGGTGAAAATGGCCCTACACGCAGAAGTGACAAAGCGTTTAATTGGTGAAAATGGCCCTACACGCAGAAGTGACAAAGCGTGTAATTGGTGGGAATGGGCTTAGCGCGTACACGCGGCAGTGACAAAGCGTGTAATTGGTGAAAATGGCCCTACACGCAGAAGTGACAAAGCGTGTAATTGGTGAAAATGGCCCTACACGCAGAAGTGACAAAGCGTGTAATTGGTGAAAATGGCCCTACACGCAGAAGTGACAAAGCGTGTAATTGGTGGAAATGGCCCTAGCGCGTACACGCCGTGTAAGTGATGCTGGACGTGTGGGCCTGCATAAAAGGTACGTGTAGAACACCATTTCCTTGTACGTGCTTTTCGTGGAGAGCGAGTGGGTGAATTCTGTACTTCTTGTCGTTTCACACGCGATTTACTTCACAGCGTTTCAAGTTCGTACTCCCTGTTACCTCTGACAGCTTTTTCTCTTTTTTCTCTTTTACTGGTTTACCTGGGCCTGTTCCCTCAAACAGTGTTCCCTTCTACTGTTGTCCTGTCTCCTCAGACAGCGTACAAATCTTCTTTTGGCGGGGGTGTTGCCAACCAAACGCGCTCCTTTTTCACGCTCTTTTACCTGGCAGACGGTGAGTCACACACGTATCTAACATCTGTGCTTGCCCCGTGTGTAGTCTACCCCTTCAGAGGTCATTCTAGGCTGCGTGTGACACGCATACGTTCATTCTTGTGTTACTGGGTGCCACAGCGTAGTGCAGGTTTTTCTTTCTGCACACGTGGTCTAGGAGGGGTTGCGTGCACGTCATCTCCCTTTTTTGGGCCTCCTGTGCGTTGCGTGACCCGTCATCTTTCCCCAGGAGTTACATTCAGCCTTGCTAGAGCACTAGGGTACAATTACCATCTGGTACCCAACCCCTTTGACCCCCAATTGCCCAGGACAATAGTTTACAGCCACTCCCATACGCACATTAACATCAGTGCCATGGCTGGGAGGCGAGGATTCCGTAAGGGTGGCAAAGGTGGAAGAGCCACAAGTGGTGGCCGTGGTGGATCCGGTAGGGGACGTGGTCGTTACTTGCAGGGTGACCCTGTCCCCCCATGTGTGGAGGACCAGTCAAGGGCACCCATAATCCCCCCCCTCCCGTTGAGGCTGATGTGGCTGACACCATCCATGCTCAGCCCTTGTTGGACCAGTCCATTGTGGCACCAGACCTGGCTGACTCCATGGCTGACTTCCAGGTCAGCAGGCCTATGACACGTGCGCTGGTGCACGTTGATGTCATCATGCCACGTGGATCTGGGGCAGCAAGGTCATCTGCTGCCACAAGTAGGCAGGGCGGAGAGGCTGCAGGGGCAGCTGCGGCTCCATCCACCCCAGCTCTCACACACCCAGCCAGGACAGTGTCGGTCCTAGTCCATCCTGCTGACATTCCCCCTGACACCATTACACTTGAGCCAATGCCTGCACCAACTCCCATGCTGAGTGTGCAATCCCACACTCCTGATACAGAGTCCACCAGGGCTCCTGCCCCTAGTGTCCAGAGCGGCGCAGGACACTCAGGATCACCACCACCTTCCAAGCGGAAGAGGAAGAGTGCTCGTCCGGCACAGGCTGATGCCCCAGACACGGCTACACAGTCCGGCCCGTCGAGGAAGCCCAGCTTCACGGATGACGAACTGAATGCACTTGTCGAGTATGTGTCCGGACATGATAACGAGATGGTCATTGTTGCAGGATCCAAGACCACACCTGCACAACGCCAGGCACACTGGCAGACCGTTGCGGACATCGTAAGTGCCCTTGGAATCGTGAGGCGCACAGCCAATGATTGCTATAAGCGCTGGAATGACCTAAAGCGCAGGGCAAAGAATAAGCTGGCCTCAAGTCATGCCGCAACTCTAGTGACTGGAGGTGGGTCTCCAGTAGTAGACATGGAACTCACTCCACATGAGTCAGTCGCTGGGACCTACGTCACGGAGGAACAGATCAGAGGCGTGGGAGATCTGCCTGATTACGAGGCATTGTCCGGTGAGTGCACATGCATGTGTGTGTCATCCATGTGCATGGTGTGTGTGTGAGGGCTTCTGTTTGTGTGCCAGGTGAGGTTGTGTGCACCTGAGTCGTATGGGTCACCCATGTGCTTCATGCAATACATCCTGCGCAGCAGCATTTGGCCATAGCAGTATCCCTTCTGCCAACAGTAGACATCTAGGCCAACAGCACGGCAGTTGCCCTTGAAGTGTCACCTTGCCACAACATTGTTGCTTATTTGTCTCTGTTCATTCAGGCAGATTGTTTGCATTCCACCACTTTTACTAGGCATTTCTCAGTCCTCTAGTCACATGTCTGACATGGCTATGGTAAAGTGGAGTGACTTTGTTGCCTGGATATCATTTGTTCACACATGTCCCTGTGCAATTGGACCATTTTGGACTGGCAGCTCCAGGTGAAAAATCAGACCTGTTTGAATTAGAAAAGCTATTACATGCGGGAACTGGACTGAATGAATAAGTGCTGCCCTCCTCTCCATCGTCACTCAATAGCAATGGTACATGCCATCTGTGTGATGGCATGTGTGTTTCACCTGGCAATCACAGGCCAATGTGTGATGCCACTGCCAGGCAGCATGCAGAAAAGGTGTTCATCTTCCATCTTGGTGTCATCAGTGTGTGCCATTTGCCTGCCCTTCATACGCAGTGAGGGTGCATGCATGGGAGGGTTTTAGTAATGTGGGACATGTGTCAATCAAGTACTGGTTCTCTTGCTTCTCAGCCCTCATTGTGTGCCATGGTGCTAATGCCTGTTTCCATTTCTTTGTTTTTATGTCTTTGCAGGGGAAGACGCACCTGATACTGCTGGGGTTGTGGAGATGGTGCAGACCCAGGAGGGGTCCGAGGGCCGACCAACCACCAGTGAGGGACGTGGTGTGGTGGTGGGTAAGAACCCACAAGTGCTGCAGGTCGTGCTCTCAAGGGGTGTCTCTGGCTGCACCTCCCCCGAGCTGTACTCAGGTGTTGATTCGGATGATGAGACCCACGTGCCGTCGCAGGTGAGTGTTCCAGGGAGGGATTCTGTTCTGTCCCACCCACCTGCACCAGGGTCAGAACCCTCAATGGGGATGTCAGTGTTGGCAGCTACGCCTTTGGTGGTTACGGATGCAGGGTCACACTCCGCAACATCTGATCCTGTTCCTGGGCCAGCAGATCAGAGGGGGAATGCAGTCCTGCAGCCTCAGGCAGTGCCGGCACAGCAAGGCGCAGTTCGCCTTGCCCCAGACAGGTGTGGTGCCCGCCGACGTGGTGGCCGTACGCCACCTGGCAATACCGCATGGGAGCAATCCATTTACGGTATGGCAACCCAACAGGCAGCATCATCCGAGATGATGGCTCAGGCCATGGATAGGGTGGCCACTTCCATTGTCCCCCCTGAAAGGCTGATGGAGCGACTACAGCAGGCAACCGACTCCATCTGCCAGTCACACAGGGAGGACATGTTGGCGTCCAACAGGGACAGGCGGGCGGCACTGGCGACTCTGCAGGAAGCCATCTCCATAGAGTCCCAGGGCCACAGGGAAGCCCTGAGGCAGGAGCTCCTTCACCTCAGGACGACTCTTGTTGAGCTTGAGGCTTCAACACACCAAAGGACAGAACAGCAGCTGGAGCATCTCACCCGTACGCTCTCAGCTGAGATGCAGGCAACGAGGGCGGAGGTCCGGGCATCCCGTGAGTTGTTGCATGGGGACCTCCGCACACTCATCCTCCAGAACGAGACCTACCACACCCGCATGCTTGCAGCCATGGAGGAACAGACTAGGGCCTTGCGTGGGCTGCCTCCCATAGTGCAACCACCTCCGGATGCAGCTGCACAGGGTGATAATAGCGACAGCAGTGATACTCCCACAATAGGGTAGCCGTGTGGGCCATGAGCCCATGGAGGTGTTTTTTTTTCCCAAGATCCACACAGGTGGGTTTTGGTGTGCACCCTGTCCTCGGACCTCCTGGGTGGCCTCCCCAACCCCCCCGGGCCCATCAATGGTCATTTTTGATTATTTTTTTTTTTATTTTATTTTTATTTTTATTTTTATTTTTCCCAATTTTTTTGGGACAATTTGTTGCCTTCCGTGGTTCCTGTGGGCATACGCTGCATTGTGGCTGGGCACATGCAGGCTTGTCATGTATTTGGTTCAGATGCTTGGGTTTGAGTCACACACACCCCTCCTGCTTCCCGTTTCCATGAGCTTGCAAAGGGTGTGCCCAAGTGACATTGACGTACATGGTGACATTGGACTCCCACTACATGTGTGGGTAGTCTAGCCAATACTGTGTATACATTCCTAGTGCATATTGCTGTTGTGTTGTACACTGCATGTTGCATTGATGTGTAACTCATCATCTGTGTCTACCTCCTAATTTGCAGGTCCCTTCCTCATGTCTACCCAAGGCCCTCTAGTTTGGAGATGGGGTCCATGTTTGCAGCAGTGCACCTACAACTCTACATGGCGCCAACACTGTACAGTTGGAAGTGGTGGGAGTGCAGACATTTCCAGGTGGTGAGACTACTAATTTATTACATTCGTGATGTCATGTTAATGGTAGTACCTGCTCAAGTTTGTTGTTGGTCCTGCATTACTGTGAGCATTTCAGGTGTTGCAAGTTTCAATTAGGGACACTGTACATTGTGACACTTGTGTCATGTTGTGGGGATTACTTTGTTTACCTGCACATAGCATGACATGGCACGGTGTGTCGTGTGGCGGTGCTGGGGATGGGTTGGGTGACATGGCACTGTCCTCTTGTTGCATTTTGCAAGTGGGTATTCATTTTAGCTGCTTGAATGTGTTTTTTCACAAAACTGCATTGGTGGTGTCTGTGTAGGTAGGGATGCACACATTGTAACACTTCCAGGTGAACAATCTCAGGCTGATATGGTTTTCACGGTTGATTCTCCAGACATTCAGGATCAGTGTCAGGTTGAGTCATCATTGATTGACAGATGGTATGTGCCAGGGTAGTGTGCAGTCCACAGGGGTGTGATTTCTAGGTGAAGTAATTAGCCACTAGCTGTGTACGGGCTGCCTCCCCCCGTGCCCTTTCCCCTCCCATGCGCAGCGGCTGTGCATGTGGTTGGGGATGTGGGGCCACCACCATGTCCACGGCCAGGCCCCGGCGTGTTGCAACGTTGTGCAGGACACATGCTGCCACTATGATCCTGCACACTACTGGGGGAGCGTATAACAGCTGCCCACCAGAACGGTCAAGGGAGCGAAAGCGTGACTTAAGCACTCCGAATGTGCGCTCCACTATGCCCCGGGTTGTAATGTGGGCTGTGTTATATCTTACCTCGGGTGGCGTGGTGGGGTTCCGAATTGGCGTCATCATGTGGGGGCTGAGAGGGTAGGCACTGTCCCCTGTGGAGGTGGTGATTGGTATCATTGGTGGGGTTGTGACCTTGCTCAGTATCTGACATGCATGCATGTGCTGTGGCATTCATACTCACCAAGCAGCCATGTATCGCCATGCCGCCCAGCTTCTAGGTCCCGGCTTAGGGTGGACATTCGGTAAATGAAGCTGTCGTGGGTGGACCCGGGATAGTTGGCATATACTGAGGTGATGATTCCCTTGGCATTACATACTACCTGCACGTTGATGGAATACCAGTGCTTGCGGTTCCTATCGATGTGCTCAGATGCCCTGGGGGGACGTAGAGCCACATGGGTGCAGTCGATGGCACCTAGCACTTTGGGGAATCGTGTCACACCGTAAAAATCCAGGGCGGCAGCATGCCTTTCTGCAGGTGTTCTGGGCAGGTATATGTGCCTGCGGACTGATGGGCGTGCAGTGATGATGTTGAAGACCTGGTGTAGGCAGCGTGACTGCGTGGCCTGTGACACCCCACCCACTATGGCACTTGTCCGTTGAAATGATCCAGTGGCTAAGAAGTGCAGTACATTGAGGACCTTCTCCAGGGGGCTGAGTGCTTGGGAGCACAGGGTGGGTGATGTGAGGTCATCCTCCCACTCACTCACCAGGTCCAGTATTATGTGTTGTGGAAACATGTACCTCCCATACACCTGGTCATCAGGCATCCCGAAAAGGCTGGTTCTGGTTGTGAATATTCTGGCCCTGACTATTCTCCTCCTCCTCCTTTGGTAGCCCACGGCCACTGCTGCTAGGAACGGTATATTCATCCTGGCGTCTGAGCTTGTTATTTTGTTTGCGCGCAAATGTATGCGTTGCGCGTGTTGTAGGCGAGCGTGTGACCCGCGCACCCCTGAAATCCAGTACCCAGTCCAATAGCGTGTGGAAATTCCCGCGCACCCCGGGATACAGGTGCGCTGACGTACTTGCGTGTGTAAGTGCCCGCGCACCCCTGAAATACACGTACATAGGCCAATCGCGTGTACGCGCACTTTTGTCCAATTACACGCGATGACACTCTGACGTGCAGTCTTTCCACGTGTGCTCCGTCATCACGTGCTATGTGGGAAACACCCATGCGGGTCACGTCACAGACGCGCTTACGCGCTGAGGGCCTTTGGTCCAATAGAATCGCGTATGCGTGCTGACGCGCTTACGCGCTAAGGGCCTTTCCTCGAATTTCACGCTGACGTGCAGGATTTTCACGTGCCAAATCACTCCGTATCAAGCTGGCCACGCGAAAACACACGGAAGACCACGCTCCTGCCCAGAAGGCCGAATTACTGCCCCCCAGTGCCCCGAGCAGCCTCCCACGTGCCATCTGCTGCTGCTGCCTGCCTGCCTGCCTGCCTGCTGCCACCGTGCCCTGCCATTTGGTGCCTGCACATCAGCCATCTGCAGGGGTCCAGTTGCTGTGTCCACCCCTACTGGAACAGAAGACTCCCGACTGGGATAACATCGCTCCACAGCCCAGCCCCAGGACCCAGTTGCCCACCCACTCCTGCCTCTGGGGTTGCCATGTCGGGCACTTCCACATCTGGCACCAGTGGCAACCCCAGGCAAGAGGGGCAGAGGGGCACCAGCTTCACTGCCACCGAAGTTGGTGTCCTGGTGGAGCATGTCCTGGGGCAGTATGATGCCCTCTTTGGATCGTCCCGCGCCAGCAAGGAAGGACGGGAGAGGATCTGGGCCGACTGTGTGGTTGCCATCAACGCGGAGGGGGTGGCAACCCGCGACGTCCAGAAGATCAAGAAGCGCTGGGAGGACTTGAGGTCCAGGACCCTCGTGAAGGCCCGGCGCCTCGTGGAGGGGGGCCGGGGCCGCATGAGTTCCATCCAGATGAGGGTCCTGGAACGCGTACGCCCAGCGCTCCACGCCCAGATCCTTGAGAGGGAGACCCGTCTGGAGTTGAGCGGTAAGTGTCCAAGCATTGCTGTGTGAGACAGGGCATGTTGCGGTGTGCTGGTTGTCTGATACTTGCCTGTATGTGTGACATAGGCCATGTATGCATGTATGTGTGCAGGGACATCATGGTAATGCATGTGCGACCAGTGATGTGTGAACCACATGGTTGTTGCATGTGTTTAAATGCCACATGGGGAGCCCTATGCAGATTTTAAACATGAGACCATGCCAGTCTCTGTTCCTGGACATGGGTGGGGGTGAGGGATGGGTGCTGATGCCAGGTACATATATGGTAGCCATGTCTGTGTGCCTGACCTGCGTGTCTGTGACTTGTGCATGCCATGGATGCATGACACATGTGTGTGACAATGCACATATTCACTGATGCAGCCTAGTTACCCTTGTATCCGCTGTGTTTGGGGTGTATGAGGCCAGATGGATGTGACTGAGGTGAAGTGTGTGCATGTGATAGGCATGACCCATGATGCATGTGAGTTCCATATCATTGTATGTTTCAAGAGTCCATTGGACATGTATGGAAATGTCCATGGCATGCACCATGCCTGTTACTGTGTGTGTTTTGCCTGGACTGACCCATGTGTTGTGGAGGGACATGATGGAAGTGTACTTTGACAGTGGTACTCATCTGCTATTGCTTCCTGTCTAGGGGACCATTGTACAGTACCCTGATGCTTGTGTTCTATGTCTCCCTCTACGCAGCGGCTAGTGAAGAAGAGGGTGGAGACGGCGCTGTGGAGCAAGGCGGCGGGGATGCCCCCACGGCTGCAGCGGAAGGGGTGGGTGAGCCCCCACAGGGGCCTGCTACGGTGGAAGACGGTGAGGAGCCATCCAGGTTGGTGGTTTCCACAGAGGAGGAGGAGGCCGCCACTGGGGCACACATGGGGCCTGGTGGGGGCATCCCTGCTGGTGCAAGTGGTGCAGTCCAGGGGCAGGGGCAGGAGGCAGCACAGGTCACCGTGGAGGGGCCTGTGCATGTCGCTGTCCCTGACCCTGTGAGTGCACCACCATGGACCAGCAGGGATGCCCCGTCCCAGGCCCGTCCGCAGGTAGAGGGGATGTCCATGTCACCTGACTCCCCTCCACCTGCGGACGAGGGGACCCGTGTCCGTATGGAGAAGGTCCTGATTGGGGTTGCGATGCGCGCGGGTGCAATTCGTGATGACGTGCGTGCTTCCCGGGAGGAGCACGCACATCATCACGAAGAGCACCGTGCCGACGTGGCCCAATTGGGATCTTCCATGTTCGGTGGTTTCCTGCATGTGTCGGCCAATCTGGCGGCCCTCTCCTCCTCTGTGGAGGCTATATGCCGGTCGTTCTCCTTGCCGTCTTCTGGCCCAGATGCCACCAGGGCCCCCTGTGGACCTGCCCTGACCTATGCAGCCAGCTCGGTGGGGATCCCATCCCTGCCACAGTCGGGAGTCGGAGGTCAAGCAGGGGTGGACACCACAGCAACTGCACCCCAGCAGATGGAGGATGTGCCGGCATCATCAGGCAGGGCACGTGCACGACGGCGTTGGTGGATTCCATCAGCCTGGATGCCGTTGTGCTTGCAGAGGCAGTTGCGTCGGAGGCAGCAGCAGAGTCAACGTGGGAGGCATCATGGCTCGGGGCCATCAACATCGGAGGGGCAGGCATCGGCCGAAGGGCAGGAGGACCCAGGACAGGAAGTGTCTTCCGTGTGGCTGCGGTTGGGCCAGCAGATAGGTGCGGAGCGGCGGCGGGCGGAAGAGGAGCGGCTCACGATGGTCAGGGCGGAGAACTCCATGCGGAGGGCCCTGAGGCGGGCCGAGTGCCTCGAGGCAATCCGCAGGGGGTTGGAGGAGAAGATGGCGTCGTCCCTGCGGACCCTCGGGGCCATGGAACAGGACCGCCTCCGGGACATAGACGAGGAGTTTGATGAGGCCCTGGCCCGGAACACTACGGAGTGAGCCGCTGGACTTGCCCGCCGCCTTTGTATATAGTTATTTAGTTTTAGGTTTCATTTGTTTCTTCTTATGATTTGGAGTCGACGGACACAGCTCCACTTTTTGTATATAGTTGCATTTTTTTTAGTGTTTTTTGTAGGTTTCCTTTGTTCAGTTGGGCTCATGGACCCTTGGATGTTTTGTACATAGTTCTTCATTGGATTTTTTTATTTTTTCATTTTTGATTTCTTCTCCATGGAGCAATGGTCTTTGCATTTATTTTTATCTGTCGGATTGATTTTATTTTTAATGTGACTTTGAACTAAATTTTTTTGGATTTGGAGTTTTTATTTTTTTGGACGGACATGCAGCTTTTCTTTTTTTCATTGGCATTGTAGTTTGTTTCATTTCATTTGCATTCATTTTTTTTAATACAATTTTGTTTTCATACTTCACTGTGTGATATCATCTCATTGGTTTCATGCATGTCATGTTGGGTGTTTTCCCATTCATTTGCAACCATTGTGTGTAACAGACATGGGTTCATTTGCTTTATGAACGTTGGGGGTGTAACATGTAATTTCCATTTCCATGTGGGTGAATGGGTTACTTGGTAGGGCCTTTTGGCTGTGGAGGCTGACCATTACGCACATGGTTGGTGATTGTGAGGACCTGGGTGCAGGGGGACATGAGTGGGGGCCTGGTGGAGGGTGCCCCTGGATGCTGGGGGGTGGGGGTGGTGGGAGACATGAGTCGGGGCCTGGTGGAGGCTGCCCCTGGTGGCTGGGGGGTGGGGGTGGTGGGAGACATGAGTGGGGGCCTGGTGGAGGCTGCCCCTGGATGCTGGGGGGTGGGGGTGGTGGGAGACATGAGTGGGGGCCTGGTGGAGGCTGCCCCTGGTGGCTGGGGGGTGGGGTGGTGGGAGACATGAGTGGGGGCCTGGTGGAGGGTGCCCCTGGATGCTGGGGGGTGGGGGTGGTGGGAGACATGGGTGGGGGCCTGGTGGAGGGTGCCCCTGGATGCTGGGGGGTGGGGGTCCAGGGGGACATGAGTTGGGCATGAGTGGGGGCCTGGTGGAGGGTGCCCCTGCACTGCTGGGGGGTGGGGGTGCAGGGGGACATGAGTGGGGGCCTGGTGGAGGGTGCCCCTGCACTGCTGGGGGGTGGGGGTGGTGGGAGACATGGGTGGGGGCCTGGTGGAGGGTGCCCCTGATGCTGGGGGGTGGGGGTGGTGGGAGACATGAGTGGGGGCCTGGTGGAGGCTGCCCCTGGTGGCTGGGGGGTGGGGGTGGTGGGAGGGTGTACAGGGAATACCTGGGAGCACGCAGCCAAATCGCGTGTAGAATTTCCCGCGTACCCCTGTCATACACGTGCCCAGCCAAATCGCGTGTGGAAATTCCCGCGCACGTACCCGGCCAAATCGCGTGTGGAACTTCCCGCGCACCCCTGAAATCCACGTACCCTGCCAAATCGCGTGTGAAACTTACAGCGCACCCCTGAGATCCAGGGACCCTGCCAAATCGCGTGTGGAAATTCCCGCGCACGTACCCGGCCAAATCGCGTGTGGAACTTCCCGCGCACCCCTGAAATCTACGTACCCTGCAAAATCGCGTGTGTGACTTCCCGCGCACCCCTGAGATCCAGGTACCCAGACAAATCGCGTGTGGAAATTCCCGCGCACGTACCCTGCCAAATCGCGTGTGTAACTTCCCGCGCACCCCTGAAATCCACATACCCTGCAAAATCGCGTGTGTGACTTCCCGCGCACCCCTGAGATGCAGGTACCCAGCCAAATCGCGTGTGGAAATAACCGCGCACGTACCCGGCCAAATCGCGTGTGGAACTTCCCGCGCACCCCTGAAATCCACGTACCCTGCCAAATTGCGTGTGGAACTTCCCGCGCACCCCTGAAATTCACATACCCTGCCAAATCGCGTGTGAAACTTCCCGCGCACCCCTGAAATCCACTTACCCTGCCAAATCGCGTGTGGAACTTCACGCGCACCCCTGAAATTCACATACCCTGCCAAATCGCGTGTGTAACTTCCCGCGCACCCCTGAAATCCACGTACCCTGCCAAATCGCGTGTGGAACTTCCCGCGCACCCCTGAAATCCACGTACCCTGCCAAATCGTGTGTGAGACTTCCCGCGCACCCCTGAAATCCACATACCCTGCCAAATCGCGTGTGGAACTTCCCGCGCACCCCTGAAATCCACGTACCCTGCCAAATCGCGTGTGAGACTTCCCGCGCACCCCGGAATACACGCACACGTTTTTTTTCTGTCAGCGGGTGTCCGTGTTTGTGGGTACCCCTTTGCACGTCATTTGTCCTGGAGGGCCACAGTATAGGACATTCATCATGGCTGTATATAGGTGCTATTTGTTGGCGCACCTTTTGGCGCAGATTTCTTACAGGCGCAGAGACGCTACCGCCTGCTTTCTTGTGGCGGTCGTGTTTGTGCCTGTGTGCTGGTTTGAGCGTGCGCTTTTTTGCCCTATTCGATTCCATGAATACGTGTTGTAGGCGAGCGTGTGGGCGTTCCGCGCACTTGCACCCTGTACTTCCCCCGTGACGCCCACATATTGGCAAGTTGTTCCCCATTCCGAGTGTTACGCCCCGTGTTCCGCCTACTTTTGTTGTGTGCGCCGCGCTATGTGCGATTTTCGCTGTGGCCTGTGCGATTTTCGCTGTGACCTGGCGCACGCCGTTAGATGGCCTGTGCGCCAACGTGCGCCGCGCACTTTTTTATCGCACATCCGATGGTTTTCTCGCGCAGGGCCTTCCATGAATCGATGTGCGCTGCTTTTCGTGCGATTTTCGCACTTGCACTGCAATTTTCGCTATTCCACTGCGATTCGCACATTTTTGGCCACTTGCGCCGCGCTAATTATTCCATGAATCGGCCTGTAAGTGTTTTAAACTTGTCTAAATAATTCTTAAGGGAGGTGTGTATACTTTTCTGACTGTGTTTGTAACTTGCTTTGATTTATAGTGCTAGTGTATTTCTTTAAGTGTGTGTTAAATAAATAATTATATACTTTTGATACAAAGCTCTGGTCAGTGTTTGCTTGTTCTACTGTGTTTCTAGCCCTATTGTGTATCCTCTGTATACTGCCTAACTCTTCTTGAGAGAAGTCTGACTGCTCAGCCACAGGTAAATCTGGGTGGTACAGACTGCTACCAATTGGGTTTACTGCTTACTCCTGTAGTCTTAATCTTCTTGCATTGGTCCCCAAGGGAACTGCACAGGATTCTGTCTAACATTGATTACCGTAATGGTGTGCCTGGCCCCTAAGAGATAGTGTCGCCATGCCTTAAAAGCGGATTTAATAGCCAGGAGTTCCTTGTCAGTGATAGCATAATTAATTTCCAGAGGTGAGAACATTCGCGACCAGAAGGCCACAGGGTGTAACTGGCTGGTTTCGGGGTCCCTCTGTGAAAGGACAGCCCCCATAGCTATACTGGAAGCATCTGTTTCCACGACGTAAGGGAGGTCTGGACGAGGGTGTCGCAGGATCGGAGCGGAAGTGAACCTTTTTTTGAGTTCTTGAAAGGCTCTTTCTGCTTCTTCGGACCAAATTAACTTCTTGTTTTTTTTTCATGATAGTTCTGTGATTGGGTGTACAATCTGAGGGAAGTCTGGGATGAATCGGCGGTAAAAGTTCGCAAAGCCCTGCATGCTTTGGATCCCTTTCAGTGAAGTTGGTGATGGCCATTTAAGGATTGCGTCTACCTTGTGTAAGTCCATTCTGATTCCTCCCGGAGTGAGGATAAAACCAAGGAATTCTACTTCGGTGATGTGAAAAAAGCATTTATCGAGTTTCGCATATAACCGATGTTGACGGAGCTTGGTGAGAACAGAGCGAACGTGCTTAGCATGGTCTTGCTTCGAGGCCGAGTACACTAAGATGTCATCTATGTAAACCAAGGTTCAAACATCGATTAATTCCCTCAGGACATCATTCATTAAGTATTCGAATGCCGCAGGAGTGTTGCATAGCCCAAAGGGCATTACTTGGTCTTCATACAAGCCATATTTGGTACGTAAGGCGGTTTTCCATTCATCTCCTTTTCTAACTCGGACCAAGTGGTACGCCCCTCAAAGGTCCAATTTGGTATAAATCTGGGAATCTTTGACTTGGTCTAACATTTCAGGAATAAGTGGAAAGGGGTAGCGGTTCTTCACAGTGATCTGGTTTAATGTGCGGAAGTCGATGCAGGTCCTCAAGTCCCCTTTCTTTGGTACGAAGAACAAAGGACTGGCTGCCGGGGACATAGACGGGCGGATACATCCGTTTACCAGGTACTGATCTAGATTGGATTTCAGGTGGAGATTTTCTGGTTCTGTGAGTGCATAGATTCTGCCGTAAGGGATTTGTGCGCCTGGAATGAGGTCAATCTGGCAGTCCTAGGGCCTGCGCGGCGGTAGTGTGTTAGCTTGTTCTTTTTGGAACACATCCTGGAAATCTTGGTATTCACTTGGTAGGGTGTTAGCTACTCCAAGTGTTGATGCTGCCGTTGTGGGAATCGCAGGGGTGCAGGAGTCAGGTTTCTGCTCTTGGTAATAGCAGGTAGGGGCGCAATCGTCGGGGAAGGTCAATTTCCGTACACGCCAGTCTATCAGGGGATTGTGAGCAACTAACCATGGCATCCCTAATATTGGCCCGGAACTGAGGTGCCTTGATGAGATCAAACGAAATGGACTCCCGGTGCCCATCCTGGCACAGAAAGGTTACCCCGGCTGTACATTGGGTTACCGGTCCGGAAGCGATTTCTGTCCCATCCATGGTGGTTACCTTGTCCGTGGTCGGCTTTGAACATAAAGGAAGCCCCATCTCTGCTGCCAGTTCTTGATCGATATAATTCCCAACTGCTCCACTGTCTATGTATGCCTCAACGGCGTGCATCCGAGACGGTCGTTGGTGATCACTGGTATTGAAAAGTGCGAGGTCAGTGGTTCTTTCTTCTCACTCGTCAAACTGACCTCTACGTTTGCCGTGCTGGGTAGTTTTCCGACTCCTTAACCTTGTCCTTCTCTGTGGCCCGACTGTTCTCCTTGGAGGTTTCACTGGGCGGTCCTTAAGGAAGTATCCTGGTTTTCCGCAGTACAAACATAGTTGCTGTTGCCTTCTTTTATCTCATCCTGTTTTTGTTAACGGGGGTCGTATCCCTCCAATTTGCATGAGTTCTCCAGTGTTTTCTGCACAGGTGATACATTGTCCCTTGTTCGAACAGACACGCCCCGAGTGTCTGCCCTAGACCGATCTGCCTTTCGATCCTGCAATCGATGATCTAGTTGCACAATCAAGTTTATGCATTCAGTAAAGTCTCTGGGTGGGACAACCACCTGGGCTAGAACGTCCTTCAAATCGCCTCGTAGGCGTTGGTGGAATAACGTGGTTCTTTTGTTTTCAGGCCACCTAGCTTCAACAACCAATCTATTGAAGGTGGCAATGTACGTTAATAAATCTTGATTCCCCTGTCGGAGTGATAAGAGTTTGTTGTCTACTGCTTGTTCTTGGGTATGATGAGCAAAAAGTTTTTCCATTTCCCTCTAGAACCCCCCAAGGTCATGTACCAATGGATTATCATGGGTTACCAGTGGCACCAACCAGTCCGCTGCGCTAGCGCTGAGGTATGACAAAACAAAAGCTACCCGAGCTTGGTTGTTGGGGAATGCCCCAAGCCTACAAAGAAAGTGAAGACAACACTGATTCATGAATGCAGTATACTTCCTTGGGTCGCCTGAGAACCGTTCTGGTGATGCCAGGGGAACTGCTCCGGGTAGCGTAATTTGTACTAGGGTGGATGATAAGGTGGGTGTTTGTGCCGATGGGTTGTTTCCGGGCAAAGGAGTCTGTCCTGTCTGTGATTGTAGGAACTGCCTACCGATCTCTTCAGTGCGATCCTTGGTTACTACTAGGTCCCTCCGGAGAGCATTGGTCTCTTGCCAGGCAGAATGAACTTCGGCACGTAGTTGTCCTAACAATTGAGCCAATTGGTCAATTTTTGATGTCTCCATGGCGCCCAGGTGGATTAGTTATTGTAGGCTTCGTGTTCTGTTACGCTTACCTGGTATCCATGGGGACGCCACTCAGCCCTGGTTGATTGCCGGAAGCTTCTCCCTAATTTTCTGGATGGTGTCTTCAGAGGAAGTCTAGCCTGAAAACACAGAAGGGCTGGGTTCAAGACTGGCCGACTGAGGTAAGTATCCTCCCACCACCCCTTTTGGCTTCAGACCCTCAGGCCCTCTCCTCACCTTGATGTGGTATTAGGCGTGCTCTCCGTCCTGCCTTCTTGGCAGGGGTACGTTGACTGCAGTGGGCATGGGCGACCGAGTTACTTCACAGGCGCGTGCCCGTTCAAGTGTCTTTAAGGTATGTCTTATTGCAGCAGTTTGTATAGCGCTGTTGTTCTTGCCTGCCTTTCTTTTGATTAATAATGTCCTTCTTTTCTCCCTAGGTGTGCGGAGCTTCAGCATGGTGAACTGGTTGGTTTGATTGAGCCCCGCCGGTAAATTAATGGCGCGTGATGTGCGCTGTAATGCGGGAAGTAAAGCGCTATGCGCAGCGCTGCTTTGTCTTGCCTTTGCTAACCTGTGTCCTCTCTTCCTTACAGGTCGCGGTGTTTCCCCAGAGGGTGTGCAACTCCGGAGCGATGCCGGCCAGGACGTGACAAGCCAGGTAATCTTGTTGTGCTGTTCGTAGCTTAGCAATGCCGGAGTATGCCTTTTCTAATGTTGTCTTCTCCTTTTCCTTTTCAGGTCGCTTCGATCCGGTAGGTATGCGGTGCCCAGAAGAAGCTGTTCACTGGAGCTGGAGAGCGGATGACAGGATGGGGATTGCAGGTAAGATTCTGCTAATGATTTTCCTTTTGTCTCTTCTGCAAGCTCGTTACTCCGAGGTTCGTGGGTATCACAGGACACAGTGAGCGTCACGTTGCAGTCTGCAAAGTAACGCAAAGCGTTCTTTGTTGCTTGGGTGTGGTTTAAATAGCCACCAACAAAGTAGTCCAGGTAGCTCTCCTGTCGAGTGAAGAGAGCGGCCCCAACGCGCCGCTCCTCTGATCGCTGCGCCACCTGGAGTAGTCCCAGGCCACCACAACCAAAACACTATACCGCATAGCTTAGTTCTTAGGAACCAAGCTATGCGAGTGCCTCCATGTTAACTGCAGGCCAAATGAAAAAGTAGTCCCCTTTCAAACATGTTCTCCACAATGAATATGAGCCTGGCGCCAGAGGCGCCAGGACTGGCTCCAACAGAGTCTTGGGAGTGGATGCAAGGCCTCCAAGGCCTTAATGGAGCCCCAAACCCTGATCTTATCTGGCAAGTGGACTTGCCAGTGGGGGTCTGGGGTAAGGGTCGTGACAGGTCTCTTGAGAAAATGAGACGAGTTAGAATTCAAGAGATTACAAATCCAGGTTAAAACCAAAACCCCTACCATTAGAGACACTGGGTCTAGCATTACAGTGGTGGATTAAACCTTTTTCAAACCTGAGGATGTTGCTAAGGTACCCAAAGGCCCCACTAAGCTTGCTGGAGGCCCTATGTAGATGGTTCCAATACTACCAGCTCTCATCCAGTGCAGCAATATGACTGTGAGAATACCTTACAGTGTACAATGTGAGGTGCCTGGGAGAGTCCTGCTGGGGAATGGAGTTGTATCAAGCACCCCCAGGTCTCCCAGTAAAAGGAAGCAGACTAGGAAGGCCAGAGAGCTCAACTTAAATGACTCTCAGTGGGTTGTTACTGAGGAACCTTTAACATCCAGTCCACAGGAAGAGCAAACTTCTATTTCCAGGAGGAAAGAGACAAAGGAGAAACCCAAGGTTTCAGGAAACATGAAAGGTAGCACTCCTGTGCACCAAACCAGGACATCCCCGAGAGGACAGTCCCAAGTCACACCAGTGACTCCTCCGCCAGATGAGGCTGAGTGTGAGGTTCAATCAGAGGATGGTGAATCAGCTACTGATGACACAGAGCTGGAAGAAGACCTTGCCACTTTTGGAGATCTGGATCCTACAGACCATCCTGAGCTGCAGACTTTGCTTGTAGAAGGTGTCCCCTCTAGGGCAGACTTTCAGCAGAGGTCAAAGAGAGTGGTGTCCTACTCTTGAAGGACTTCGCCAACAGGCAGCTTCCCAGCTGAAAGGGCAAGAGCCAGGGAAGCACAGGTTGTACTGGGAGAATGGCCTCCGCTACAGTGAACCTATTGAGTCTACCCCAGGGGACTACAGAAGACTTGTAGTGCCTCAGGAGGTGAGACCCTAGTTTCTACAGTTAGCCCATGAGATTCCGTAGCTGGTCACTTAAGCTTTAAGAAGACCAATGAAAGGATTACTCTCTATTTCTGTTATGGTGATATCTCAGTGTAGGCTGACAATGTAGATCGGATCAGTAGAACGCTGGGAGAAGAATGCCATGACATGCACTTCTGTAGCATGTCATATGGAATGTTATTGCTTGAGGAGAGACATTTGATGTTATGCTGTGGAGAGGGTTGGGGGTCTCTACCTGTATGACTTGTATGTTGCTAATAAACTACTTGTCATTTCTCTGGCTGATCTGGTGCTTCTACATATGGCGACGAGGATGGGATGCGGCATGCAGGCGCATTGTAGAGGGCTGCTGCCAACCGCTTAACGGACCCGTGTTGCTGCAAAAGAGGTCCTGAGGATCTGAGACCCCCAGCCACGAGGCCTGGTGAGGAAAGGCTGCCCCACCACCCCGCACGGCAGTGTACCTTCACAGACTCACCTGCTCGCCGCCTCCTGGACGCAAGCCGAGCGCAGCTCTGTGCGGGGAGCCCAAGCAGAGCCCTCCTGTCGAGTGAAGAGAGCGGCCCCAACGCGCCGCTCCTCTGATCTCTGCGCCACCTGGAGCTACAGTGCGGACGCGATCCAGCCGAGGTGAGCGAGGGGAGGTGCTCGTGTGCCCGTCTCTGTCCACAAGGTAGGGAGCAGGCCTGCGGAGTCGCGAGGAACGGACCCTCGGATCTCGGTGCATGTGATTATCACGTGTGCGGAAGCGGCCCGCCAACTTGCACTAACGAATGCAAAGGATCGCCGGCGCACGCGCACGTCAGGCATGCGGAGGCGGCGCACCCACTCGTACAATGAGTGGAGAGGATCACGTGTGGTGGAAAGGACAGGTGTACGGAAGAGGCTCGGCTGGCATTGTTGGGCCTGCCGAAGACGGCGAGGAGGACATACCGGTGGCAGAGAGTCAGAACTGCTGGCTCGTGGGAAAGTCTGCGTCACGTGACATAACTTGTGGAGCTTTGTGAATGCCCTATGCCTGCTATTTGAATTACAGTGGTTTTCAACAGAGGTGAGCACTGCCTGCAACGGAGATTTGGGTGTGTAGTATTTGCATTTGTGGTTTTTCCTGCACAGTGAGACACTATTTTGGGCATGCATGGCTTTGTCAGGCATACCGGGGCCACAGATGTTCTTACCATCTCCTGGTCCCCCAAGAATAAAGTGGGGACCCTGGAAGAAGGGATTTCTCCATTATGTAAAAGCCACGTGTGGGAACGGCATGTCGGTGGAAAGGAAGGTGTCTATGCTTATGCACCTACTGGGATATGAGGGGCAGCGAATTTTTGAAACATTACCCAATGTGAATGAATTGGATGCTGAGGAGGGCATGAATGATTTTGATGCAGCACTAGCAAAGCTGGACAAACATTTCGAGTCAAAAATAAACACTGTTTTGGAATGTTATCATTTTGGTATGAGATCGCAACAGGAGGGCGAATCGGTTGAAGAGTGCATCACTGCCCTGAGACATTTGTCATTGAATTGTAAATTTGGGGAAAGCTTGGATGAACAAATTAGGGACCAATTTATGTTGCACTGCTCCAATGACAAAATTAGAGAAGAAGTTTGGTTAAAAGATTACCCTTGCCTGGATGAGGTGATTGGTATAGCAAAAAGGATTGAACATACACTACAGTGTGTCGCAAAGTTGGGGACGAAAGATAACAAAGTCGATCAGCAGGTTGAGGTTCTGAGAGTAGGTGACAAGAAAAGAGATGTTACCAAAGCCCAGAGAAAACAGAAAGGGAAAACGGTCAAATCAGAGATGTACCAAGGGAAAGTTGGTAACGGAGCCCAGACAACCAATAAAGTTCCCCAAAGAGAATTTATACAGAAACTGGGCAAAAAGAGAGAGGAACGTTTATGCTTTTGGTGTGGAAGTGCCCGCCACCTATCTACTTCTCCCATATGTCCTGGGAGGAAGTCGAAATGCAATATTTGTAAAAGATGGGGACATTTTGAGAATTGCTGTGTTAATTACAATATTGGTACGTGTAGAAGTGTAATGCTGATTGAGGAAGTTGATGGACCTTCATCAGAGGAGTGTGAGGGCTCTGATAATGAAATTGTCACTGTAAACATGGTTCAGTGCACCGAGGTGGATGAGTGCGAGCACCCTTCAGCCTGGGTTGAAGTAAATGGGTGCCAAGTTAAGATGCTTGCGGATTCTTGCTCTAAAATTACCTTGATGTCAAAAGCTGAATATGAGAATGTGGTTGGTGGAAGGATGGATGAGTTGAGCCCGTCAGACAAGACACCTGGTGGCTATAATGGTAGCAGAATTGAGGTGTTAGGGTGTTGTACGGCAATGTTCAAATTTAAAGACAGAGTTACGTATGGCAAGCTATATGTCACAAAGAATGGTGAGACGTTGTTAGGATGGAAGGAACAAAGGGGTCTATGTATGAAGTTAGATCCCAATAGCGAAGAACAGGTTTTAAATGTAGAGAAGGAATCTGTGCGCAGTGGTTTGGAAGTAATTCCCAACAGTCTGATTGCTGAATATACTGATGTTTTCAACAAAGGTGTTGGTTGCCTCAAAGGTATGGTTCATAAAATTGTTTTAAAGGATGGTAGCAAACCTGTGGCTGCGAAACTCAGACCATTGCCACTATCAATGCGCAATGCTGTGAGTGCAGAATTGGAGAGATTGATGAAAGCTGGTATTATTGAACCAGCCAAGGCAGTTGAATGGATCTCCCCTGTAGTTGTTGTTAAAAAACCAAGTGGGGAGTTGAGGGTATGCATCGACCTGAGAGAATTAAACCATTGTGTGGTGGCAGATCGACACCCGCTTCCCAACATGGGGGAGTTGTTGAGTAGGATCGGTAATGCCAAATTCTTTGCCAAATTAGATATGGCTAGTGCCTATCATCAGATTAGCCTAGATGTTGAGTCACGCAAACTGACAGCTTTTATTACGTACAACGGTATCTACCAGTTTAGGCGTATGCCATTTGGTTTAATTTCAGCCTCTTCAGTTTTCCAAAAAGTGATGGATGGGTTATTCAAGGGTATTACTAATGTTTGGTGTTTCCAGGACGATGTGTTAATCTGTGGAAATACCCAAGAAGATCTAAAGAAAAAAGTGGAAACAGTATTGGAAATATTCAGGGCCCGGGGTATTACTTTGAGAGGGGAGAAGTGTGTCTTTTCCACTCGGGTAGTGGAATATTTAGGCCATCAAATATCTGAAGAAGGATTGAAACCAAAGAGAGAGCTAGTTGATGGTATAAAGAAAATGCAATCTCCTAAAAATAAGGCAGAACTACGCACATTCTTGGGGACAATAGAATTCTATCATCGTTTCATAGAAATTATGCTGATAATGTTACTGCACTGAGGGCATTATTGCGGAAGGGTGTAGAGTTTGATTGGAGCTTGGAGTGCGATAGAGAATTTCATGAGATTAAGTCGAAAATTGACATGGCCAAACCTTTGGCCATGTATGACACTAGGAAAAAGAAGATATTAGCTGTTGATGCGAGTGAAACTGGAATTGGTGTGGTGATATCACAAGTTGGAAGGGACGGATCAGAGATGGTGGTTTTACATGCTTCACACATGTTGAGGGGAGCTGAACTCAACTACTCTGTCTTGGAAAAAGAGGCATTAGCATGTCATTGGGGAATTGAAAAGTTAAAAATGTTTGTGTGGGGCCAAGACTTTGTGTTGAGAACAGATCATAAGCCTTTGAAAGCCATATTTGAAAGTAAAGGACTGGACAAGGTGTCAAGAAGGGTTGCATGTTGGGTAACCAGACTACAATGTCACAAGTTTAGTATAGAGGTTGTGGCAGGAAAAGACAATGTGCAAGCTGATCATTCATCAAGAATAAGGGTTGAAGATGAGCATGACGATGAGGGTTATGCTGATATTGAGTGTATGGTCTTTACCACTGGAGGAGGTGTAATTCACAAAGAAGAATGGATTAATGCATTTGCTTTGAATGACATGTGGAAACGCATAATGTCATTCATTAGAGGTGATTGGCCAGAAAAGAGGTTGTTATCAGGTGAAGAAAGAGCTTTCTGGGAGGTGAGGTTTGAATCATCTGTGAAGGACGGTTTGGTATATCGGTGGGACAAGTTAGTTGTGCCGAGTTGCCTAAGAAGAAAACGTATTGATATTGCGCATCAAGGACATATTGGTGAGTATAAGACCAAGGAGGTGATTAAGGCCGATTATTGGTGGCCGGGCCTGGAACGTGAGATTGAGAGGGTAATTGGAGGTTGTGTTGATTGTACAAAGTCAGGGAAGAATGTATCCACAGTGGCACAGCCAGTGAGGGGAACAGAAAGTACCAAGGGTGTTTGGCAGGATTTGGCCATGGATATTTTAGGACCTGTAGACATGGGCAGGGGTAGAGGTAGTTTTATTTTTGCACTAGTGGACATGTTCTCGAGGTGGACAGAGTTTAAGATAATGAGGGACGTCACAGGATGGTCCATAGTGGCATAGTGGCATTTCTGGAGGAAGTGTTTGAAAGGGAAGGATTACCTAGGAGCGTGTTGACGGATAATGGTCCACAGTTCACGGAAAGATTCTTTCAAGAGTACATGTACAAGTGTGGTGTTAAACACAAAAAAACGGCATTGTATTATCTCCAAGCCAACGGCATGATTGAGAGGGTCAACCGTTGCATTATGGAGGGTATCAGAAGAGGCAGCGCATGTGGTTTGGACAGGAAGGTGACTGTAAAGGAACAAATGTATGCTTTGGGAATGGCTCCCAATACTGAAACAGGAGTTAGTCCATTTGAGTTGATGAGAGGGCGGAAGGTCAACACAGTATTGTCGCCGGCTTGGTTGGGCCGGGCGAGAGAGACAGATAAGGTAGTGGAAGAAGTTAAAAAAAGGATGGATGAACGGAAGAGTAAGTGGGTTGAAAAGGTCAATGAGAAATTCCCCAGAAAGAGAACAATTGTTGAAGTAGGTGAGAATAAGAAAGGCTGTCATCGCAAAGAAAGGGGATCCTCTGTATTCGGATCCTGTTAGGGTGGCTCAGGTGTTTGAGGGTGCTGTAAAATTGGAGAGTTGGCAAGTGTAGAATCTGTCGCGGGTTGCCAAGGTGAGGAAATAAAGTGTGCGACTTCACAATACTATCTGTTTATTTCTCTTGATGTTTAAAGAAAAATGTATGTACATAGTTTTATTTGATAAGGGAGGGGGGTGTGTTATGGTGATATCTCAGTGTAGGCTGACAATGTAGATCTGATCAGTAGAACGCTGGGAGAAGAATGCCATGACATGCACTTCTGTAGCATGTCATATGGAATGTTATTGCTTGAGGAGAGACAGTTGATGTTATGCTGTGGAGAGGGTTGGGGGTCTCTACCTGTATGACTTGTATGTTGCTAATAAACTACTTGTCATTTCTCTGGCTGATCTAGTGCTTCTACAATTTCTACTGGCCCAAGATGGGGTCTGATGTTGATACATTTTGTAGAAGCTGTCACACTTGTCAGACCTCTGGCAAGAGTGAAGCCAATAATGTGCCTCTCCCAGTGGTGAAATTCTCTTCTTAGGGGGTAGGAATCAACATTGTTGGACCGTTAGACCCTCCCACATCTTCAGGCAAAAGATTTATATTGGTTGTGGTAGACCATGGTACCAGGTATCTTGAAGCAATACCTATGAGGACTGGTACTGCTCAGGCAGTGGCTAAGGCCCTACTTGGTATTTTTATCAGAGTAGGTTTTCCTAAGGAGGGTTATCTCAGACAGGGGATCAGTTTTATGTCCCACTACATGCAGGCCATGTGGAACAACTGTGGAGTAACCTAACAGTTCTCAACAGCCTACCATCCCCAAACCAATGGGTTGGTGGAGAGGTTTAATAGAACAATGAAGAGCATGATAGGTGCTTTAGAAGAACACCTTAGAAGAAATTTGGACCTTCTACTACCATGCCTGCTCTTTGCTTATATGGTCATCATCCGGTTAGAGGTTCTTTGGCCCTAATCAAAGAGGGGTTGGAGGGTGCTCCTTCCCATGAGCCAGTGAGACTGACTGACTATGTGTATGGTCTCTGAAGGAGAATGACACACATGATAACAGAATTCTGATAACTTGAAAGCAAGTCAGGCTCTGGTGAAGCATTGGCATGACCAGAAGGCCAACATGGTTGAGTTTACTCAAGAACAGCTAGTTCTAGTTATGGTACCTACCAGGCAAAGGGCCTTACAGGACAAATGGATTGGACCCTTAAAGGTTGTGCAAAAACCTGGAGAGGTCAATTATTTGATGGACCTAGGCAATCCTAAGGAGGCCCCCAGGGTCTTTCACACTAACCACCTAAAGGCCTATCTCTCTAGACTAGAATTGGGAGCTTTGCTTCTAGCCTCTGCTCAGGAGGAGGAGGAGAGTGAGCCTCTACCTGACCTTTTCAGGGGACAACCTTTAGATGGGAAGATAGAAGGAGTTAATCTCTCTTCTGATCTGACACTGGAACAAAAGGAGGAGTGCAACGGTCTATTAAATCAGTTTGCCCCTCTGTTTTAACTATCACCAGGCTTGACCCCTTGAGGCCAGCATGAGATTCTCACTGGTGACTGTTTACCTGTCAAAAACAGGGGTTACAGAATGTCAGATCATGTACGAACCCACATAAAGGAAGAGGTCAACAAGATGCTTGATCTTGGGGTAATAATGCCTCTACAAGTCCATTGTCTAGTCCAGTTGTGCTAGTACCAAAGGCAGGATCCAAGGAGTTGTGATTCTGTGTGGACTAAAGAGCTCTTGATGCAGTCACCACGACTGATGCCCATCCTTTACCTAGGACAGATGAGCTGGTGGACAAGCTTGGTTGAGGAAAGTACCTCAGTACATTTGACCTAACCTCAGGTTATTGGCAAATAGCTCTGACAGACCATACCAAGGAGAAAATCTCCAAACCCAGGAGGCCTCTGCCAGTTAAAAGTTATGCCTTTTGGATGAAAGAATGCACCTGCTACATTCCAAAGGATGGTAAATCATGTTCTGAATGGGATGGACAACTTCCGCATGGCATACATGGATGGCATTGCAGTGTTCAGCCCTACTTGGGAGGAACGTATTGACCACCTAGGATATGTATTGCAGACTCCTGAGCAGGCCAATCTGAAGATAAAGGCAAATAAATGTCAAATTGGTCAGAGTAAAGTGGTCTACCTTGGACATGAGGTAGGAGGAGGTGAAATAAGGCCCTTGCCTAGCAAAGTACAAGCTGTACAGGACTGGCCCACCCCTATTACTCAAACCCAAGTGAGAGCCTTTCTAGGTCTCATAGGTTACTATAGGACCTTCATTGAGAACCATGGGACCATAGCTTCTCCCTTGAATGTGATCTCCTCACCCATATTCTCCACGAAGTTCAGGTGGAATGAGTAGTGCACTAAGGCATTTGAAGGATTTAAGAAAGCCCTTTGTCAAGCTCCAGTCTTAAGAGCTCCTGACTACAAGCTGGAAGAGAAAGGCAGGAAACACCCAATCTGCTTCATCAGTAGGAAACCGAAGGAACCCGAAACAAGGTGGGCAACCATAGAACGTGAATGTTTTGCTATTGTGTTGTCTTTGAAGAAGTTTAAACCATACTTGTATGGATCTACTTTTGTGATTCAACAGACCACTAACCCTTGAGATGCTTAATGCAGATGAAGGGGGAGAGTCCTAAATTGTCAAGATGGTCAATCAGCCTACATGGGTTTAATTTTACCGTAGAACACAGGTTAGGGTGTAATCACCAAAATACTGATGGTTTCTCCAGAAAGTATGATTGACTGG
The DNA here is from genome assembly GCF_040938575.1 of Ambystoma mexicanum. Lineage (NCBI taxonomy): Eukaryota > Metazoa > Chordata > Amphibia > Caudata > Ambystomatidae > Ambystoma > Ambystoma mexicanum. Next base: position 970,107,371 of record NC_090939.1, read on the forward strand.
AGTAAGGAAATTCATCCAGGGGTGGATTATATCCTCCTGTTCCTTAGTCTGAGGGGGATAAGTACACAAGGTTTCTTGAATACACAATTATTAATTTGTTTATCAGTAAGTTAGAATAAGCCTTCTTCAGAAGGGAGCAATGTAACACGACACACACATATATTTCAAAACACACACTCTTAAGTTTCTAAATCAGTAAGTACCCTTTTGGGATGGCCCACTGTTAGGGAGAATTCTCATCTATGGCTAATTTCCCTCACCTAGTGCGTCCACCAGCAGCTTTGCTGGACTTCTAGAGTTTACTTCTTTCAACTTGGTAAGAGTGAGAGCTTTTCCCCCACTCTTACCTGTGTTTTGCTATGTGTTTCTATCTGTTTTTGTGAATGTGGACTCTGAAGCACACCACTTCAGCAGCCCCCTTCTTTTTGCATGTCACACAGCACCTTCAGTGCCGTGGCACAGGGTTGTCTTTAAGACTTCCCTCGACTCCATTTCTGAGGCGACTACTGTCCCCCAGAAAAGGGTAAAGTTACCATTAACTTTACTTAGTCAATCTACCACAGATCCAGTGCAACCCATCTTCCATGGAGTACTGGAAAGGGTTAACTTGTATCCCTTTTTATTTGTACCTCCTAGAGCATTGTTTCGCTCTTTTAACATTTAGACTTGGCTGGTGGCAGTGGTATCTACCCTAACTTTTCTACCGTGATTATATTGCATAAACGTGGTACTGTTCTTGGCTATTATATTAGCCTCAAACATAAACCCGCTTGACCAAATCGTCTTGCTTTTGGCTCCGGTTTGGTTTATTCGCCATTTCATTTTGTTAAAGTGCTTCTTGTGTCTTACTTTGCGTGGCAAACTAGGTTCGCCTTCTTTGTTCACCGTCTTTTGGCTGGCTTTCTTTTCAGAAGCCCTCCACCAGGCGCCTGGGTGTCTAGGTGGGCTGAATGTGAGGGAGGGGTGTAGTCACCCCCTGCACAGGGTATCCTAGGAAACCCAAGTCGCACTTTGTCATGATTGGCCGTAATCAGTCCCTAATTCAAAATATATCAGCTGGAGGATTCATAAGGGCTCGATGCAACGGCGAGGAATCTGATATTTTTTTAGAAAGAATGTAACCTAGATGCACCAGGGTGCTCGCATGGCAGTAGCAAGTTATAGGGGAGAAATGGGGGGAACCCCTCAGTTAAAACGGTTGTAACTCCGTTTCTGTTACTCCAGAAGGGTCAGGAAAAGGCATAGTATTTCCTGTGGTCACACATGGACCAGAATAACCTGATGAAGACACTCCCTTCGCTCACTGCAGGAGCGGGAAAGTGGATTTATGCATTGCAGAAACATATTTCCAATGTCACATTGGCCATAGGGGATATGAAAAGCCTATTTATGGCTCTGATGGGGGAGCGGTCAGATGAGCTTTGGAAAAGAGTGGGATATCTGGGAGTTTAGTTACATACAAATACTCATGATGGAGCAGTTTTTAATAATGATAGGGCACAGGTTTGGGGGGCCCTGCAAATTATGGATAAGCTGGATATTAATTCAATCTTAATAAAAACAATGAATTGGAGGATGATCCTGCTGCACACATCCAGTTAAATCAGGCGATGTAGAGAGAAGAGACAGGAGAAGGGGGGGATCAAAGCATGCTAACTCTTTTATCAAATGCTAAAGAAAGAACTCCCTAAAGAAGTCCAGCATGATTTAGATTAGGTGGAAGGAATGGAGGCCAATAGTTGGCCATAGATTCAAGCACACATTGTGCATTTTTGTAAAAGAAGACAAGAAAAAGAAAGGGAGAGTACAGAGCAGGCACAAAAAGCAAAGGTTAAACTCATTCAAAAAAATGTGTGAAGATTTGTCTAGAAGCAGCAGTAATTAAGAAATCTATGGAGGGACAGCAGGAGCAATCGGGACAACAGTTATTCGGGTATGACACAGGGGTGGATGGATGGGTATGATCCCGGTCTGAGAAAAATGAAAGGGTTTCTGTCTGAGAGGTACGGGAGCATTTCCGCGAGGGAGCGGGTCATTTGGTGGGTGCGGAGGAATGGGTCCTCAGTTTAAGGGGCCAATGGTAAATATTTATGGAGTATTCTATGGGATTCAGTGTTGGTCATTTGGAAGGTTTCCATACATGTCACGAAATTGTTGATAGAGGCTGAAGTATTTTATAATGGGAGCTCAGCAGATGCAATCACAAACCCTGCCATAAGCCACAGGCTCTGTGTAATCGCAGCTGGCATGTGTTGAACAAAACCCAGCAAGTGGGACTGCACAGACCTATGGGATCCCATTGATCATGCCAACACAGGTATCAGTGCAGACATGGGACAAGAATCTTTTACCCCAAGGAATGGTTACTCATTATACCAGCGCAAGTGTGTTTGGAGAGACTTCTTTTTCACTCCCCGGTGCTAATATGTTCCAAGAGTAGGACCGCCCACACAGGACTCTGATGTGTCCAGTCTTGTCTGCTACCACATATCTGTAAGAGGAACCCTGGAAAGGTGTGCAGGTAGGTGACCAAACATTCTCATTCTTGGTTGACAAAGGGGCTACAAAATCTTGCATTAAGGAAGGTGAGTTCCCCTTGTCAGGAAAACTGATGGACACACAGGGAGTATCTGGGGCTATCCTGTTGGTTCTTTATTCTGAGATCTTCATAGGCATTCAAAGTGTATCTGCCCCTTTGTTGTATTGTACAGACACCCAGGGGAATCTTCTGGGAAGAGACCTCCTGAGCAAGCTACATATGTCGATTGCTTTCACAGAGGAGGTATGCCATGTTTGACTCCAGGTTTGTATCCAGTAAGGGAAGCAGCACATTTGCATGTCTAATGTAGCAACAGGACAATAAGAAGGGTTCCTGTACATTCAGCATTGTTTCTTTATGGGAATGGTTTTGTTGAGTTGGGTCCCGGGGATTATAAATCAGACTGGGCAGGTACCGATTGAGTTGTTATTTTGGCCTGATATGCCACAGGAGGCAATACTAGGAACCATTGTTACGATTCTCTTAGAGGCTTTATTCATCAAGATTAACAGGATGGTTCTCTCAGGCACAGATGAGGAAGGAGGACAGTGGTGCACAGTTCTGTGCATCAATCCAACCTCGTCACTAAGGGATGTGTCTGACGAGCAATTGTTTGAAGACACGGAAGATACTGGAGAGATAGTCTTTGGAATTGGGGTGCCTGGTGCGATATTACCATGGGCTATGCAGTAGCCCAAGCCCAGATAGGCAGACAAGGGGATTTATGAGACCATTTTGCCATTGTTAAAGCAAGGCATAATACAACCTTCTGTGTCATCATGCAATACGTCTACCTACATTGTGAAGAAAGCAAAGGGGTCCAGTAAGAGGATGTTCCTTGATTTGCACCCCCTCAATAATATTGTTGAGGCAGAATTTCCGGTGGTACTGAATCCTGCCACCATTCTCTGTAACATCCCTACTGGGTCGTCCTACTGCACGGTGATTGATTAAAAAAGCGAATTTCTCTCTGTTTCCTTGAACCCCGATTCTCAGTACATCACAGCGTTGCCATATCGTGGTTAGAGATTTGAGCACACAAGGTTACCCCAGAGGTACTGTGAATTTCGGAGTGTCTTTAACAGGGTGGTTCAAATGTATTTGGGGAATTTACATGTGTCCAGTACTGTAATTCAGCACGTGGATGATTTATTAGTCTGTAGCACTTCGGAGGAGCAATGTTGAGGAGACTCAGTTACTCTCCTCAACCTGCTCGCAGAGAAGCAGTATAAAGAGGACAAAGAAAAATTGCAGTACTGCCAGACAGAGGTAGTATATTTGGGGCAAGTAATTGCACCTGCAGGAAGACATGTAATGCTGGAGAGAGACACAGAAGTTCAGAATATGCCTTAGCCAGTCACAGTGAAACAGATGCAGTAGTTTTTGGGGCTCTGTAACTATTGTAGATCATTAATTGTTGATTACTCTAGTTATGTGAGCCCTTATTGCAAGGACTCAAGGAAGCGCAGAAGGTGAAAGCTCCGATAGAGTGATCTGAGGAAATGGGCACTTGCTTTCAGGAACTCAAGGGTGCGATCAGCAATGCTCTGGTCTTGGCAACCCAGAAATAAGTTAAGCCATTTTTTTCATCTGTTTTAACGTTTGAACAGGAAGCTGGTGGATATTTTGTTTAGATTTGGGGGCTGGCGGTATTTCCTTATCACCAAATAAAAATTGTAATTTGGTGGTGATTACTCCTTGTATTTAGATTGGGTTTGGCCTTATTTCCTTTCAGTGACCATTCCTTATTACATTATATGAGATAATTTAGTAGTATACACTATTGTTGGTATTTTAGTGGTAAGCATGATTTTTCTGTTTTATTTATGGCCCCAACATACACAAAACCTTCCTATTATAATGTTCTTGTGATCTATAGAGGGCCTTGGACCTACATTCAGAAACACCACAATTTCACATATGGCATTCTCAATAACCTGTGTTGTTATCACTGATTTATATACATCAGTGAACTATGCTTCCATAGGCCTCATTACAGATTTATTACTGGTTCATGGACCCCCAGTAATCTATATTTTGTATTAGATTCCACCCAGACACCATGCACTGGGTGAACACACGTACACAGCTATTTATCACTGCTAGTTCTATCTATTCCATATACATGGGCAACATGACACATGTATTACCTAAAAATCTTCCCCCTTTCCCGAGATATTATTCTAAATGCACCAAGAAAAGACAAAAATAAAAACACTGTACACGATCTGCTTATATCATTTGTATTATAACAGTTGCATTTCAAAGTAAACCGCGTACCCTTTTGTAGATTGGTATTCTCGCATTGTCTGTAAAAAAAAAAAATACAGCGACAGAACAACATTCACTTTGCAACATTACAGCGTGGCAATTAAACACAGGGGATTCCCTTTTTCTAATCTACCTGCCTGATATTGTTAGAAGGTCATTCGTACAGCAGCACACAGTAACCTCAATTCACTGGATATTTACCAATTATCTGTCCCCCACGCGACCTCCCTTCGCTCGCCTCCGAAGAATGGGCCCAGGGTTGTCATTGCGATCTTGAAAGCTTTAAGTGCACAGCAAGACCATGGAATTCTCAAGCCGGTGCTAAGTGAGACTGGGCATGCCTGCCTCACAGCCCAGTCTCAGACCCTCTGTCTTGGTAGCTCAGCAAAAGCGATCTGAACTTTTTTTTTGTCAGACTTTGCCCAGCAGAACTCTGTGCCTACGCAGCCTATCTGCAGATATACTTCCCCCAATCATATTAGCAGAAAGTGTATTAGGTTGACACCCCTGTGTCACAAGCAATGGGAGCTTCATACTATAATAACTGTTTCTGTTTGATATCCTGTTGCCTTCCTGTCCTTCACATTCAGAACAGCCAGAGAAAATCAGAGAAAAATGCAGTTTAATAGCGAATTTCAAAACATGTATTTCCACCTCCTTTCCACATAGAAATTACATTATAATGTTAATGAGTTAGTACTAGTGATTAGTATTTGTTAATTAAGTCAGTCAATTAGATAGCTAATGTAGTCTCCTGTGAATGAGGCATTTCAAGTAAGAGAAAAAAAAATGGATGCACATTTACTCTATATAATGAGCTTTTTGGCTGCAATATGAATTCCATACCTTGTATGCCACATCCAGCCATATATTCATCTGTTCTGTTGGCAACATAAAATGGCTATATGTGTGTGCCACATTATTGCTGGCAATAGAATACTAACACATTCAGTGAAGCGCTATACTTCAAAGCACTATACTTCAAAGCACTATTAATTATACTACATTATCCCTCCTGTTCTGACAATTTGGCAGTGGTCCAAGCCACAATTGGAAGAAACCCAACTTGTGCTCCTTTTTCCTTTTTCATCATAGCAATTCAACAAAATGAATATTTGCACATTTCACAATAAATCACTGTCAAAATTCATCTCTGAGTCCACCAGTCCTTATAATATATTTTACATATTTCTTCCCAATTGAAGTGTTTATAGTCCAGTGTCTTGTATTTATACTTGAAGTCAATCATAAAACAATAAAATAAAATAAATAATTAAAACAAAGAATTAACATAACAGATTAAAATAATTGATGTGGAACTCCATACTCCAGGATACATCGGAATTCATGCACCAACAACGCTGCAAGCTCATTGTTCTTCTACTGTTGTCTGCCTCTGAGACGTCCCGACCAGCAACATCACATCATCTGGTTCATTTGGGGCACTCTTTCATCCTGGCACTCTTGGATGCTTTTTCCATAGGAGTCATCTCTTTTGTCATCCCGGTTACTTTGTCTTCACCTCCACCCGGAGGCAGGCATCACTTGATCTTCATCCAGGGGACTGCAGGACTCCATCGTCTCCCGTGTCCTCCGGTCCCGTTACCTCCGATCAAAGATTTGTTAGTATTCTAAATCAAATAGAAAAGAAACAAATTAAGTATATGGCACAATACTAATTTCACCCTTTTACCAAAAATAAAATATCCATGTGCTTTTCAAAACATTTCGCCCTTTTTCTTTCACTTTCTGAAATTAAGCACATGTTAGAGAAAAAACAACCTACGTAAAGCATCTTTGATCATTTAACATATTTCAACTTTGTAAAAATAATATCACTAGTTTCAACCCTCTTTTAATGATCATCACATATAGTCTTTTTATTCACATCTATTCTATTACAAAAATCACTTCTATTTTTATTTCTCTGTTATTGCCCCATAAATAGACTCATGTGTCTTCTTTCATGTATTTAAGGGACTTTATCTGTTTCTACACGCTCAAGCCTCTTTACCTCATGTTTGGGGTGGCAGGGTTTAATTTGATTTACATATACAAATTGTTCTGTTACTGTTTCACCTTCAGTTTTAAAAATGTTGTACACTACTGGAGATATCTTATCTATAATTTGAAATGGCCCCTGCCAGGCTGCCAGAAATTTAGAATTTCTCTGTTTACCTTTTCCAAAATGAAATTTATACACCTGATCCCCCACACAATACTTTTTCACTGATGTCTTTTTATCATAATATGACTTTGCACTGTCAGCAGCCCTTTCTAGATTCTGCTGCACAAAAGCAAATGCATGTTGTAAATGCTTCCTCAGCTCATCCATGTATTCATGAACTGTAGATGCGCTTATAAGTGTCTGCTCGTGTCTTCTGTATAGCAGGTATTGCAGCAACACAGTTTCCCTACCTGTCAATACTTCATGAGGTCTAATACCTGATGCTTTGGCAGGAGTTGACCTGATTGCCATCAAAACCAAAGGTAAGCGTAAATCCCAGCTGGAAACTTCTTTAATACATCCACAACAGACCTATTACAGCGTTCAACTTCACCAGAAGAAGCAGGTCTATATGCAATATATAATTTTCTTTTCACTCCCAGTATTTGCCATACCTTACTCATCAGAGCGCTTGTGAAATGACTTCCTCTGTCTGATTCTATTCTTTGTGGTAACCCAAATCTTGAAAATATATGATTTACCAGTAATGTAGCTGCTGTTTGCATACTACAATCTGGTGCAGGAATACACTCTATCCATTTTGACATTAAACAGACCACACTCAAAATATATCGTTTCCCCCTGCTCGACCTATTTACAGGCCCTACATAGTCTATTTGCAAATCTGACCATGGAAGATTTATGCCTCTTTTCATTAATGGGGCTCTATGCATCGGTGAAGCAGGTTTAAATTGGGCACATACTAGACATCCTCTAGTATATAATTCTACATCTTGGGACATATGTGGCCAGTAAGCATAATCTTTCAATATCTTCAATGTTTTTTGTGAACCTCTGTGGCCTGCAGATATTGCATCATGTGCATGGTGTAGCATCAGCCCTCTGAATAAAAGGGGTACCACCCACTGTATTTGTCCTGTTATGGACTCTCTAACCATGAGCCCATCCTGTAGTCTAATTCGTTTTGTATTCTTTAATAGCACCCTCAACTCTTCTTTTCCCACACAATCATTTTCTGTTAAAGGGTTTTGTTCAGGGTCTATCAAATGATTATAATAGATTCCCAAAATTGGATCATCCTTTTGTGCCTTAATCAGATCTTGATCTGGTGTATCATAACTCCATTTTACTACTGGTTGATCTATCTCCTTTGGAGCTTTAGAACGTGTAACTGTATCAATTTGTATTTTACCAAGTAAATGTTCAATAGGTAGCCACTCTCCCATCACAGCCCCAATTTTAGCTAAAGTATCTGCCTTATCATTTCCCTCCTTATCCTCTCATGGAGTTTGTAAATGTCCACACATTTTTCTCCAGTATATTGTCAAATCATTCTCTGAAACCAATTTGTCTATGGCTTGTATCATTTTTCTATGTTTAAGGGGCTTTTTATTGTATGTAATCATGCCTCTCACTTTCCAGCCAGGCAAATATTCCACAAAGCTATTTCGTGCATAATCAGAATCAGTCACCAGGACAATTTCACTAAATGTATTATCAACTGCAGTAGTGATTGCTTTATATATGGCTGCCAATTCCGCTACTTGACTGCTCCTAGCCCCAATTCTCATCCCTATACTGGGGATGTCTTCACATTTCAACCAGACATTTCCTATTCCTGACACCAATTGCTTATTACTGTCATTTTCAATGTGAAAAGCACAACCATCAACATATACAGTCGGCAAATCCTTGCATGTCTTTTCATCACAAGCTTTGTGTGGTGATTGCCCAAATTCCTGTAAACTAGATTCCGCCTCTACTTCGTTTGATACATGTTCAGCTGCACAGTCATGTAGATCTGCCAAACCTTGAGCAACTGGGCTCTTTTTATTTTGGCCATATCTCACTTCAACAGGAAAACCCTGCAATGCCAGCGTCCATGAAGTGATTCTGGACTGTGCTAGGTTACTTGACCTAATTCTTTTACTCTCTAAAAACTGCAAAGGTTGATGATTTGTCTCAATAATCACCTTTTCTCCCTGAACAATGGGGCAGAAATGCTGTAGCGCCCACACAGTGGTCAAAAGGGCCTTTTCACATTCACTGAATTTAATTTCAACTTGGGAAAACGCCTTACCTGCATAAGCAATGGTTTTGTGATTCAAATCATGTTCTTGTGATAATACTGCTGACATACAATGTTCAGAGAAACCTATTTCTATAAAGAAATCCCTATCGTTTATGGGATATGCTAAACATGGTGCCTTTACAAGCCATTCCTTTAATTTAGCCACTGCCTCAGACTGCTCTTTTTCTCATTTCCAGGGTTATTCAGTTTTAGCAGTTTAGTCAATGGTTGAGTAATTTCAGCATCATTTTCAATGAACTTCATGTTACAGCCCGTCATTCCTAATAAACTTTTTAACCCTTTCACACTTTTAGGGTCTTTTCGTTTTTGTATGGCCTCTACTTTCCTCTTTTGTGGGTTTAGTCTATGTTCAGTCACTTCATGGCCTAGAAAATTCACTTTTTTCTTGCACCATTTTGCCTTTTGTAAAGATACTTTGGCGTCTGCTTTTTGCAATTGGCCAAGAACATGTATTATTTCATCAAAATGGCTTTTCAAGCTTTCATTTTTTATCAGGACATTATCCACATAAACTATGGTTCCTCTTTCCGCTGCATCAGGCATGGCCTTTCTCAAAAATATTTCAAATTCACTCCCACTATTGACACACCCAAATGGAACTCTAACCCATGCGTATTGGGTCTTATCAAATGAAAATGAAAATAAATTCTGAATCTCCTTTGCCAATAGCACGCACCAATATCCAGAGGTGAGATCTAACGTAGTAAATACTTTTGAGCCATGCCCCTGAGCCAGGCCTTGATCAATGAATGGCAGTGGCCATCTGGATACTGGTAGTCTTTTATTTAATTCTCTCAAATCTGCAAATAGACGCCATTGACCATTTGGCTTTAACACACCTAAAATAGGTGTGTTGGATGTGCTATGAATAGGCCTGATGATTCCCTGAGACTCCAAATTTTTAATTATCTCTGCCAATGACTCTAAACATGCCAGTGGTAATCTATACTGACGCACAAATACTGGGCTTCTACTACATCCTTCCGGTAGCGTAGCCACATGTAAATTAGTTAGGCCGCAATCATAAGCATCTTTAGCAAAGACATCTTTAAACTCCATAAATATTTTACTCAATTCATTTCTATCCTCATCGCTGTCGCATGCATCTGCTGATAAAATCTGCTCCTCTACCATTTTTGAAAATTCTGGGAAATCTTCTAGTGGCGGAGTCTCTGTGCTTTCTTCTAACTGTGTGGCTGTGTCTCTCTGTAATGCTGCCACTTTTAAATATTTTGGTATATCAGCTTCCACTTCAATGGGCTGATTTTCTGTTTCATTTTCATTTAAGTCAAATCTTATATAATCCTTTTGATGACAGCACACTGTCTCATTTGAATCATAAGGGTACACAGAATGAATTTTAAAGATTCCGTTGGGCTGCGAATCCAGGTATTCTGGCAACTCACCCCTGACATCCACATACTTTTCATGGATATTTCCAATCACCATGTTATTTAGATCTGCGGTATAATGCGATTTGTGTATGGCCATTCCTAATGAAGAATTTTCCTCTAAATGAATATCTTGACACCCTTTATTATTCACCATAATTTTTACAGACCCTTCACCAACATCTATCAATGGAATGCATTCATAATCCAGGGCTTGCTGTTTTATGGACTCATTCAAGCACACAAATGCATCAGAATCCTTCATCTGCTGTCCATTTTTGCACTTCATCGTTATTGCAAACTGCTTGGTGAATGCAGGGATAATGGTATCCTTCCTCAGCTGTAATTCAATTGCATATGGAATCAGTTGTGCGCAATGATAAGCCCTTCTTTTGTCTTCAAATTCAGGTGCCCGCCCACCTCGATGTGACCATATTTTTTGATTAAGGAAATCTAAACACCATACACATTCTGTGCATGATATCATTGCCCATGTAAAAGTCATGTGGTGTCCCACTCACTATCCAAACATTATGGTGAATTGTTTTTTGTCTAATACTAATCTTCAGCATGCATCTGCCTGCAATTCGATTTTCAAAGTCTGGACTGTCCAAACCAGAAACATATTGGTTCTCCCTCTCCATTATTTTTTGCAGCCATTTCTCATTAATAAAGCTTTTTTCCTGTTCAAGCGCTAGAGTGGCTTTTATTATTTTAGAATAGTCATTTATACCAATGTGAACCCATGGTTGCTCATCTTCCATGTGTATTTCAGCAAGAGTGGTAATGTTTTTTTCTGTATCTGTTTTAGGAGCAGTATTCTGTTTGCATGTCTTCTCTTTTAAATAAAAACGTAATGTGTGCTCATCTATGGCAGTTTGCCATTTTTTCCTAGGGTCTAAATATATCTTTACAGATTGTTTCTCATTTTCACTCTGCATTTTATCGTGACACATCAAGATAACAGTGACGCTAGGTATACAGCTATTCTGGAGATTTGTTTTGGCAACGGTGTGACATTCATTTATATTGCTGTTTTGTGATTTTAGTTTCTTAGGTCTCAATGGTTTTTTGGTCAAGGACCACAGTACTCCATTCACCCTATCTATGAGAGGCGACAATCTTTCCAAGCAATCTGTTCCCATCAGAAATGGAATTTCACAAATAGATGTGATCAATACCTCCTGTTTCATTCTGTGTTTTCCTATCTTTATGTCAACCTCGGTAACACCTATAATAGGCACCTCTTCCCCGTTAAAATTATGCACTGGACCCTCATTTCGCTTCACTGTGATTTGATTCGGTGGGGATCTCCCTTCATTGATACTCTTTACCAATTCTTTGGACATAAATGTGGCCTGTGCACCAGTGTCAATCATTGCAAATGTATTACATTTCTCTTCTACAGTGATGGGAGCATAAGACCTGTCTTCAACTTCATTTAAAACACATAAGAAGTGCACATTCTTACTGATTTCAGGACTCACCTTTCTCAGGCCTTTTTCACTTTTGGCTAAACACATTGGTAAATGGAAAGATATTTTCCCTCCTTTCTGTCCATTTCTGTGTGAGAGACTTTATTCATTTCTCCATGTTCAGAGGTTTTTTGTAGTGTGGGCACCGTTTGCCCATCCATCCAGGTATCATCAGAGGTCACATTACAATCCTCCAACTGAACATGTGTAATAACATCACTTGGCACTTTGTCATTGTCTAACTCTGTGCATTTGTGATCATTTAGTATGGTACCAGTCCTTTTAACTTCTTCAAAAATATGTGGCTCAAAGAATTCTTCAGGTGATCGACCTGTACCCTCCTTTTGAGTATTTCTTTTTTCTGCCCGTGTTTGGTTATTGTTCTTATTGCACAGGGAAAGAGTTATAGCATCCCCACTTACTCCTTGTTCACTGGTATTCCCCATACATGAGTCATTTTTCTTAAATCTGTCTCTTTGTTCTTTTGGAATTTTAGGTTTTCCTGTTTCATTTGTACAAATCTCCAATGCTTGATTTTGCTCTAGGTTAAACCGAACTTCTTTTTTTAAAGGTATTTGCGCTTTCTGTCACAAGTTCATTTACCGGTATCTTTATTTTTGAATCTTTAGACATCTCAGAGTCATTATGGAAAATCACATCAGAACAATCTGTTTTTTTGGCACTGCAGGTATCATAAGTACTTAGTCACTTATCAGAAACCACCCGGTCATTGCTATGTCCTTCTGCCCCCTCCTTTGAAGCTGTACAGAGCTTTCCTATTTACTCAGCTAACATTTTCACTTGGGCCTTGAGACACTGGAATCTTTCCATCTCTCTAGAATCCTCTCTCTGTGGCCTAGATCGATATTGGTTGTTTTCCCCCTGATTGGATCTATTCTGATACCTCGAGGTGAGTGATTTTTATTGGGATTTTTCCTGAAACCTTGATTCATATGTGGAGGGAAGCGGGGTGCACCCATCCTTTGGTTGTAGTCCCCTGGTGGGGAATCATTGTACTGAAGTGGAGCGTAATTCATATTCTGCCTCATGTCCTGTCTGTCATGTTGTGGGTACTGACCCCTATGTTGATTCCCATTATCAGTAAATCGATCCACATATCAGGGTCTATCCTGATTACCATATATCATGGTGTTGGGATCAAATCTGCTCTGTGTCCCCAATGTCTGGTAGGGACCATTATTTCTTTGATCCTGATTTTGTCGCTGGTTATTGTTCATACCTAACATATCAGGCTGATAGCCTGCCCGGGGCCTATCTCCTAAGTACCTAAGGCTGATGTAGCTCTCCCTATTACTAGGATCATGTGATTGAAACATTGGTGCAGGAAGTGACGGCCTTTGTTGATTAGCCCTTTGTTCAGGTGTCAAATTATTTTTACCTGGACTTTAAGCAGACTCAAGGGACATTTTGGCTGACCTGATTTCCATCACTGTTGTTGAGGGTTCTTTAGATTTTGGTCTAGTGTCTTTCATTTTATCATTTTCTCTACCATGACAATAGAGTACTTCATATAGTTTTGTGCTTTGGTGTACAATCCATTCAAGGGACTTGTCACCATCAAATTCACGGACCAACTGTGATATGATGTCTTTCTGTAGCCCATAGAAGTAGGCAGTTTTTGACTCATTAGAATTGGGGTCAAAAGATACTTCAAAGCGAGAAAACGCTCTTTTTAAGCCTTGTAAAAACTGGCGATGGGATGTATTAGGCCCAGCAGTGATTGTGTAAGCAACTTTCTTCGCCTCCTGCAATGACTGGAAAGGAGAAAAATGATGCCTAATATCTTTTTCAAACTCTGCCCATGTCTTATTCTGCTGTTCATTTAATCCCCTTATGATACTGGCTGTGGGAGCATCTAGAGTTAAATGAAAATACTGTCTGTATTGTTCCGTAGGTATCTGGAGGGCTTTAAATATGTCATGGACCGCTTCTAAGTGATCCTCTATGCAGCATTCCCCTCCCTTTTTAAATGGTTTGATCAGGGCTTTGGTGGATTTCATTATCTTTATGGGGCTACTTGTTGCTATGCATGGAATTGCACTACTTGGTGATTCAACCCTGGTTCCAGGTGTATGGGATTGGTGGTGGCCCCCAATGGGTGTATCAAATCCCCCAAGGGCGCTGCAACCAATTTCAGTCACTGGCCCAATCACTGGGGCACTAGCTCTTTAGGTAGAAATAGAATTCACCTCAACTCCATTGAATGTGGCGGCCTGCCGTCTATCCTGGGACCTGGAAATGCACATTTTCTGTTCCAAATCCTTACACTTCTTAAGGAGCCTGTCTGCCTCATTTTGCGAATAGTTGTTTTCATCACTCATTTTATTAATTACTTCCTGCATATCGCACATTTGCATTTGGCATTCATTGAATTCTTTGTTTCTCTTGTCTCTTTCTTGAAACATTTTAACCATTTCCTGTTCGGCATTTTGGAGATCACTTTCTTTTTCATAATGTTCTTTTTGTAAAATCTGCATTTCTGAAACAATCTCATCTTTGTCCTGTCTAACGTGGTCTACCAACACTTTTAAATGTACCAATTATTGTTCACTGTCCTCAAACTGTTTCTTGCTTTTGGACAATTGAATATGAAGATGTCTACATTTTAACTGCATGTCTTTTTGATATCATTCTAATTCTGCTCTTAACATTTCCTCCTTTTTACTTGCCCCATCTAGGTCGGCTTTTAACCTGTTAATCAGCTTAGTATCATTTTCTTGCATTCGCAGGGACCTATTCAAAATAAACCATGTCTTGGCGCATAGCCGTATCAGACAATCTTTCTCTGCATGTTTATCAGCTGCATTTAATAATCTCAGAAGGCAGACCTGAATTATGCTGCCTTCTGCAAAAATGTTGTCTAGTGGTTCTTTCTGCACTTCACCATTAATGCGGTCATGCCGTTCTGTGGCATTATTTGATGACCATGTCCCATGTGCATATAACTTTGCCTCCAGATATTGCACTATTTCTGAGAATGTGGCTTCATTTTGAGACATTCTGAAATTGTTTTTTTTTGTTTTTTTTAGTGACACACTGCTATTATGAAATGGGTTCCCTCTAATGTACAGATGGTAGTGTGAGACACACTTGCCATGCCCAGTAGGTGCTCCATGATCACTTTCCTGGCCAACGCACCATAAATATGTTGGATATTTTGTGTAGATTTGGGGCCTGGCGGTATTTCCTTACTGCAAAAAAAAATGGTCATTTGGTGGTGACTACTCCTTGTATTTAGATTGGGTTTGGCCTTATTTCCTTTCAGTGACCATTCCTTATTACATTATATGGGATAATGTAGTAGTATACACTATTGTTGGTATTTTTGTGGTGAGCATGATTTTTCTGTTTTATTTATGGCCCCAGCATACACAAAACATTCCTATTAGAATGTTCTTGTGATCTATAGAGGGCCTTGGACCTACATTCAGAAACACCACAATTTCACATATAGCATTCTCAATAACCTGTGGTGTTATCATTGATTTATATACATCAGTGAACTATGCTTCCATAGGCCTCATTACAGATGTATTACTGGTTCATGGACCCCCAGTAATCTATATTTTGTATTAGATTCCACCCAGACACATGCACTGGTTGAACACACGTACACAACTATTTATCACTGCTAGTTCTATCTATTCCATATGCATGGGAAACATGACACATGTATTACCTAAAAATCTTCCCCCTTTCCTGAGATATTATTCTAAATGCACCAAGAAAAGACAAAAATAAAAACACTGTACACGATCTGTGTATGTCATTTGTATTATAACAGTTGAGTTTAAAAGTAAACCTCTTACCCTTTTGTACATTGGTATTCCCGCATTGTCTGTAACAAAAAGAAGAAAAAGAAATACAGCGACAGAACAACATTCACTTTGCAACATTACAGCGTGGCAATTAAACACAGGGGATTCCCTTTTTCTAATCTGCCTGCCTGATATTTTTAGAAGGTAATTCGTACAGCAGCACACAGTAACCTCAATTCACTTTGGATATTTACCAATTATCTGTCCCCCACGCAACCTCCCTTCGCTCGCCTCTGAAGAATGGGCCCAGGGTTGTCTTTGTAATCTTGAAAGCTTGAAGTGCACAGCGAGAACATGGAATTCTCAAGCCGGTGCTAAGTGAGACTGGGCACGCCTGCCTCACAGCCCAGTCTCAGATTCTCCATCTCGGTAGCTCAGCAAAAGTGATCAGAACTTTTTTTTGTCAGACTTTGCCCAGCAGAACTCTGCTGCTTACGCAGCCTATCTGCAGATATACTTCCCCCAATCATATTAGCAGAAAGTGTATTAGGTTGACACCCCTGTGTCACGAACAATGGGAGCTTCATACTATAATAACTGTTTCTGTTTGATATCCTGTTGCCTTCCTGTCCTTCACATTCAGCACAGCCAGAGAAAATCTGAGAAAAATGCACGTTTATAAGCGAATTTCAAAACATGTATTTCCACCTCCTTTCCACATAGAGATTACATTATAATATTAATGAGTTAGTACTAGTGATTAGTAAATGTTAATTAAGTCAGTCAATTAGATAGCTAATGTAGTCTCCTGTGAATGAGGCATTTCAAGTAAGAGAACATTAAAAAAAATGTGATGCACATGTATGCTCTATAATGAGCTTTTTGGCTGCAATATGAATTCCATACCTTGTATGCCTCCTCCAGACATATATTCATCTGTTCTGTTGGCAACATAAAATGACTATATGTGTGTGCCACATTATTGCTGGCAATAGAATACTAACACATTCAGTGAAGCACTATACTTCAAAGCACTATAAATTATACTACAAAGCTGATGACAGTGGTTCTGACCCAGTAAACATCGCTAGCATTTTACAGCGGACTAGGACCCATTGATGCAGGGACAGTTCCCTTGTGAGCAAGCTCTAGCGGCAACAGCTTTTGCGGTTCAAAGGCCTTCCACCATTACTATTGGATGTCCGGTGACATTGTACGTGGAGCATGCAGTCTTCGTGATTTTGGAAAGGTATTAATCGACATTGATGACATAAAAGTGTTTCGGAGTACAAGGTCCTTTCATGAAATGCATTGATACATCCCTTGCATGGTCACCTAGCCAATCCTGCACCATTTGAAGCTGAACCACTGAACCCTGAGGACATTGTTCACGATTCTACCATGTATGAGGGAGAAGGGGAAGAGAGGGTGAATGTGATGGAGAATGCCCTGGAGGAGGGTGAGGTACTTTTCGTTGATGGGTCTTCAACTATAAATCTGGACACTAGTGAAAGGCATACGGGTGCAGCTATTGTGGGCCTTGTGGATGGGGAATACAGAGTCAGACCGAAGAGACGATTGCCTTTGCATTGCTTTGTGCAAACAAAGGTGAAGGCTGTCATTGTTTATTCTGACTCCACATACGTCACCTCCACTGTACATTCTGGGTTATCAAGATGGCAGAGAATAGGGTTTAGGAGGTCTGACAGTACCCCTGTTTGTCATGCTCTGCTGCTATCCTGACTAATTGAAGTGTTAACTTTGCCTTCAGAGATAGGTTTAGTTAAATGCGCTGTGCATACTTAAGGTAATAATCCAATAGCTCTCGGGAATGATGTCACAGACAAGGCGGCAAAGGAAGCCACATATTTACTGTTTACAGATTCCTAGAAAATGGAAAGCATTTCCAAACAGGTACAGTTACCCATAGATTTGCCAGTCAGTCATAAATCCTTTATTCGACATTACGTCCTTAGGTACAGGACATTAATACAACAATCCATTCAATTTCTAAAACAAAATGTATACATTCTAAAAGCCATTGAAAAGCAGTCGCCAGCTGAATAGAAAACAATAAAATAAAACAGCATTAAAAAGCTCCATAAAAAGCAAACACCCAGCATTCATTAGATTCCTATACACTCACTGGCAACAGCTAAATATACATGTATAAAATTGTTCAATGCCCTTTTCCTCTGCAGCCTGGCTCTGTGGGTGTAACGAGCCATGCCAAATACTATGGGTAGATGGTGTTAGGAAAAATGTTTCTAAGTGCAATTTCCCCTCCATATTATGGACCCCCCCAAACTTTTTGCTTTTGTTTGACTGACCTAACCTGACTTTTTCCAGTGGAACAGAGTCTTCTGCTGGGCTCCCCTGGGCTTTTGCTCATTTGTTATGGCGAAACTGACATGTCCTTCAGACTGTCAGTACTGGGAAACTATGTTTCCCTCAGTCTTTGACTTTGTTGCCATTTCTTTGTACATTTTTATCTGTGTGTCAATTACCATACTGTACTGCACACTGGGGTATTTTTGTTTTGTGGCCCTAGACAACCTCTAACACATTTTTGGTGGTGAGACAAGTATGCCTTGAAAGAACTGGTGGCAGCAGTGTACTTCACTGGTATTTTTACTTCTTTTTATACCACGTTTATCGCATTTGGTCCCTGACATTGGCCAGTGCCGAGCCTGGCCGTGCCAAGAAGTCTTTGTTCTGTCCTTTGACCATCTAGTCCTTAGCCTTCCCCCAGGTCGAGTTGACCTAGGACTTCCTTATTTGGGCATGCAGCCTCCTGTGAAAACTGCATCTTTCGCAGGCTCCGACATGTCATGTGTGTTAGCGCACAGGAAGAGGATTGGGACTGTCTGGTCCCAATCTGCACTACTGGTGCCAGGATGTCTTGAGTACCTGAATGACTGAGACCACCCTGGGCCATGATTTCTCCATGACTGGCGTGCATGCAAGAGAGCAGATCTTCCATTGGTTGTCCCAGATTCGAGTGTGCATCGTATCTGAGATAAGAGAAGGGGCTCTCCATCCATTCCAGGTCGATCTACCATGGTTCACACTGAACTACGAAAGAAGCCAAGGATCCTGTAAACTGAAACAGACCTGTGGACCTGCCGGAGACACAGAGAAGGTTTGGCACACTGAGCCTACTGCTGTCCCGTCAGACCCCTGCTTTGTCATCGATCTAAGAAGGCCTGCAAGGGCGCTTCGACCCTTTGGAGTAGTGGGAATAACTATTCCGGGCACCTCCTGATTTTCTGCCAAAAGTGCCTTCTCTGAAGTTTTGCTGGGCTGTCCATTGAACTGACCAGCTCTACGCTGGGATATCGCAGAGGAGCGCCGCCGTTTCCCGAGTTAAGACTCGAAATTTGGGAACTCACTCTCTTGTAGACCTCAGACCTCTCCTGCCAAATTTCAAAGGCCTAGCTCCTCTGGGTCACAAATTAAGAGAGTGAACCACGCCGCAAGCCTTTGCTATCCCTGCTTCACTACACTGTGGTGACGATCAGTGTGGGTGTCTTGTCTGTCTGCTCTCCTATGCCCCAAGTCCTGCTGCACTGGAATCCTCTTCTTCCACCCTTCATGAGCAAAATAATGACTACTGTTCCGTCACGGACGACCATCCTGTCCCGCAGCTCCTGAGTACCAGAACAATGAGCAACGGCAGTGTTTGAACCTACCAGTGATCTCGACTAGACTGGTGAAGTTGGGTCCAGAGTGTGCCAACGGGTGGTGAGTACTTGCTTAAATTGCCCCTAGCACATTCATTATACTTTTATGCACGAGGATTTCTAAAAGATCCTTACTTTGCCTGGGATAGCCTGCGCTCCCTAGCTATTCCCGAACATCAAAAGTTGCTCTGCCTGAAAGGGCAGACTCTCCTCGATCACTGTGACTTCATCCTACATCACCTCAAGCCCCTACCTGAACTGCTGCAGCCCCTTGAAGAGATACCGCTTTTGCTCTTACGCACGACCGTGCATTGTAAATGCACTGCTGTACTTTTGAGCACAAGGCTCCCCACTAGTGCTGGACTGCTTAAGTTAGGGTTCTGATCATGAAGAGTACCCAATGCAATAATTGTCTTAACCCCCTTCTGTTACAGGCTGTGGCTGTTTTCCCCCTATTCGCATTAGGTTAAAGTGATTGTATATATGTTGCATAGTGATACGCTTGTGTGGTAACAGTTTCTTTATTACTGTGGTTATAACTTATTCATGATGGATTATAATGCCTATAATAAATGTATATGCATTTTTGATCTACACCTGTCTAAGAGTAGTCTGTGGCTCGTTACTGTGTGCTCATTGTGGGCTTCCAATCACTCTCACCCCTTTGGAGATTTAGTCTTGACCGCCTGCCAAGCTACCTTGATTGGTCTAGCTTGTCCAGAAGGTTCCCCTGTTCCAATAAACTAGGTTTGCCTCCTAAACATATTCCCACCAGATCAGAGTTTAGAAATCCATCTTAAAAAATTGGTGTACAGCGGTGGTATAAGATCGGAGGTACCCAGTGTTGCGTACTTGTAAGGGACCTGAATTACACTTACACAGGAAACACAGTGACCTACAGTTAATTCATAACTGTATGCCACCTGCCTCACTTATAGCATGAAAACAATTGCTGACATTACTTTGAGTGCCTAGAGGTCTGAGACATTAAGAAAGATTTGTGCAGAACGAGGCCTGTCAAGTCTATTTACAGCTTTACCCTCCTATGATAGTGCAGAAGGTGCTGGGGCTGCTCCCAGTAACAGAAGCGACGTAACTATTGCTGCCATCAAAGAAGGGGTTGGTGTAGATAGGGATGATGTAGAGTCACAAGTCTCCTCTGCTGGCTCTGAGGATGAGGCCTGTTAGAATTCAGGAGAAAAGAACTGCAGTTTAAGCAGAGAGAGCTTGAATTCAACATGGCTAGATTAGAATTAGAGAAAACAGAGAGACAAAGGGACAGGGACCACTAGTTGGAGCTTGCAAAGCTACAGGCTACCAATGGCTCCTCTAGACATCTGATAATGGGTCTGGCTTCTCCTCTCATCCAAGGTTTCCTAAAGATCTGATTAGTATGTATGATGACAATAATTACATCATGGACTGGTTAACTGCATTTGAGTATGCATGTGAGGTACAAGAGGTTGAGGATGATGATAAGATTGCATGGTTGCTCAGTCGACTACCCCATTCTGGCTGCAGTGCTATTATGGAAATGTCTAAGGCTGCCAGAAAATGTTTACAGATATAGATGTACCCCTGCATGTGTCTGAAACGGAAAGAAACTAAGTGAAAAACGATCAAACATTATTTTACGTACATCTCATTTGCATTGTCCAGACTCCTTATTTGTGACAGTCTATGGACAATCTGTCCGATTGAGGAAACTCACTTAACTTTTGCATGTGCAAACAATAAAGGTAAAAAATATCATTCCAATAAAAAGTCATATCATTTTAAAATGTTCATGTAGTAAAAGTTTTTTTGTTTTAAAGAATCAGAAATACAAAAAACACTGCTTGATCTGAATACAATATCAAAAGTAGGATAAAGAAAGTCATTAGAGATCAAATTATGAATCAAATGTAAATACACAACGTAACACAAATAGATGTCCAAGGTATCACATCAATTAAAATTCCTTGATGTTCCTGGTGGTGGTCTGAGTGAAAATTAAGAAGTAATATGTAGCTAGGTGGTTAGTTTATGTACTCATGTTACATTTATACACCCAGCAATACATCCATTTAGTACTTTAAAGATGACATAGAATCATGAAATTCAACAGTTTGAGAGGACTATTCCAATGTATTGAATGCTCATTAATAATTGGAGGGTTTCCAGAGTTGTCCTCTTAGTCCTTAGACTGTACGAGACCTATGTCAGGGTCTTATAGTAAAAGATTTCTTTGCCCCCAACGTGATATTAAATGACAAATATAAATTCAAACATGCAGGGGGTACAGATGATGAATTCTGATTACCTGCCTTCTTCACGTTTCGGCAGTCACTGAAATTGTTAAGGCCACTTTCATCAGGGCTTCAATTTGAAGACCCTGTGTAAAAACACATAACGACAGTGAGAGTGGAGCCTCTCCGTCAGTGCCTGTGACTACTAAGTATTGATGCTGTAAATTGGAACTCTGGTCACCGGCCACTATTTTACCTGCCAGGATTTGAATACCAAGTGTCGGCTCATGTCTTCAGCGGAAAGCTGGTCAGTTGTTGGAGACAATCATGATAGAAAGGGTGCAAGGTAGAGCCTTGTGTGGCTGCCTAAAGTCTAGTCTGCTCGTGTCTTGGAGACCCCTAGTAGTTCCTAAGGGAGAGAAAATGTGCCAACAGAAGAAAATGAAGGTGGCTCAGGAAGTAGTGTAAACCATAGGGGTTGCTGCTGTTAGTATTTACCTGGGAATGTAGATGCCCGTGTCTGGTTATTATTTGACCAATAATTATAGGTGGACGGAATTTGGTATCACCTCTCCGTGGCATGGGAGGTAATTGAAGCCTGCGTCAACACCTACAAAGAACAAACCAAATAAATGTATGTATAATTAATTAATTAATAGTATTGTGGGACAAGCCCACTCCCGCATGTGATTCAGGCATTATCATTTTTGAAATCAGTCCCTATTTGTTACCTGTGGTGGTGGTTTCCAGGGCTCTTGCAGGATGGCTTGGACTCTAATTAATGAGTCTCGCGGCCACTGCTCCTAGTGGAAAGGACAGAGATTGTACGGTGCGTATGGTAACCCCATGTAAAATGACAAAAGAAACCCCATGCGCAGACTACCGTTATAGCCAAATGGATGGACTGCCAATGTACTCTAAAGTATAAAAATATGTATAAGCATACAGTCTAGTTTTTTAAAAACAGTTCCGGATGCAATGTGTGAAAATGTGTGCATTTTACTGTCCATGCATAACGTACTGTGTCCAACAAGTTCCTATGCTGCGACCCACTCGCGATTGTGTGAGCTAAGGCTGATTGAAGCAAACTCTAATCTTAAAGTTTGAGAATACTCCTGCCCAATACTTGAAAAGATTTAGAGAATACAAAAAGAAAGAAGGTAATACTTGGATTTCATATGTGACTGATTCCTTAAAAAACTTGAATGGTTGGGTGGAAGGTTGCAAGGTCACTACCTTTCAGGTATGATTTGTTTAGTCATGCTTGAACATATTTTTGCTTCTTGTTCCCCTGAGCTTAAGCAGCATTTGACTGATTCTCAGGAGATAGGTCCAAAGAAGTTAACCATTGCAGCTGATTTATAGGTGTCACACAGAGTGTCTCGTAAGAACAAGCATACTTCTGGTAAGCAGAAGGAGGGGAAACACACAAAGGGAAAGAGGGTGGTAGTACTGATAAATCTTCATCCCATAAGGGCCACAAAATGTTTAACAAGGGTAAGTGACACGAGAATGTTCAGGGTAGTGGGAGTCATCCTCCCAAGCAAAGCACTGGTTACAGTAAGCCTCCCTATGTCCCAACACAGATCTTGTGGGGCTTGTGGAACAAGTGACCATGTGAAGGGGAAATCCTTGGGGGTCCACTTTGTGAGTCTGGCCTTCCTCTCCTATGAGGAAGAAGAAATAATCACAGGGGCATTCTTCTCTCCAGGCTCCTTTCCCTGTAGAGTAAATTCTGAAGTAGTCTTAGTATCAGTGGGATCCTAGAGTATCTGAGGCCTATTCCAGTATACCTGATAATAGCAAGCACAACTTTAAGGCCAGTGTGCTAGTGAATGGGATTGATACGCCTGCACTTAGGGATAGTGGGTCCAGCAGAACTGTGGTGGATTCCACATTGGTAAACCAAGAAGAGCTTGCCAGCGCTCCCTTTAGTCCCACCAAGTTAGCTAGTGGACCCCTCTGAAGTTCCCAGTATTGCCTGTGACTCTGAGCCTGAATGGAGCATCAGTAAGGATACCTGTGAGTGTACAGAGGTAAGTACCAGGAAAGGTTATGCTGGGGAATTACCTCAGAGACTTAGGTCTTGTTGGGGGGACAGCAGAAAGACCAAGCACAAGGTCGCAAACAAGGGCTGTCTTGCCAAGTCCAAGGCTGAGCCAAAGCCAAATGGGAAACCTAAGGCTAAGGGAGTAAAGAAACTCAGAAGAGGGAAAGAAACGATTCCCCCTAACTCACCTGCCACTGAGGTGGAGGTAGTTGGCTAAGCACCTGAACCAGAGGAGGTAGAGGTGCTGCTTGAAATTGTTAAAACCCCCATGACCATTACGAACTCCAAAGTATGTTGGCTGAATGTGGTTCTGATAGGGAAGAGTTTAGTAAGGGCCAACGTGACTGCCCATCTTTAGAAGGCCAATGGAGACAGGTCTGTGCCCAGTTTGAGGGTGCACCTCCTGGGAAACATAGGATTTATTGGGAAGGTGGGCCCACAAAGACTGCTGAAGGTGACCATAAGAGGTTGGTGGCCCCTCTTCCAGTAAGACCCTTCCTCCTATGATTGGCACATGAAGTCCTCCTTGCTGGTCACCTTGGGATCAAGCGAACCAAGGAAAGGTTATCCATGCATTTCTACTGCCCCAAGATGGGGGCTCAGGTAGAAGGCCATTGTAGGAGTTGAGCCACCTGCCAGATTTCTGGAACGAGTAGTACAACAATCCATGCTCCATTGGTGCCACTCCCTGTTGTCGGAGTGCCCTGTGAAAGGGTAGGGCTTGACATTGTTGGCCTCCTTGACCCTCAGACATCCTCTGGCAACAGTTTTATCTTGGCGTTAGTGCACCATGCCACCAGATATCCTGAGGCTATCCCACCGAAGACAGTGACTAGCAAATCAGTTGCTTAAGCTTTACTTGGAATCTTTACTAAAGATGTTGTGTCTGACAGAGGCAGCAACTGGATGTCTAAGTATATGCAATCCATGTGGAATTAGTATGGGGTCACTTATAAGTTTTCATCTGCTTATCATCCACAAAGCAATGGCTTAGTTGAAAGATTTAATAGAACTTTCAAACACATGATTGGGGCTCTAGAAGAACCCCAAAGGACAAAGTGGGATCTCCTGTTACCATGCTTACTCTTTGTTTACAGAGAGATACCTCAAGAGGGTGTTGGTTTCAGCCCCTTTGAGCTTCTTTTTGGTCACCCTGTGGGGGGACCGCTGGCCATAGTCAAGGAATGTAGTGGATGATGTGTTAGTCTTAAGGAAGAGAATGGTCCTCCTGATGGCTAAGGCCAGTGATTTGATTTGATTTGATCGTTTATTTGTATGGCGCCTATACACAATGGCCCTCATTACGACCCTGGCGGAAAGTAACTGACATGACCGCCATAGCGTAAATAGCGTTTCCGCCATTGCACGATGGAGTAAAGTGCGGCTAATTATGACCCATCGGGCACGAGCATTACGCCATGGCGGAAGTGCAAAGTCCGCGATGGCGGAAATGACCCCAAAACGCCCCTTACCGCCGTCGTACGCCGCCCTAGGTGCAATTCCGCCACCCATCTTAACGGTCACCGTAATGAGCGGTCAGCGCAAATTACGGTCACCGTAAATATACGGAAACGGAAGTAAAAACATGGGGCCGGAACGGGAAACCGCACGCCGTACACCTATAAAACAGAATCCCCACACAACCATTAAAAATCCGACCCTGAGACACATCCCAACCCGTCAGCCACCCCAGTCAAAAAAATAAATATGGGAAAAGTTGCTAAAAAAGCGTGCGATCGCAAGCGGCAGGTCCACTTCTCCCATGAGGAACTCACCGTGCTCACAGAGACCCTCCAGGACAATGCTGCTGTCGTCTTCTCGACGCAAATGACCAGGACGGCACTTGCGAACAAGAAGGCCATATGGGCCCTGGTGGCACAGCGGGTAAGTGCGGTGGGGACCGCACCCCGCAACCCACAGCAATGCAGAAAGCGATGGGACGACTTGCGGATACGCGTCCGGAGCATACTTTCTTGCAACCGAAACATTGCCACAGCTACCGGGGGAGGATCGGAATCACCCATCAAGTTGACCCCCTGGGAAGAAATCTGTGCCTCCACCATTGGAATGGAGAGCATAGAGGGAGTCGGAGGGATGGAGAAAGGAGTGCAGACATTCGAAGAATCAGGTAGGTGGCCCAAATAAAACAATGCTAAATCCACAATGTCCAATCATGTGAAGTACCATGCGTCCCCATAGTGCAATAGAAACACATGTCCAGGAGAACGTCCACATACATTGCCATGATAGCGCCCTTTAAAAGTCAGATTAAATACATAAATAAGTAGAAATCCTAAAAACACCCTCCACATGTGCAGCATGCACACCCTAACTGCAGGCTGCAAAATAACTGCATCCTCAATCCACACAAAAATGAGACCACCTCCAAGGCCCTGACCCAAATCACCCTCAGGTACCACCCCAATGCATGTGATACATTGCCATTCCAATTTCCACAGACCCATAAATAACGCTCGCCCTCCTTTACTCCACCACAGGGTCCGATTCAAACGACGAGCTTCAGGACACCCCTACCAGCACACCTGCAAAGAGGGCCAAGACCAACGGCCAAAGACCCTCCACCTCAGCTGCACAGATCAAGACACGGCAGCAGCACAAATCAAGTGGCAGCACACTGGAGGGGACTTCAACAGGCACCCCAGCAGCCAGCAGGTCCACAACAGCAGCACCACAGGTCCCCCCAATGGATGCCACAGAAGGCACTGCTTCTGGTGGCAGCAGCACCATAGGTGACACTGCTTACATGCCAGCATGCTCCGACACAGAAAATGGTGCTGTCGACGTAGGACCCATCCATGACCTGTCTCAATCCCCCTGTTTGTTTCATCCCGTACACCATGAGGAAACCACGCAGGGGCACCCACAAGACGACGACTGGCCAACCCCCACAAGGCCTGTGGCAAGGCAACATGAGGTGATCAGCCCCTCTGTGACACCACCGCAAATGGGCATGGCCCAGCAGAGGCAACAGTCCCTCGAGCAGATGATTGTGCAACAGCAGCAACTGGCCACGCTCCTCAAGGAGCATGCTGCTGAATGTGGGGGTTCTAAGGCAGCCATTGAAACATCTACTGAGACACTTAGGGCAGAAATGGAGCGAAGTACCGAGACACTAAGGGCACAAATGGAGGGAAGCACCGAGAGCCTGAGGGGACAAATGGAGAGAAGCACCGAGAGCCTGAGGGGGGAACTGCATGCGACGTCCAAAGACGTATGTGGTGAACTTGCCGCTGTGCGCCGTGTGCTCACTGAGCTCACACAAACCCTTAGGGACATGCATGGACGTGAGCAGGCAGAGACATCATCCGTTGCAAGTTCCGTCCAGGGCAGCCCCCAACGTAGATCTGGGAGGAACCTGCGCTCCACAGGCAGGGGTGCCCCTGATACCCGGAGAGGGGGCTTGCAATAGCGTCTGCCCACTGACAATGAGCATCTTTGGACACTGGTGTTCGGGGGGGAGGTAGGAGGGTGGAGGGGGTGTGTTGGGCTTTTTTGGGTGGCGGGTCGATTGGGTGTGTAATATCATTTCACATTTGCTATACAATAATTCAAAATCATCCAATGAGATGTGTGGACATTGATCTTTGTGTACGAGGCCATTCTTGGCGTACAGTCCACATTGTGCATGTTCCAGACACACACAGTGCCACAAGTCCCGTGTCCATGTAACAGCCACCAGGCGTGAGTGCTAGAAGCATGCATCTATGATATTCTGACGAATTTCACGGGCCTCCTGTGCCTCGCGGACTCCTTGAGGTGCTGCCACATCCCCACCCTCATCATGACCATCTTCAGGTGCTTGCAGTTCTGCGTCAGGGGGCATGGGCACATTTCTACGTACGCACATGTTGTGTAGCATGACACATGCCATGACCATCTTTGCAACTTTCTCATGGCGGTACAGGAGTGCCCCGCCAGACCTGCTGAGGCAGCGGAAACGAGCCTTCAGTAGGCCGAATGCCTGTTCTATGACTACACGGGTACGTGAGTGGGCATGGTTGTAGTCCTCCTCTTGCTGGTTCTGTGGGTTCCGGATTGGTGTAAGGAGCCATCTCTTCAGTGGATACCCGGCATCACCTGTATGTAGACAAGAAAGGATGTTTGTGGAATGACATTGCTACGTACGCATCCCCCCCCCTCCCTGCCAGGTCATTGACGCATCACCTCCCCCACATTCTCATGCATTAAATGAGACTCACCGAGTAGCCAGGATCGGTGCCCTGCGTGTCGCTCCATGTAGCGTGGTATTGTAGAGTTCCTCAAGACCATAGAATCATGGGGTGATCCTGGAAATCGGGCACAACAATGTGTAAAGAGCCTGTTGGAGTCACACACCATTTGTACATTGATAGAATGATATTGTTTCCGGTTGCGGTACTGGACCTCCATGGCATGTGGGACAACCAATTCCACATGGGTGCAGTCGATGGCACCAATGCAACCCGGTATGCCGCCAAGTGCATGGAATCCCACTTTTGTGTTTGTAATCTCCTGCTCCGAGCGTGGTAAAGAGATGTAGTCGTCTGTGTGCTTCAGGAGGGCATCAAGCACTTGGAATAGTGTCCGTGACAATAGTGGCTGTGAAATGCCATGCAACTGTCCGACTGTGTGCTGGTAGGTGCCTGTGGCCAGGAAGTGGAGTACAGACACCACCTTCAGTAGGGGTGGGATGACGGTTTGGCTATCTATCATGCTGACAAGGTCAGCGTGTGTCATGTTGACAATGGCGGTTATGGTGTCCCGGTCCAAACGGTAGAGGGTGTGGATCTGCTCAGCAGTGAGGTTGAACGGATTAGCTCGGAGGCGTGGGATTGCGGGCTACCTGCGTGGTGGTAGTGGCTGTGCTGGTGGGCCCTGCTGCCCCTGCCTTGGCCTCCTCCTCCTCCTCCTGCGTCTCCTCTGTGCGGCCGGTTGCTGTAGTTGTTGGTGTTCGTCTTCTTCTTGAAGTTGGAGTACTTGCAGTGCTATCAGGTCCCCCAGGCCCAACATCGCTAGTCCTGCCGGTAGCATTTTGGAGTGGGTGTGGTTGTGGGAGGGGGTTGGGTGTGCAATTTATGTGTTTTCAGGCTGTATAGCCTCCACCTGTGGTGATTCATTCCACCTGTGCCAGCTGCAATTACTTTTGTGCGAGCACGTCCCGCACACAACGCTGCAATTTGACGCATGGCATCTTGCAATTGCAATCATGTATTTAATCCCGATGGCAGTGAAATGTTGGTTTATCTGTTAATTCTGCTATGGTCCCATTGTTTCACATACTATATTTGCAGTCGCGAGCAAACTTGTGAAGGGTCAGTGGAATGTAGTACTCGATCAACGGTGGACCCTCATGCAGCACTGTGCCGACGTTCACCGACGGGCGGGGAGTCCCATTAGTGATTGAAGCCAGTTACCATTTTCACACACAGCCGCACTACATAGATATATTAGTGAATTCAAGCGTTCACAGATGCCTTTTCGACGTGATGTTGCAAATGAGGAATTCGAAGGACAGCGCTTTTGGTTTTGAACTGGCGGCGAGGAGACGCCCACAGGTCTGACTGGAAATATAACGTTCTATTGTTGAATGTCCTTGGGACAGGGCCCATGACGAGAATGTAATGATTGATATGAATTGAATGGGATGCGCAATAGCGTAGTGGACGATAAGGCAGGACGTTCCCAAATACATGTTACTTCACTACACTAGAAATCCGGGCAGGAGCACAGTGGATTTTGCAGACTGCATTACGCACAGACTCAATGGAAATTTCAAATGTCATGTGAGTGAATATTCAGCCGTTTTTATACCGGGATGAGGGGATGATGAATGGATGCATGGACAGATGATTTAATTGAGAGTTTGCCATGTACATGGCTTTTTGGAATCTATCCCCTTCCCCTGCGCTATGTGAAGCAAAGCTGCCATAGTGGGACCATCGTCTATCTGCCCTTGTTGAACCCTCCCTGTCTCGACGCGCCTTCAGACACTTGTGTCTATACACGTAACTAATCCCATCTGATGGATTCAGTTTTAACAGACGCATGCACACAAAACACTCGTTTGTAATAGTGTATTCACCTCGATTTATATCGTTATGATTCGCTAGTGATTTTTGGGTGAAATTAATCCTTTTGAGTGGGCTAGCATGCATATGGTTGTAGATTTAGTGTGTTGAATGAAGTGAGTAATACATATGAAGTTCGGATGCCCATACTATTATATTTTTTTTCATTTGGGTGACAGGTATCTCCTCCCCTTTTGCCGCTGCCATCTGTACGCCACTCCTGCAGATGGGTTTTACAGTCGACACCTGCAGCTTCGAGTTAATCAGTGGAGCACCATTACGATTTTATGGGACGATCGCCAATGGGCCACATGCCCTTATGCAGTACTAGTGGCTAGGAGCAACATATCAAGCTTTCAGCTGGACTAGTGCCTACTTCATGGGACGGCCCTGCGGTTCTAGGCGCTTCCATGATGCCTTTTTGAACGTAAATGTAGCCCCTGTGTACCATGAAGGAACAGGGCGTCACACAAGAAGAAGCTGGTCATTTATTGCGGATGCAGCCCACAGTAATGAAAATTATTTGGGAGTTTATGAGCAAATAGCTGTATGGGCTTGGTGATTTTGATGTGCATTAAATTTATGTTCAGATATTAACCGTGTAGAGTTATTCTTTGCTAGTAATGTAGCATATTCCGATTTGTGGCGCGATGTATTGTGAGATGATCTGCATTGGGTTCCGGCTTCTGAGTAGAGTTGTGTGGTACTGTACTGGCCGCGTTTGCCTACGAAGCCCAGTAAGGTCAGGGATAGGGGCTGCCATTATGACTGTTTTTATGCTGTCATGCTCAGGGGCGGGGGATTAGCTTTTGTGCAACAGATGCCGGTCAGCCAGGTGGATTGGTGGAATGATGGGATTATCAGTAAATGGCTGGTCACAGGTGCCTGTGTTTGCGTGCGTTTCTTGGAGGGTGACTGAGGTCAGGTCCATTGGTGTTGCTTCTGTATTCGTGCCATCTGTGCCCTACAGCTCCCATTGGCCCCTCTTGAGATGAGCCTGGCTGCTCAGTCACTCTGCCAACTTGTGTGGTACATGCTTATGCTGATGGTTGGTTTGTCTACTGGCAAGTGTACAGGGCTAGTGCAGTCTCCCTCTGGATACTGCTTTGAATGTTGATTTACACTGGTGGCAAGCGATGGGGGACTATTGTTGTTTTGTCTCATGGAATATTTCAGTTCATTTTGTTGTACTTGGACCTTCAAATGCCTGTGCTGCATCAGTACGGCAATGGTGACATGCCAAATATGGATGGCCACTCACAAGGCACTTGGAGCCCCTGCATGCATTTGTTCGTTGGCATGCATGGGTGACTTGTACATTTCACTGGTTGCATAGTGTGACTACATTGCGCCTACGGGGAGTTGTGCAATGTGGGCAGGGAGTGGAGTACAGGCACTCAGTAGGGCCATTTACGGTTGGTTCGCGATGCCGTAATTCTCACCATGGCGGAATGGTACTTTCCGCCATGCTTGATGGCGTTAAGTAAATGTCCGCTAGGGTCAGAATTTGCGTACCGTTGCGCCATGGCGGACTTTACGGTTTTGCAAGGCGCGCGTGCGCGTACTTGGTGCAGTTAGCGTTGGCGTTCACTACGGTGTCGCTAATGGCATCGTACTTTACGGTGACGGGTCATAATCGCAACGGGCGGTATTCGATGGCGGTATTACATTTCCGCCATCGTTTTTCGAATTCCGCCAGGGTCGTAATGAGGGCCAATGTGTTTCAGAGCGCTTCAAGGAGGGAGGGCACATGGGAGAAATACAGTTACAGTTTTACAAGTCCTTCAAGCAATTCAGAATGTGCAAAATAACCATCATAATCAGCCTGATGACATTTCAGATAGTGCATGTGCAAGGAACAAAAAAGGAGAAAAAGGGGGGGAGATGAGACAAAACAAAAGATTATATTACTATGCCTGATGGCAATTGACATAGTGCTGGAAGGTTAACAAGAGGAGGGAGAGTCGGAGGTGGGTATGGATTGAGGGAGAAGGGGAAGAACAAAACAAGTAACTAACATACTAGGTCTGACGACAATTCAGAGTAGTACTGGAGAGGGAAGTGGGGGAGAGCAAGGAGGGCAGGGTGGGCAAGGCAAACAAGCTGATATCACAAGGTCACAGAACCAATGATAGAGTAAGTGCTAATGAACAATAAAGGGAGGGGGAGGGGAGAGTAAATGAAAAATGCAGGTGGCTACAATTACTATGCCTGACGGCAATTGAGGTGGTGCCGGTATTAAACAAAAGGAGGAGAGGGGGGAAGAGGGAAAGGGTGAGGGGGGAGAAGGACAAGACAGACAACCAACATATTAAACCAGATGATCATTCAGAGTAGTGGTGGAAAGGAGTGGTAGGAGAAGAGCAGGAATAAGAGGGGAACACAGACAGGCAGCCATCATACAGATCAAGAGGAAAGTATGAAAGCAAAGTGCTAGCAAAAGGATGGTGGAAGGAGGGGTATCAACAAAACAATCAATGGAGACCAAAGGGGGTGGGATGCACTTGAACCATCACAAGGGACAAGTGGGAGGAGGGGGAAGGCACACACAAACCAGCAGGGGGAACACACAACCATAAGGGGGGCAGGGAGGTACACAGACCATCATGGGGGGCATGGAGGCACACAAACCATCACAGGGATAGGGGGAACACACAACCATCAGGGGGGCAGGGTGTAACACACAACCAGATGGGGGCAGGGGGTAGGGGGCACACAAACCATCACGGGGGCAGGGAGTATACAGAAACCATCAGGGGGACCAGGGGGGCACACAAACCATCACTGGTGCAGGGGGGGACAAACAAACCATCAAGGGGGTAGGAGGGCACACAAACCATCAAGCGCAAAGGGGAACACACAACCCGAAGGGAGTAAGGGGGGCACCCAAACCATCACAGGAGCAGGGGGACACAGAATCACAGGAGACAGGGGGGCACTCAAACCATCATGGGGGCTAGGGGGGGCACACAAACCATCAGGGGGAACAGGGGGGCACACAAACCATCACAGGGAGCAGGGGACCCACACACACCATCACGAGGGGCTGGGGGGCACACAATCATCACAAGGGTAGGACGGACACACAAACCATCACAGGGGGCAGGGGGACACACAAACCATCATGGGGGCAGGGGGCACATAAACCATCACGGGGGTAAAGGGGAAACACAAACCATCATGAGGTGGCATTGTGGTGTACCGTGGTGGACAGGGGTAGACAGGGCCTTTGTTGTGGGCCTTCAGTAGTGGTGGCCGGCTCCAGCCTCCCGGTTGCTCTGATTGGCTTAAAAGCCAAGTGCAACCAATGGGAGGGGGAGCAGGGCCAACCCACAGGCAGGACATCAGATAGTAAAAATGAACGGCCATGTTGGAAAGCCCAAAGTACAATGTGGCTAGTCTGTAGGTTGCCAAGAAAGTGGCAAAAAGCAACGAAGAAGAAATCCGCAGGCACACAGCTCTTCAGAGGAGATCTTCAAAGAGCGTGCATGAAAATGGAAGTCAAATGCATTTTTCTTGAGAAAACATGCCGCTCCACGTGCGCTTCTCACATTTCATTCAGGCTTACCCCAAACATCAGTAAGTGTTTCAAAAGCTGAGTGAGGAAGGTGAAGAGCTTCAGGAAAGTCGTTGAAGATCAGCACGAAGCAGGGAAGGCAGAGATTAGAGAGGTCTCGTTGTTGGCCTTCGGTAGTGACAAGCTGAAGGCTGGTCAAACATTGGTCAATCATTGATATGATCAAAATGCTTCTCTTGTTCACTTTACCCCAGGCAAGTGTCATGATTCCTGCCCCTCATGTCTCCAGCCCTCCAAGATGTCAGGCTGGAGCCAGGCCACAATCACCTACATGGCCCTCAAGGGCCTCTCCATCCCTCCAAAGACCCACTTGGAGTCAGACTTGGCACTTGTGGCACCAGACTCACTCACTCCCATAGGATAACATTGGAGATTGGACTTGTAGTGCACTGATGGGGACAAGATGGATGCCCCCACATATTTCGGTTCCCAGAACTGCATGTTCGGTCTAGTGTTTTGGGTGTGGCTCAGCCTAGAGACACCTGGGATAACCAGAGACTATTTAAGCCACACCCAGGCTAAGAAACATGCTTTGTGTTTTCTACACCTGCAGCGTGACACTCACCGTGTTCGGATCGGTCTCCATTAGGCCTGCATCTTTCTTCTGCGCTCAGCTCCTGCAAGAACAAAAACACCGTTAGGAACAGCCTTACCTTGGGGCACTTCTGCCATTCATCGCTCCTTCTGTTCTGCTGGCATCTTCGGCGGTGTCATTCCCATCCCGGCATGCCGCTTCCTAAGGAAAAGGGAAAAGAACAGAAAAAAGGCTTTAGTAAGCATTCTGCAAATCTTCGCTTATTTCTAAATACTGTACGAGCTTCAAACGCTTTCCTGAATCCCAGCCGCTCTGGGGGAACTCTGTCTCCGGAACTTCTCATCCATCTGCAAGAGGGAAAAGACACTCCAGGTTAGCGTGGAAACATCTAGAGGTGCCGCATACCGCGCTTACCCACCGCATTTGTTCTTCATAACCGGCATCCATGCTGAAAACGTTGCGGCATCTAAAAGACACAGGAAAAGAACTCAGTTCAATGCAAATACGAAAGGGGTGCATCACGCATCACGCTCTCACTCACCTTCAGCGCTACTCATCTCAGCAGCACGCCGCCATCCCCAGACGCCAGCCATCATCTAAGGAAGGAAAGGAACAAAGTTAGAGAATTGTTCAAAAGACTCATTATACTTACCTGTCGGACTCAGAAAGAACAGGCTAATACCCTGCCACCGCATAGACCATACGGTTGCCAAATCGACCTGATACCCGGTGCACAAATCCCTTGTGGGCGAATTTACGCACTCACAGAACCAGAAAACCAGCACCTGAAGGCCTATCTTGACCAATACCTGGCCAACGGGTTCATCCGTCCCTCGAAGTCTCCAGCAGCCAGTCCTCTATTCTTCGTACCGGAAAAGGAGGGGGACTTGAGAACGTGCATCGACTATCATGCACTGAACCAGATTACCGTTGAAAATCGCTACCCCCTGCCACTGATCCCTGAATTGCTTGATCAAGTCAAAGTGCCCAAATCTACACAAAACTAGACCAGAGGGGGGCATATCACCTTGTTCGCGTAAAACAGGGGGACGAAAACCGCTTTTCGCACCAAATACGGCTTGTATGAATATCAAGTAATGCCCTTTGGCCTTTGCAACACGCCTGCTGCATTTCAATACTTCATGAACGATGTCCTACGGGAATTGATTGATGTCTGTGCTCTAGTGTACATCGACGATATCCTAGTATTTCCGCATCAAAGCAGGACCACTTTAAAAACGTCCGATCCGTATTGGAGAAACTCCGTCAACACCAGCTCTACTCCAAGCTCAAAAAGTGCTCATTCCACGTCTCCGAAGTGAAGTAACTAGGCAGCAACTAGCCCGCATCAATCAACGCGCCCCTGCGCTGAAAGCAGGATGGAGAGCACACTATCGAAGAAAACAAGGTGAGCTGTGGATCAAAGGGAAGGGTTGGACCCCAGGGAAGAAGGGGTTCAAGCACACAGAGACAATAGGGAGTTAAACTCTACCAATCCTGTGTTTCAGGCCCAGCCTCCAGTCGAATAACCTCCAGGGAAGGGTTCCAGGTCGTAAGAGGTCAGAACAGGCTGAGTGACGTCCCTGTGGATACCAGGTGAGCGTTACAGTAAGAAGTAAGATAAATGGTGAGGCCCTACACAGTTGTGGAGAAGCTAGGTGAGGTAAATTATTTAGTGGACGGTAGGAGGCCTGGTCAAGTCCCCAAAGTGTTGCACATACATAGACTGAAGGCTTTCACCCCTATGGTTGAAAAAGCTGCACTACTTGTGGCATCCGACAGAGAAGAGGAGGAATCAGAACCTCTTCCTGACTTATTCCAGGGTAGTCCTGCAGTTGGCTCCATTGAGGGTGTCAAAGTGGCCCCTCACCTGACTCCTAACCAACAATAGGAAGTAAGAACTTTGTTGAGCCAGTTCTCCCACTTTTTCTCACTTACTACAGGTTTGACACCTTGGTGCAAACATGACATTGACACTGGGGATAGTGTTCCTACCAAACATAGGGGTTATAATATGAGATGCTACATCAAAACAGAGGTCAACAAGATGTTGGATCTTGGGGTGATTGAGCCCTCCAGTAGTCCATGGTCCAGTCCTGTGGTTCTGTGGTTCTGGTACCAAAGGTAGGTACATCTGAATTGAGGTTCTGTGTGGATTATAGGGCTCTGAATGCTGTCACCAAGAGAGATGCTCATCCTCTGCCAAGAACTGATGAGTTAGTGGACACGCCGGGTGCATCCAAGTACCTCAGCACTTTTGACCTCACTGCACTGTTATTGGCAAATTGCCCTAGCAGAACATGTCAAGCATAAGCCAGTATTCTCAACTCCAGAAGGTCTTTACCAGTTCAGGGTAATGCCATTTGGGTTGAAGAATGCACCTGCCACATTTCAAAGACTAGTGAATCATGTTCTAAATGGGTTGGATGAATTCTGCTTGGCATTTCTGGACGATATTGCAGTTTTCAGTGCCACCATGGAAGAGCATGTGAAACACCTGGGAAGAATGCCGCCCTGACCATAAAGGCCAGCAAGTTTCAAATTGATCTGGGGTCAGTGGTCTACCTTGGGCATGAGGTTGGTGGATGGAGGATACAGCCACTCCCTAGTAAAGTACAAGCAGTGCAAGATTGGTCTACCCCACTAGCCAAACCCAAGTGAGGGCCTTTTTGGGCCTCACTGAGTATCACAGGAATTTCCTGGCACAGTATGGGACCATAGCTGCTCCTCTGACTGCTCTCACTATTCCAAATAAACCCAAGAAGGTCTTTGGGTCTGAGGAGTGTGGGAAGACCTCTCCAGGCGTAAAAGACTCCCTGTGCCAGACCCCGGTTCTCAGGGCCCCTGACTACAAGCGTTCTTTTATTGTGCAGACAGATGCCTCTGACACTGGGATATTTGCTGTTCTATCACAGGTAGATGAGAAAGGCAAGGAAGACCCGATTGGATTCATTAGCCACCTGCTGAAGGATAGAGAGCTGTGGTGTACCACTGTAGAGAAAGAATGTTTCTCTATTGTTTGGGCCCTAAGGAAGCTGAGGCCCTACCTCTATGGGGCCCACTTCACTGTGCAAACTGACCATAAGCCCTTAAAGTGGCTAATGAACATGAAGGGAGAGAATCCTAAGTTGCTCATGTGGTCCATAAGCCTGCAAGGCTGTGACTTCACCATTGAGCACAGGCCAGATGTTCAACATAGCAATGCTGATGTGTTGTGCAGAATGTTTACCCGACCTGTACAAGAGGCCCATCCAGGGATGGATTAGTTATCCCTTGTCCTTGGACTGGGTGGGGGGCGAGAGTTAGGAAAGATTACTCTAAGTGCAATTTTCCCTCTGTATTATGGACCCCCCCAAAACGTTTTGCTTTTGTTTGACTAACCTAATCTGACTTTTTCCAGTGGAACACAGCCTTCAGCTGCACTACCCTGGGCTTTTGCTAATTTGTTATGGGGAAACTGACACATCCTTCAGACTGTAAATCCTGGGTAACTATGTTTCCCTTAGTTTTTGACTTTGTTGCCATTTATTGGTAACTTTTTATCTGTGCACCAAGTACATTACTGTACCGCGCATAGGGGTCATTTCATTTTTATGGCCCTAGACACCCCCTAAGGACTATTTGAGACAAGTATGCATAGGAACAACTGTTGGCAGCAGTTTACTTTACTAGTATTTCTACTTCTTTTTATTATACCATACTGAGTTTATTGTGTTTGGTCCCTGATGGTGTCCAGTGCCAGAAATGGCTGTACCACAAAGTCTTTTGCTCTGTCCTTTGGCCATCTTGTCCAGCCTTAACCCAGGTCAAGCTCACCCAGGACTTCCTTATTTGGGCATGCAGCCTCCCTTTAAAAACCACGGGCCTCATTACACGGTATGCGGTAACCATGGCGCTATTAGCGCCATGGTTGCACCGGTATTTTACTGTGTCCGCCTTGGTGGATGGCGGAATTACCGCCCTACTCCAAGGTGAGCGGGGGTGGTAATTCCCCATTCACCAAGGCACTTCCCCATTCCCATTTTTGCCCCCATAGGGCTCAATGGGAATGGGAAGGAGCTAATTACGGTACCGCAAATTGCGGTACCGTAATTAGCACCAAGGTCCCTTTGCGGGCCCGTTCCTTAACGGCTGGTAAAACCAGCCGTTGAGGTCGGGTCCCGCAAAGGGACCTCGTAGTAAGGCGGTAAGGGTTTACCGGTACCGGGGCCCTTACCTGTCCCAATCCACACTATTGCTGCCAGGATGTCTGGAGTGCCTGAATGACTGAGACCACAGTGGGCCGTGATTGGTCCATGTCTGGCGTACATGCAAGAGAGCACATCCTCCATTGGTTATTCCAGATTTGAGTATGCATCGAATCTTGGATAAGAGAAGGTGCTCCGCATCCATTCCAGTTCGATCTACGTGGTTCACACCAAATTACAAAAGGAGCCAAGCATCCTGTAAGCTGAATCAGACCTGTGTACTCACAGGAGATGTGCTGGAAGGTTTGGCACACTGAACCTGCTGTTGTCCGGTCAGACCTGTGCTTTTTCATCAATCTTAGAAGGCCTGCAAGGGCGCTTCGACCCTTTGGAGTAGTGGGAACAACTACTCTCAGCACCTCCTGATTTCCTGCCAAAGGAGCCTTCTCAGAAGTGTTTCATGGGCCGTCCAGTGAACTGAACAACTCTACCTCGGGATATCGCAGAAGAGCGCCACCATTTGAGTTGTGACTCGAAACTTGGGAACTCGTTGGCTTTTGGTCCTCGGTCCTCTCCTGCCAAATTTCATAGGCGTAGCCCCTCTGGGTCGCAAATTACGAGAGTGCACCAGGCCACAAGCCTTTTCAGAACCAGCGTCACTACGCTGTGGTGATGGTCACTGTGGGTGTCTTGCCTGCCTGCTCTCCTGTGCTCTGAGTCCTGCTCAGTGAGCAGAGTAAAGGCTACTTTCCCGTCACGGACGACCGTCCTGTCCCGCAGCCCCTGAGAGCCAGAACGATAAGCAATGGCAGTGTTTGAACCTACCAGTGACCTTGACTAGGCTGGTGAAATTTGGTCTAGAGTGTGCCAAGGGGTGGTGAGTACTTGCTTAACTTACCGGTGGCCCCCCAGCATATCCATTGTACTTGTACACAAGAGGATTCCTAAAGGAACCTTACTTTGGCTGGGATAGCCTTCGCTCCCTAGCTATTCCTGAACATCAAAAATCACTCTGCCTGCAATGGCACCCTCCTTGAATAGTGGGACTTTATTCTTCATCACCTCAAACCCCTTCCTGAACTGCTGCAGAGCCTTGAAGAGATACCACTTTCGCTCTTACGCACGACTGTGCATTGTAAACACACTGCTGTACCTTTGAGCACAAGGCTCCCAACTTCATAGGGCTGCACTGCTCAAGTTAGGGTTCTGATCCTGAAGAGTA
Source organism: Ambystoma mexicanum (assembly GCF_040938575.1). NCBI lineage: Eukaryota > Metazoa > Chordata > Amphibia > Caudata > Ambystomatidae > Ambystoma > Ambystoma mexicanum. The sequence continues at coordinate 970,146,656 of NC_090939.1, forward strand.
CCCAATGCAATCATTGTGTTACCCCCCCCCTTCTGTTACAGGTTGTGGATGTGTTTTTCCCACTCATCTCATTAGGTTAAAGTGATTGTATATATTTTACATAGTGATACGCATAAGTGGTAACTGTTTCTTTACTACTGTGGTTATTTGTTTTTTATACATATACACCTGTCTAAGAGTAGTCTGTGGCTCATTACACTGTGTGCTCATTGTGGACTTCCTATCACTCTCATCCCTCCTGAGACTTAGGGCTTCATTACAACTCCAGCAGTAGCCGTGCTGGCAAAACTGGCAGGCTGCCGCCGGAGTTGTGATTTTTTCCGGCGCCTGGCTTCACGGAAACTCCACGCGATTATGACCCCAGTGTTCCTGGAAGTCAGGTGACAGAAAAATGTTAATCCCTATTCCATTTAAGTCCCATAGGACTCAATGGGAATGGGAATGACGGAAGCACCGGCACCGTTAATAACGGTGCCGGTGCTTCCTGGAAAGTCTGCGAGCGGCTGCCGTCAGACCTGACGGGTGGGACGGCAGCCACCTGCAGACTCAAAGTCTGCCAGTCCAGTAACAATGGTGCTGTTATGCTTACCAGCAATGTTGTTACCGGACTAGCACACTCGTAATGATGTCCTTAGTCTTGACCGCCCGCCAAGCTACCTTGATTGGTCCTGCTTATCCAGAAGGTTCCCCATGTCCACTAAACTAGGGTGGGCATCCTAAATGTGGGATGTTTTTACCCAAGCATCCGAGCCCTACCACAAAAACTGTGCAGTACTGGCATGGAAAACATCATGATGGCCAGAACTTCCCAGAAAATGCACAGGGAAATGCATGAAGAATAGGCAGCCACCCATTTTTGCCTATGTTGTGAGCACAGAAGGGCACAGAGCCAAAACCATTGTAAAAGGGGCAATGCTGATTGCCAAAAGCAACCCATAACTGGTGGGAATTCGTTTTCTTCAGGTCAAACATGGCTAATTTATGGGCACAAAATTATTTTACTGCAGAACTACACCAATGCCATTTGTTGAACCTGGACAATATACTTCCATGTAATATCTCTTGTTTGAAATGCTTGAATTCAAGACTGATCCAAAAAAATTGCATGCAGTACCCACTTTTGACTGAGGGCGGCACTAGCGGTCTAAACTCTGACAGGGAAACTGCATGTCAGGAGTTGCAGGAGAGGCCTTTACATCAAAGGCTGGGAGTTAATTAAAATCTTAACCACATGCTGTTCCCAGAAGACAATCTGATTTAATTAACAGGCCAAAGGCTGGGAAACCTCTCACCTCCAGAGATTCACACCAGGAGTTAGAATCTCACATGACCTCTTGATTGATAGAAGGCAGACTGGCTGGGAGCCTCCTGGAGACCACACAATAGGCTCTTGCACTTGAATAGAATATGTTGATTTTGACTGTTTCCTGTCAACAAAGGCTTGTCTGCCAGAAGACACATGTGATCACTGACCCACCCAAGTCTTGGAGGCAGACCCCAACACTCTGAGAACTGAATTGAAAGCAAAATATATATTTTACAGAAACACTGATAACTCTTTGTAATCAAATGACAGGAATGTATAACTTTGAGAGCCCTCATTTAAAAAATGTACCTTCGATTCAAGCCCAAACTCCAATTTGTGTGATGTTCTGGGGCAAAACCCTGCTATTTATGTATACAACAGACTCTGTGTTTAAGCTAGAGACATGGGAATTTACTGGAGTATGTATGGACAGGCCGTGTATATGTGTATAATTTTTAATGAAAAACCAATATTGCAAAACCAGTTAAAAAATGCAAAATGTTGCCGTTTCTGAATGCAAGCTCTTAGAAACATCAGAGTTTGAACAGAGACTACCTCATGCGATAGGTAATATGTACATGCAATGACAAACCACTATGTATTTGAGAAATGTGTTTTTTGATCAAATATAGATTTGTGTGCAATTTGACAGGGGAGTGTCCTTTTTGCAAGCCATTAAACGACATAATTCGGACACACAATCCTGCTCTCCAGCTTAGAACCTCAAGCTCTCAAGCTTAGAACCGACTTGCTACTCCTTATACTTTTGCCGTAATCATTCGCGAATTTTACCGCGATTTGCGATTTGGTTAAAAATCCAGCCACGTGGATCCAGCAGTCATCTCTTTCCTTGCTAAATTTTGTTTGCCTCTTAAGAACCCTCCCTGAATCATTGCTAGAGTGAGCCTGAACTCATATTAACTAGATACCACTCACCCTGAACCTCCTGAAGGGAATTAAAAGCATTTTCAGCATATTTCTCACTGCATTGTCACCATATTCAAAGCATTTTGCCTGTGTTTCAAAACTCCTATCTGTTGTATAAGCTGCTGGGGGGGAATTGAACTGAATTCTATTTGATTGCATTCCTAAGAACTGTGTCATCTTCATCTTCATCTCCTTACATTGCATAAAAGGGGGGGTGAATTGTCCAAGAAAGTGATTACATTGTCTTTTGCTGAAATCCTATCAAGTTATTTTCTGTACTGCATTTTCATTCCACCTTGCATCCATTTGAAACCATAAAAGTATTGTTGCTATCTTATCCATCCTATAATCACTCATCATTGATTATAAAGAAGTGTGCTAGCGCCAGTCTATCCATTATTGATTACTGCTCAGATTAAGTGTGATATTCAATTATTAATTTATTATAAAGTGTGATATATATATATATTGTTTAAATTCTCAAATAAACCTTTTAACTTGCAAAACAGAACTACTTCTTGGCTCAGTGGGGTCAGGGGGATTCCAAGAGAGGGGTGTTATATAGGGGTAGTCATCCAGAACTCATGAACTGGACATAAAGATATATAAATAAGGGTTTCCATTCAGTATCCCAGACTAGGCATTGACTTAGCTGTAGTGCTGGATTGAATCCTCTTACAAAGTGGGGGCTCGAGCCGGACGTCTGGGTTAGATTTATCACTTGTGCAGATTAATACAGTGTGCTAACTGACAGGAGACATACATCCGGTCGGATCACCACACTGTGTTACGCTGTAAAGCACTCCTCAAAGGAAAGCTCTAAGGAAATAGTCTGTTTTGCAAAAATAAAATACAAACTTCTGTAAGTCAGGAAGGAACTCAAATTCCAGAATGACGACCTTGGTAGATATGAAAATAGCCAGAGAACACTTCTTACATAAGCTATTTGTGAGAGGTGAGTGGACTCATCAGGACCAAACGGTCTGGTTGCAGGCAATCGCGCAACAGGTCACTGAAACAGGGTCAGATATATGGGGAGATCAGGGTCCCCTACATGTGGCCCTGAGTGAACTATATATGGCCCCTAAGGGCAAGGATGAGCACCACAAGATTGCCAGGGTAGCGGCATATTTATATTTACATATGGGAGCCATGCAGGACAAATGTGCTGAAGGCCAAGATCTGGCGAGTAGGCAACTGCTGGCACTACAGAAGGCCCAATCTGATCTGGACTCTTCTGAGCAGAGGCTGCTCAGGAGCCAGGAGTCAGAAAATGACAGCAGACGGTACATCACTAAAATAAAGGAGGATATGGATGTGCTGCAACAGGAAAAGGCGGACCAGGATACCAGATTTCTGGCCTTGCAGAAGGAGTACCAAGAAGGTTTGGACTCCCTACTGCAGAGCCAGAAAAATCTGGAGCAACAGTTAGACTTCAATAGGGCATGTGCTGAGTAGGTAGTCACCCTGCAAAGCCACCTAGATAGGGAGAAGGCAGAGAGCAATAAACTGATTTTAAAAGACCTGGATACCCAGGCAGAGTTTGACCAGGAGCGCCAGAAAACTGGTGCCTTCCAAAGGCAAAGGGACGACCTGGCGGCACAGACGCAGGCTCTTAGTCAGGAAAGGGATACCTTAGGCCAGGAAGTCTGCCACTTAAAAAGGAAAATGGAAGAAAATCACCTGGCCCTCCAGGGACTGGGTGACCTCCAAAAAGAACACCCGAACTTGTTAGAGCACACCAGGAGGGTGGAGGATGCTCTAGCAAGAAAGGAGCAGGCCAATAGGGACACAGCTCAGGAGGTAACCCTCCTGCAGCAGAGACTGGCCCAGCACTCCAGGACCAATCAGGAGGCACAGAGAGAAAATGAGGCTCTCTGTCAGCACAATGATAGGCTCCAAAAACAGGTAGCGATTCAGGAGCGACTGATAGAGTCTAGTAAGGCCTTAACTGAGGAATTGAAAGCGCAGGCTCTTGCATTGCAACAGGGAGCAGGGGCGGATAGAGACCAGGTTCACTGGGAAAGGGAAACTCCTGAGCATAACCTCAGGAGCCCTAGTACCAGAGGCCTTTAACTCTCTCAGTCCCTGGACTCTGCCACCCCCATGTCCCCGGGCGCACATGAGCACCGGGCCACAGGGATGGCAGATTACTATCCAGCCAGAAGCATGGGGCTCATAGGCCAGTACCTCCCAGGAATGGATGGGCGGGCATCCGGGTATGGGCACCCAAGCACAGTGCAATTTAGTGGGGAACCCCAGGAGAATAGGCCCATTAAGGGCACCCTGAAAACATCTGCCCAGTTAGGTCAGTGGGGGGGTACCCATCAAATCCTGGCAGCAAGGAGGAATCTGAAGACTCCTCTGAACGGCGCAGGACACAGGAGACCAGGTCCCCACATTCTGCCAGCCATTCCCAGGCTCGCAGAATCCGGGAAAACCTGGAAGATCAGACAGGAACCTCTGGGAGCAGTGCCTCTGAGTCAGAGGATGAATGGACCAGGGTTACCCGAACCAAAAAGGCCAATAAGGCAAAAAAGGGCCTTGCCTAAGGACCCATTGAAGCAAATAAAGGCAATAAGGAGTGTCATCACGCCTTATCACAAGAACGCCAAGTATTCTGTTTGGGAACACTTGGAGCTTTACAAGCAAATGATGGAGACTTTTCATTTGAAGGACAGCCAAAGCTGTATTCAATATGTAAAGTGGACCTTCTCACCAGAATACTCCAGTTTCTTTGCGGGGCTGGAGGACCAAAATCATTTAAGATGGTCTACCTATAAGGCGGCCATGTTGAAACATTTTTCTGTTCACAGAAATCCTCAAGAGGCTCGCAAGGCAGCCTACAATTTGCAATGTGGGGAGGATCAGGCCCCACAAGAATTTGTGCAAGAACTGAAACTTGCCTTTGCGCAGACCACCAGAAGGGTGCGCACAGACAGCAGAGAACTTGTCAATACATTTTTCCATGCCTTGCCCAAATATATAATGACCCAGCTCGTGAGAGATTTTCATGAGAAAAGATCTTTAGACTCGGTCATTGAACAGGCTACCCGGATCTATGAGGTGCAGAAGCCCATAGAAAATAAAAGCAATACCCAGAATAATCCCAAAACCAACAGCACCCCTGCTGCTGCCAAGGTGGCAGAGGTAAAGGTCACCCCCGTTTTGGATTTGGAGATGGGGGGCCTAAAAACCTACCTGCACCTAATAATTCACAGCCCAGAAGGCCCTCGGGCCAGTCACAGACAGGGAGTCGAGGAGGTAGTCCCACAAATGGGGTCCCCCGCTCCTCTGACTATGTAAGTCCCCGCTACAAGGGAAACCGACCAATCCTGAGTTATGTGTGGACTCCTCCAGCCCAAGCGGGGGGGTCCAGCCAAGCACCTGACCCGGGGAACTTCCCTCCTAACTTCCCCCAGGAGGGCAGAAGTTCTCCAAATCCTGGGCAGAACTTTTTCCCCAGGTATCCGCCCAATTTCCAGCCCCAAAATCCTCCACCCTTCTTTCCCCAATTCCCTGAGCCCAGACAACCTAATCCGGGAGAGGGGAGGCCAAGGGTGGAGGGGTACCAAAATCTTCCCAACCATGGGTACTACCAGAGAAGGGATAGCTACCCTTCCCGGGATCAGCCCAGGGGAGAAAATAGAGCCCCGTATCAGCCTGAGCGGGTTTCCCAGTTAGAGCGCCAGGTCCAAAATATGGCACAGGATCTGGGTCACATACTGAGGGCTCAACAGAACCCTCAGATGAGCATGCCACCGCAGAATGCCCCAAACTCTGGACCTGGTGCTCCAGAACAATGACGGGGGCAGCACCCCGATAACACACCGGTTCCCAGGGAGGAGGCACAAGGGAAAGGGGGGTGTAAAGCCTTGGAGGAAGCTTCCTTCCCAACTTGTAAACAGCTCCTAGAAAACCAGGAACCGGAAACAAAATCTCCTACCCCTGAAAGCCTGCCTCCCAAGGAGCAGAGGGGGGGTAGGAGAAACAAAGGACCCAAACAGACCCACTTTGTGGAGGAGGTACAGGTCTTCCAATTTGAGGGAGAGGGATCCTCAGAAGATCCTGGGAAAAGGATTTTCTCCTTCAGAGATGGGGGAACTCCTCCCAAGGAAAAATGGGTCCCAAGCGATTCCAATCCAGACTGGGGAGATATGGAGACTGAGCTACCGCCACCCATCATCTCATCCCAGAACCCACAATACCAAAATCCCCTGGTTCAAACCCATCCTGGTGACTGCCTCCAAAAAGGAGGGGGGGGGGGCGGCCCAGAACCGGAACCAGGGGAACCCACAATGGCTCTGATCTCCAGTTGCCAACTTTTTCTTTCAGATTCCCAAGGCTCTCCACAGAATTCGGCCCAAATCTCTTCGCTAACAATGTCCAAAACCAGAAAGTTAGCCCACCAGTTGTCCAAAAATGTGCATTATCTGTGCCCCCTTGAGGAGAAGGACGGAAGATACTATGCCCCGGTACAAGTACAGGGGCAGGGTACAATTTTGGCACTGGTGGACACTGGATCCCAAGCTACCCTTCTGTCCAAAAGGGCCTTTGATGAACTAAATGCAGGAAGGGGGTAGAATTACCGTATTCCTCTCACCTCTCTTCTCGGACAACTGCAGAACTTTGACGGGAAGGAAATTCCCGTTGAGGGGACTGCAGACTTGGACAATAAAATTGGGCGACACAAGTTGAAACACCCGGTCATAGTAGTGACTCCAGAGGGCACCCCTTGTTTACTAGGGAATGACCGCCTGAGAAGGTTGTCACCGCTAATAGATTGTGTACCCAGACTAGCCGACCAATAAAATTAAAACAGAGTGTCAACCATGTTAGTTTAAACGGCACCTGCCAGATGGTTGAACAAAAATCTGACCAAGTAGAATTTCACTTCCAGAACAACCAGATTCCAGACGTGACAGTAATAGCAGTGGGACAACAGACTGGTGATGGGGGGTCCTCTCTATTTCTGAAAATCAACCTTCCTTCCAGTTTAAGGTGGTATTCCGCACTGGAAGGAAACACCCTGACATTCTTTACTAATCCACAATCAGAAACTCCCACTCCTATAGTCCAGAAAGATGTGAAATCAGCTCAGAGCCTGGCTGATATTCAGCAAATTGGAGAGCAGTTGTTCATCCCTGTTCAGTTAAATGATGGGAAGGACTCTGTTCTCGCTCGAGTGTGTGTGAACAACGGTTAGAGCTTCATCAGCGAAGCCATGTTCCGCCAACTCCCAAAAGATCCAGCCATTCCCACATTCAAACTGATAGACAAATGGGAAATGGACCTGGAAGCACCTAATTCCAAACATCTCCTGCCAAGCAGGTGTATGCTCAAAATCTCCATTGGCAACAAGAGCATAGTCCATAATTGTTGAGTCGTGCGAGACGTTACTGCCGCCTTTTACTTAGGCAGTGACATTCTCAATCGCTTTGCCATTAGTTTGGACCTAATAAACTTCAAAGCTTGGTCCCGATTAGCGGATAATCCCATGGGCTTTGATGATCCAGAAAAAGCATTTAGGTCAGCTCAATTGCTACCTTATGCAGTTGAAATTCAGATCAAAGAGGAAGTCACCATCCCAGAAAGGACCGGACAATTCTCCCTCGAAGTGAAAGTTAAAAGAGGACAACAATTGCAAAACCCTGATGCTTACATACATCTAAACGCTTCTCTCCAACAGCAAGGGTTGGGGGTAAACCCAACTCCATTAGTCAACATAGAACATGACACCATTCCAATAGAGGTGGATAACAGCGACTTAAAGAGTATTACTCTAGCCGCAGGCACCATTATTGGAATGGCGGCTGATGACCGACATTTTTCCATTGATCTAGGAAATGAACTGTTAGGACCAATCCCCAAGGACTGTTCTGACAGTGACAGTGAGGACAATACAACACCAGACAGGATGTTTACCCGGCATGGGGGGAACTTCCTGGTGTACACTTCCTGCCCTTATGGTAAGGAGGATGTGACTTGTGACTTCAGAAGGATGAGGTGATTTTCCAGGTCCATGAGGGCTGCCTTTCCCACCTGAAGCCTCCAGTCCAAATCAGCACTCTGACCAGGGACTTCTCCACCCAGCTGGAGGAGGCCGCTGAAATAGCCAAACCAGACGTCTTTCCAGGCTTCAGGCAGATGGTGGAAAAGAGAGTCAACCTAGCTGATGCCTGTGTAACTCTGGAACAAAAGCAAAAGTTGAAACAAGTTTTCTTGGATTTCCAAGATCTCTTTGCGGTAGACTCATATGACTGTGGCCGCACCGACATCCACACAACAACAATCCCCACGGACCCTGGCATGACTCCAGTGTTTGTGAAGCAATATCGCTTGCCTCTCGCATCAATGGAGTCCCTTACTGAAATAATTAAGAACCTTGAGTCCCGGGGAATAATCCGTCCAATACACAGCACCTTCAATAATCCGGTGCTGGGAATATTGAAGCCAAACGGCCAGTGGAGACTCTGCGCCGACCTTAGGGAGCTCAACAAACGGGTCCATACTTCCCGATGGCCTCTGCCCTACATTGACCAAGGGGTGGCCCAGATCCAGGGGCCACAGGTATTCACTGCAATAGACCTGACCAATGGATACTGGACTGTGCCTGTCAGTAGGGAGGACCAATACAAGCTGGCTTTTACCTTTGGGGGCCAGCAGTACACATGGACCCGGACTCCCTTCGGATACCTCAACTCCGGCAATGAATTCAACATTTTCCTACACAAGGCCATGCCCGACCTGGGTGCAAGGGGTAACCTGGCTTATGTAGATGATGTCCTCATCAAAAGTTCATCTGTGGAGGAACACATAGCAGAGATCCGTTATGTTCTGACCCAGTTGAGGGCCGCCGGAGCAAAACTTTCCTTTCAGAAAGCACAGTGGTGTAGAACCCGTGTTAATTTCTTGGGGCATGAGATTACTCCTCAGGGTCTCTGTCCCCAGGAAAAGAAAGTGGAAGCACTTCAGAAACTGAAAGACCCCACAACTCTGCGGGAACTAAGGAGCCTCCTTGGACTGACTAATTGCAGCAGAAAGTTCATTGAGGGCTACGCAGAGATCACCAGACCCCTGATTCATCTCCTGAAGGGGGGGGGTCAATTGGGAATGGGGTCCAGAACAAGCTGAGGCAGTAAGACAACTCAAAAGAAGCCTCTCACAAGTGCCCTGCCTAGCTTACCCTGTCAGAAACAAGGAGTTCTTCCTGGAGACGGGGTTCTCTAATACGTGCTTGACGGCAGTATTATACCAAAAGCATGACAAGGTCAATAAAGTAATCTCCTATGCGAGCAAAACTTTATCCTCTGTGGAGGAAAAATTCAATGATTGTGAGAAGGCACTCCTGGCAACGGTGTGGGCATTGAAGAATTACCGCCCGTTTATCCAGGGGGAACACATCATAGTGGAGACTCCACACCAGCCTCTGCAATATCTCCAAAGTGACAGAATCCGGGCCGGAAATGTGAGTAATTCCCGAATTACTTCCTGGATTCTGTCAATGCAAGGCTTTCCTGTGGAGGTCAGATATGGCCAAAACAAGAAGAGTCCCCTCGCGCAAGGTCTGGCTGACTTGCATGATTGTGCCAGAGAAAACTGTCTCGAGGACGAAGGTCTAAAAATCAAGGACAACACGGAGGCATACCTTAATTCCCCACACAAAGTCTTTGAAGAAGACAAGTGTGAGGGAATGCCCACTGTCTATGTGGATGGATGCTCTTACCATGTTGACAACGACGGGGAGAAAGAACTGGTGGCTGGCGTAGGGAATGCATGGGTGAAGGAGTTTCCAGAACCCTCCGCTGGATACAAAATTGGTCCCCGAAGTAGTCAGGTGGCAGAATTGATGGCTGTGCATCAAGCCATCCTCACTGCTTTCCCACATCAACTCCACGAACTGGTCATAATCACAGATTCTGATTATGTACGGAACGGGTTCGTGGAGCACCTGGTTAATTGGAAAACCAGAGGCATGTTATGTGCTAACAACAAACCCTTGAAACATGGGAAGTTGATCCAAAACATTGATGATCTGGTCACCTCGAATGAGATGACCATCTATTGGAAAAAGATCAAGGGTCATTCCAAAGTAGAGGGACCAGACAAAACTGGAAATGACTTAGCTGATCAGCTGGCCAAAACCGGGGCCATCCAAGGGGATCAGTTGGGGGAAATCCAGGTCACTGCTATCACTAGGTCCCAGACAAATGCTCACAATGATCTTTCAACTGCCCAATGGAGTAAGGAGACCCCTGATGCTGATTTGATTACAGCTCAGAAGGGGGATCCAATTATTGGTAAGTTTTACCAACACCTTGAGGACCCTGAGAACTTTCCCCTGACGGATACCGATTACATTGGGAAAGAGGACCTAAGAGTGTTGATGAAATGTCCAAAAATGTTCCAAATCCAAGACGGCTTGCTGGTAAGGAAATCCAAAGCTGGCCACGATCAGTGGGGGGTTCCTACCTCATTCCGAAGCCTGATGTTAAGTCACGCCCATGATGCGGCCACCGCCGGTCATAGGGGGTTTCACACAACACTGGAAATCTTAAGAGAGGTTGCCTACTGGCCACACATGGGCCAGGACCTCAACCAATATTTGAAGGGTTGTCTTGTATGTGCACAATTTCAGCCAACATCGCTCACACACCGGGCGCCTCTCCAAAAGAGGGGAATGACACTCCCATGGTCAGATTTACAAATCGACTTTGTAGGCCCCGTGATTCGCTCCGCTAGGGGGAATAAGTACATGTTGACTGTGACATGCTTGTTTACCAAGTGGGTGGAATGTCTCCCAGCCCCAACCTGCAAGGCAGAAACGGCAGCTGCCTTGATGATTAACCACATCTTTTCCCGTTTTAGTCTACCTCAAAGGATTGAGTCAGACAGAGGTAGCCACTTCACCAGTGAAGTAATGACAAAGATGTGGGAGATACTGGGGGTCAAAAGGAAGTTGCATATTGCTTACCGGCCAGCTTCTTCTGGGGCAGTAGAGAGATATAGCCGAACCATTGTGAGCATATTAAAGAAGTTTGTGGCAGATTTGGGCCAAGTTGGGATATCCGATTACCTCTGGTCCTAATGGCCATCAGATCTACCCCTTCATCTGCAACCAAAATGTCACCATTCGAGTTGATGACTGGACGCAAGATGGTGCTTCCGCAGCATTTGCTCTACAGGACCCAAGAGCAGACACTAATAAATGCCTCCACAACTCATGAGTATGTGGAGAATTTAAGGAACCTATGCTCAGCGGAATCTAGAAAGATCAGCTGAGAGTATGAAGACCCACTATGACCTGAAAACTTCCAGGAAGGAATATCAGGTGGGGGACCGGGTCTATTTATACAATTTCCAAAGGAACCAGGCCAAACAGCGAAAACGTTTGCCTACATGGAAGGGACCATTTGAGATTATAGACAAGATCTCCCCTGTGGCCTACAAGATCTGCATCCCCAAAGGCGGTTTGGCAGAGGGGGAAGACAAGTGGGTCCACATCAACCAGTTGAAGTGTTGCCATCCCAGGCACACTCTGCAACAACTGGAGGAGTCCTCTGCAATCCCAGAGGGTACCTCTCCAGAGTAATTCAATTCCAACCCTAAAAGATCCTACATATAGCCTATCAAATTCTGCGTTTCTCAAGTTTATGTGTTCCTGTCTCTTAATTTAAAAAAATGTGCATGTTCATATCGAGTTCTAAAATATATATGCCACCCCACTATATCAATGGTGGGGGGAAAATGTCTATGAATAGGTATTGCCGCTCTTCCTTTGTCGTCCTAGGAGAAAGAAAACCTTGAGACTGGCCAGGGAGGACGATCCGGAGACCGGGAGCAGAGACGCGAGGGGCCTGGGGTACCACCCAATCTTCCCATCAGGACCGGCGAGGAGAACCGATCGATCCGACCGGATGGAGAAAAAGATGCTGAACTGTGCCATCTACCGGAAGAAGATGAGGAGAACATCCCAGATCTTGCGAGTTCCATCAGTGAAACAGAATGGCCATCGCAAGAGAGGGGCTTGTGGGATGTTTTTACCCATGCATCCGAGCCCTACCACAAAAACTGTGCAGTACTGGCATGGAAAACATCATGATGGCCAGAACTTCCTAGAAAATGCACAGGGAAATGCATGAAGAATAGGCAGCCACCCATTTTTGCCTATGTTGTGAGCACAGAAGGGCACAGAGCCAAAACCATTGTAAAAGGGGCAATGCTGATTGCCAAAAGCAACCCATAACTGGTGGGAATTCGTTTTCTTCAGGTCAAACATGGGTAATTTATGGGCACAAAATTATTTTACTGCAGAACTACACCAATGCCATTTGTTGAACCTGGACAATATACTTCCATGTAATATCTCTTGTTTGAAATGCTTGAATTCAAGACTGATCCAAAAAAATTGCATGCAGTGCCCGCTTTTGACTGAGGGCGGCGCTAGCGGTCTAAACTCTGACAGGGAAACTGCATGTCAGGAGTTGCAGGAGAGGCCTTTACATCAAAGGCTGGGAGTTAATTAAAATCTTAACCACATGCTGTTCCCAGAAGACAATCTGATTTAATTAACAGGCCAAAGGCCGGGAAACCTCTCACCTCCAGAGATTCACACCAGGAGTTAGAATCTCACATGACCTCTTGATTGATAGAAGGCAGACTGGCTGGGAGCCTCCTGGAGACCACACAATAGGCTCTTGCACTTGAATAGAATATGTTGATTTTGACTGTTTCCTGTCAACAAAGGCTTGCCTGCCAGAAGACACATGTGATCACTGACCCACCCAAGTCTTGGAGGCAGACTCCAACACTCTGAGAACTGAATTGAAAGCAAAATATATATTTTACAGAAACACTGATAACTCTTTGTAATCAAATGACAGGAATGTATAACTTTGAGAGCCTTCATTTAAAAAATGTACCTTCGATTCAAGCCCAAACTCCAATTTGTGTGATGTTCTGGGGCAAAACCCTGCTATTTATGTATACTACAGACTCTGTGTTTAAGCTAGAGACATGGGAATTTACTGGAGTATGTATGGACAGGCCGTGTATATGTCTATAATTTTTAATGAAAAACCAATATTGCAAAACCAGTTAAAAAACGCAAAATGTTGCCGTTTCTGAATGCAAGCTCTTAGAAACATCAGAGTTTGAACAGAGACTACCTCATGTGATAGGTAATATGTACATGCAATGACAAACCACTATGTATTTGAGAAATGTGTATTTTGATCAAATATAGATTTGTGTGCAATTTGACAGGGGAGTGTCCTTTTTGCAAGCCATTAAATGACATCATTCTGACACACAATCCTGCTCTCCAGTGAGAACGCAAAGAATTCTCCAACCTATCAGAACTCTGAAGGGGTTGGGCCTAGAAAGCTAGCCTCTCCACCCACTTTCAAAACACATAAAAAGAGACTGCTGGGACAGGTAGAGAGATTCAATTCCATTTGCTGCGGAGCATGCTGACCGACGACTTCACATCCAGAGATCCTACACTTAGACTTCCAAGCTAAACAGAGACTACAGAACTTTGAACCAAGAAGGCCCACTGCAAGCAAAAGTATTTGTCAGCAGGCCCAAAAATCATTTGCAGACTATTCACAGCCGGACCCAGGTGTTGATTCTGGGCTGAAACCCTGTGCCAGAAAGATCCAGAAGCAGTGCTGTACCCAGAGAAAGCAGAGCAGTATCCAGAACCAGAGGCCAGAGATCCAGAGTGACCCAGACCGCTGTTAGCAGAACCAGAGAGCTGACCCAGATCACTGTGAAGTGCCAAGACCAGAACCGGAGTCCAGTCCAAAACCTGACCAGATCCGTGGGGAGGCCTATTTCAAAATATATTGTGAGTACCTAGCAGAACTGTGCAGAACCAATCTCTTAGTTAAAATAATATAATTCAATCTATTTTAATCTAACCAGAACTGCCTCCTAACTGTCACCTGTCATTTGCAAAGCTGTCACCTGTCATTTTCTAGCTGCAAGCTGTAACCTGTCGCTTTGAACTTTTAAAATTTCAAGTAAAAAAAACAACCTTCACAAAATCGTTCATAACTCCGTAACCGTTTGGGCTAGGAACTTGGTTTAACTTTCCTCTGAAAGCTTAGAACCGACTTGCTACTCCTTATACTTTTGTCGTGATCACGATTCACGCATTCGCGAATTTTACCGCGATTTGCGATTTGGTTAAAAATCCAGCCACGTGTAACCATCAGCAGTCATCTCTTTCCTTGCTAAATTTCGTTTGCCTCTTAAGAACCCTCCCTGAATCATTGCTAGAGTGAGCCTGAACTCATATCAACTAGATACCACTCACCCTGAACCTCCCGAAGGGAATTAAAAGCATTTTCAGCATATTTCTCACTGCATTGTCACCATATTCAAAGCATTTTGCCTGCGTTTCAAAACTCCTATCTGTTGTATAAGCTGCTGGGGGGGAATTGAACTGAATTCTATTTGATTGCATTCCTAAGAACTGTGTCATCTTCATCTTCATCTCCTTACATTGCATAAAAGGGGGGGTGAATTGTCCAAGAAAGTGATTACATTGTCTTTTGCTGAAATCCTATCAAGTTATTTTCTGTACTGCATTTTCATTCCACCTTGCATCCATTTGAAACCATAAAAGTATTGTTGCTATCTTATCCATCCTATAACCACTCATCATTGATTATAAAGAAGTGTGCTAGCGCCAGACTATCCATTATTGATTACTGCTCAGATTAAGTGTGATATTCAATTATTAATTTATTATAAAGTGTGATATATATATATATTGTTTAAATTCTCAAATAAACCTTTTAACTTGAAAAACAGAACTACTTCTTGGCTCAGTGGGGTCAGGGGGATTCCAAGAGAGGGGTGTTATATAGGGGTAGTCATCCAGAACTCATGAACTGGACATAAAGATATATCAATAAGGGTTTCCATTCAGTATCCCAGACTAGGCTTTGACTTAGCTGTAGTGCTGGATTGAATCCTTTTACATAAACTTCTGCCCACCAGGTCAGAGTTTAGAATTCCACCTTAACAGATGGGTGGAGTGCATCAAAATAGACAGAGCAGATCTTAAAGTGTGTGTGACAACATCCTGTAGTAGGGGTCTCAGATACAAATGCCTCCGCCGAAGTCGAGGGGCAAATTAGCAATATGTGTGACACAGTTTCTTTGGCAACACCACACAATGGACATTTCTCAGATGAATTGGCCCTCCCGGAATACGTAAAGGCTGCAACTGGAAAAATGCTCAGCCTCAAGTGGGCATACAACGATTTTTCAAAAGCAGGACAGATTATATCGAAATATGCTTTGGGCTCCAACAATGGTTCATTGGCAAAATACTCAAAATTTGACTTCAGATTGGAAGCATCTATTGTAAGCTAATCAAGAGCCCATAGTCTGGTTGACACTTTCAGGTCATGCAATTTCACCAAAGAAATAGACTGGCGGTCACTCCAGAACTCCCCTGCATTTAATTCAAGGAGCATAGTCTTAACATGGACTAGCCATTTCAAACTACCACCCCCGTTAAGAGATAGAAGGTGAACCTGCACTGGCCCAATCCTTTTTCGGACCTTCGCCAACCCAAAAAAGGGCTGGTTTACACGTAACTTCTGCTTTGACAGAGGTGCTGTCATATTCATGATGGACTAGTGCTGTGGGGGCCTCAAGGGGATAACAATATTTTCTTCAGAAATGTGTTCTCTCCTATGGCCAATTTCCCAACATTTGAGTAGTCACAGTGCTGCTGGCAATACTTGCCTGCTGTATCCATTTAGAGCCAGCTTTATCACACCACTCCCATGTTGCTCAAAAAAAGACAAGGAGACTCAGCTGTACAGGGTAAGGGCAGCTTTCTCAACCTCATCCGCCCATCCTGGGCATTCCCAAAATCTTATTCTCAAATAGTGGAAATGCTCAACCTGTTCCATCGAAAACACCCCCCACTTCCATCCTGATTCAAAGATAGTCCAATTTTTGTGGTCTGAACAGCATCGATTTAGTCTTACAGATGTTCATTTCCAATTCTAGATCCTTGCACTTACTCAAAAATATCACTATGGATTTCTGCAGATCGAGCATTGTGCTGGCAATCAGAACTGCATTGTCTGCAAAGAATAGTGCTGTGTATCTAGATAGGCCATTTTAGGGCAGTCCTGTGCCCCACTTGCCAGGGCAACTATGATTTCCCTGGATGTAGATATTAAATAGAAGTGGGACCAGGACACATCCCTGCCTGACACCCTGCTCAACATCGTAGGTACTCGTCAGCTCCCAAATGAGCCCATAGCAGACACAAGCATTGGTGTCCGAATAAAGCTTAGCTATTATGCAAATCAGATACAGGGGGGACTTACATGCCAAAATAATCTGCCACAGTCATGCCCTGGAAACTGAGTCGAAGCTGTCTTTAAATCCAAGAACAGCGCATATATATTTACTTTCCACAGGGCAGTGCACATCTGAATTGTCAAATACAAAATAAAACATTGGTCCACTGTGTCCCTCACCCTTCTAAAGCCAGCCTGGATGTTACTTATAATATTGTTACTGTTCACCCAGGCTTGCAGGCGGTTTGACATGACCTTGCCAAAAAACCTTCCTGTTCCATCTCACAAAGAGATCGGCAGTTTTGCTGTGGAGACAGGAGGTGAGGGGCAAGGTAGTGATGCCTATAGAGCTGCTTCTTTTGGCTCTAGAGCTCTAGAGCAACTGCCCTAACTGTTGCATACTGTCTGCAACAAATAACAGGAGAGCTCCAGGAGGAATGGTTTATCCTGAACCTACAAGAACATATGTAGGTATGTAGATTTGTAGGGAATTTTGTAGTGTGCAAGGAATTACCATGAGGTTGGTAAGGGGAGAGGGGTCTTGCTAGGTTCTGTGGCCCATTCATGGAGCTCCACATTGACTTTGTGGACATGATCATGAGGTGCAGTATCTTCAGGTACTTGTTCGTGGTGGCTTGTCCATTCTCTCGGTGGCTTTTGGTTGGTCCCTGCATACATCCTGATGGTAAATCTGCAGCATGATTTCTGGTGAGAGAAGTGTTTCAACTGTGTGAATTTGTGAGGTTTTAAAATCCGACAATGGAACCCACTTCTTGAAGTCTTTGTACATAGAACTTACTTCGCTTTTAGGGATCAAGCGCAGGTTGTGTTTGGTTTACCACCTGCAGCCCAAAGGGATTGTCGAGCGTGTACATGGGGTTCTTAAGGCACGTTTAGCCAAACTGTGCAGTAAATTGAAAAATCATGGCACTATTGCCTTCCACTTGCATTGCTTCGTTTGAGAAATCAGTCAGGAAAGTACCTTCATGTAAGCCCTCACTTAATCGTGATGGGGTGTAGGCTACTCACACCTCTCTCATCTGCATGCACAGCAGCAGACGCAAACAAGACTGCAGAGGTGCTAGGAGGGGAGTTTAGGGAGTACCTTAGGGCTTTAACAAAAAGTGTTAAGATTATAACTTCAAGGGTTGTGTCTTCTCACCACAGACAACAGGAGAGAATGGCGAGGTTAATGGTGAACAACGCAAGACACAGCTGCTCCCGGGTGATTGCATCTACGTTCGTACCTGTGCGTTGTTAAAATGAATGGCATTTCCATGGACCTTAATGTGTTATCTACTCGACTCCCACTGCTGTGAAGATGGAGGGCAACAAGAATTGGATTAATCTCAGTGATACCCAAAGAGATGCAGGCAACCCTCCACTGGCGCAGGAGCAGGCATAACGTTAAGTACGCCCTAAAGACTCACCATTCATTTCAGTGCAAAGGGGGGTGTGAATGAAGATCCAAAATTTGAATATTTTGTTTAGGAAAGAAATGTCTACACTTGTGTGAAAATTAATATTGTTATGGTTATAGTTCTTATGACCTTGATGTGTCATCATGACTGAAGATGAAAACCAGTGTAAATACAGGAAGTTTCAATTTGTCTAGTTTTATGAAGTTCGAAGAAATAATGTCAAGAGAAAAAATAAATGTTAACATAGATTTTTTGGATAACAGGTATTATGAACTAGATCCCACAACAAATGTAAATGGTTTTGCAGCATATAACATATGGTATAGTCATAGGAGGAAGGTGGGGAGAGAGAGAGAGATCTGTGGGATATTACTACATCTGCCCTCTCGCCCCCATGCTTCTGGCACCCCTAGGGTATTTATCCCAAGTGAGGTAGGGGTAGCAGATGCGCAGATCTCATGTAAGCTGCACTATGTCTAGTGCATGATCCAATGGCATTTGAAATGGCAGTCAATTATGGTATCAACCGTGCCAATCATTGAAGATTGTTCAGTTGTCGATCTTAAACAGCAGAAAAACAAATGGACGGTGTGTTCAAAGAACCCAATTGACTTTGGAATTGGCTATTTTTTCTAAAAATCGATAGGAGCAAGGGATGAAGAGTTGCAGAGCTGAGGGAATTCTCAGAAGAAGGGGTGGCTCAAATAAATCAAGAATGTGCGAATGTATGGCAGAGTTATTTGCAACATCTCACATGGCCCAAAGAGACAGACAAACCTTTAAATTACAGACGCTTAGCCATTTTTCTCTGTGTTTTAAGGGCAAAGGCACGGTGCCCACTGGCACAAATGAGAACTGCAGCTGCACGCTTTGCATTGCTGATCTGGCAGGAGGAATGGCTGCTCTTCTAGATAACTTCTGGAACTGTGGATCAAACCCATATAGGCAGTTGCCTCCAGCCTGACGAGCTGTATGCAGTTTCTGTACCCTTCATGTGCCCATTTTCTTCATCCCTGGGAACATCTAGTTTTGGCCCGTCCAATGTCCGAAGTTACATCTGTGCCCCTTTATCCCCTGTTTCTTATGTGAACAAACCAATGACTATGATTGACAATGAAAAACAGGTATTATTTCAACATAGTAGACAATCCAATTATCATTCAACAGCATCATTAAAAGCTTTAATCGACATTCCTGATCCGTACCAGCTGTTTTTTTACCTCTCTTTTGTCACCTGGCGTACAAACAGGAGCACATGCCAAATGGATCCAGGTGACTAGATACAAACTTTTATTCTTTGTGAACACTTCAGAGTCAGCATTTAGTGCTATAAGGGAAGAATTGTGGGCACCAAGTCTAATGACTGTGCAGAACCGGTATAGAGTCAACCCCCTGACACCAAAGGAGGGCAGCGTATGTCTGAAGATTGGCAGTACCTGCTGCACATTTGTGCATCCTAGTGACACAGAGAGGGTACAGTAAAAAAACCATTCCTGCCTTGCATAAACTCAAAGTGATCATGGAGAATACGGCAGGAATTACAAATGATTTGACTTTCTGTTTTCTTGGGTACCTTCTTGGTTGAGCCTCGCTGTGAAGATCCTGTTGCGTATTTTTGTCTTGTTTCTTATCATTTTCTGTTCCTGCCAATTGCTCTTATGATGTTCCTCTGCCCAGGTACCGACAGCTGCTGCCATGATGACTCTGACCCTGTCGTAGGCTAGGGCCACTTCCTCTTCATCCCATATGGGTACTCAAACTGAAGATGTTTTGTGTACTCCATCAAATTGGCATGATTTTGTGGTGCAGCGGGTAGATTGTGGACATGGTTGGGGGATGAGTTGGGATTGTTCGGCGGAGGAGTATGCCCATATTGGGACCGGTAAGAAGGATGGCTGTAGGGTAGTTCCCCAAGAAGATGCATATGATTTGTTAGTTAAAGTATTAACTAAAGATGGAATGTCGGGGTGGTCAGGAAGGGTCCCCATGAGGGGATCATGTTGCACGTGTCACATTGATGACTTGGGGTGGTGGCGAACTGGGTGCGATGTTGCAATTTCATATGTATCGAGTGCAGTTAATTATGGATGAGATATGTTACTTTTAATGTTACTAACGCAAATGTAACATGAACGCGGTCTACACATGGGGTGCTCTGAAATGCGTGGAAAGTGGGAGACAGAGAGGGTTTTAATGCACATGCCGACAGCGGCCTGTCCTGAAATCCCACACTAAAGAATAAATAATATTCATAAAACATGCACATGGAGGAACATATAAAATGAGTTTAAATAAGGAGTTTATATAAATCTGCATGTGGTGGGTTTTGTGAATTAATGCAGCTAGTCGTTGCATGATGAATTTTAGGTAACTGGGAAATTCTGGTTTCGAAAGCTGTGGGGTTGACGGAGAAAGAATGAGTCATCCAGTAGATGGTGAAAATGATGTTGGAGGGACGCACAAGATTAAAAAATTTCCCCTATTCAATAAGTGTAATAAAACTTCTGGTGCAACTGCGTAAGATATCCCTGGCTAAATGGATATAGTAAAGTCAAAATCCAGAAAATGTTCCTTGAAATTGATCAAAGAAATCACAGTCCACACTAAAGAGTAAATTGTACAGATATTTAACAACAATGACAAAACGTAATCTAGATAAGAGTTGAGGTTAGTGAATAACAAATCAGATATATTATGACAAAATATATGTTCCCCTTTCAAATAAACTCATGCAAAGGTACACCATTTCTTAATGAAATTACACCTTGCAAACACTATTTATGTAACAAAATTATTTTGGTTAATCGTCATACCAATGTGAGCGACAATCAATGTATTACTCCTATTCATTGTAATTCACCTATTTAATGGTAATCAAACAACGAATGTTTCAACACAAAGAAATATTACAGACGTATCTCTGATGCATTTATGGACTAAGTTTCAGAGGACTAATCAAATCTGTAAAGTGTGAAAATTATGTTCTATGCTCAGTTTGAGATTCCTGTTGTTGCTACGCATATCGGGATCAACTCCCTTCTTCAGGCAATGGAAACTCACTCCCTTCCCAAAGATTAAATACTATATATGTATAATTAAAGGAGTTAATCCTAAATCGACTTGTATACAAACTTCAAAGAGATAAAGTCCATCACTAAGAGGATTACTAAGCTGATTAGTAATAAGTTGTATGTTCACTGTTGAGAAATTCTTAAATAAACCCCAAGCCGCAAGTGCAGTATTAGCCTGACTCCATGCTGTATCTACTACTTCCCATTTCTCGCGTCCACCAAACAGCTCCTCTTTCTGTTGCTTAACCCGAATTCTAGCCCCCCTTGAAATTAGGAAAATTGTTTGTGACCTGAAAGGCAGATAACGAGACAGTAAACATAACAGTGGCTAAAGTTGCATTCAACAACAGATACTGATATCCTGATCTATCTAACTTCAAGGCTTGAGCTTGGGTTAACTTCATTAAAAACCTGGTATATTTTGAGATTGATCACTGTTGTTGGGAAAATCTATCTACCAAGGAAAAATACAATTGGCCTCATTACAAGTTTGTGGTAGCCTTGCCCGTAAAATGGGCAGGCTGCCACAATGGACAATTACCGGGTCATTACGGCCCAGCCAGTTCCGGTAATTGCCCACTCGAGGGCGCCAGAATTAAATGCTCCCCATTACCATTTGAGCCCAGAGGGCTCAAATGGGAATGAGGAGGTCGGATGCACCGGCACCATTCAGAATGGTGCCCGGTGCACCTGACAGGAGAAAAGGCACCCATGAGCAGAACTCATAGTTTGCCGGTCCGGAACTACGGTACCGACAAGCTCCCTGGTACCGTTGTTACCCGACCGGCAAACTTGTAATGAGGCCCAATGTATGTTACATTTACTAAGAAACTATAATATATGACAATGCATTACTTACCGTAAAAGCATTTCTGATGGTTGTATCTGCTTAGATTCACATGCTGTGCATAGGTCCGACATCCAGTGGTCACTGCAGAGTATTGCATTTTGTTTTTCGTAGTCGAAAAGGGGACGTCGACAAGGCGTGTCTGTAACACTATCCCTATAGTGACGTGCGTTGTACCCATAATCCCTCACGCGTCGAGGTCCCTCTGTTTGTATTTTTCTGCCCTGAGGGAGCCTTCTAGACGTGAGTGAGTACAGAAAAGAGAGAGATATAGAAAAGGATGTCTATGTTCCTTCCATCCGAGCGGGGAGGAAGGGTGGGCGCATGTGAATCTAAGCAGATACAACCATCAGAAATGCTTTTACAGTAAGTAATGCATTGTCTTCTGATGTTTGTTAATCTGCTTAGAATCACATGCTGTGCATAGACTAGCGAGCAGTACCCGGAGTTGGAGGTGGGTTGTGAGAAGGAACAGTAGAGAAAAGATGTCTTAATACTGCTTGTCCCACCAGGGAATCAGATCTAGAGTGGGCATCCAGACAGTAGTGTTTTGTAAAGGTGTGTACAGAACTCCAGGTTGCCGCTTTGCAGATGGACTCAAGGGGAACATTTGCAATGAATGCTATGGATGCCCCAGTGCCTCGAGTAGAGTGTGCTCTTGGCTTGAAGGGTAGTTCTCTCTTAGCAAGAGTGTAACAGAGAGTGATGCATTGAACAATCCATCTAGATATAGTGGACTTTGAAACTGCATCTCCTTCTCTTC
The DNA here is from genome assembly GCF_040938575.1 of Ambystoma mexicanum. NCBI lineage: Eukaryota > Metazoa > Chordata > Amphibia > Caudata > Ambystomatidae > Ambystoma > Ambystoma mexicanum. The sequence goes on from NC_090939.1 coordinate 970,169,327, forward strand.
CTGCTGCCACCGAGACAAAGAACTGGTTAGTCTTTCTCAGTGGTCTGGTTCTTTCCATGTAGAACATGACAGCTCTGCGTACATCTAGTGTATGCAGACTTTTTTCTCCCAAGCTGGAAGGGTTTTGAAAGAACGTTGGTAGTTCTATTGACTGGTTTACATGAAATTTAGAGATGAAATTTGGTGCAAACCTTGGGTGTGTGCGTAGAACAACCTTATCCTTGTGAACTGTTACGAAAGGGTCTAGAACAGAAAGAGCCTGTAGTTCACTTACTCTCCTAATGGAGGTGATAGCTATTAGGAAAGCAGTCTTAAGAGTGAGGTCCTTAAGAGTTGCCTTGTGCATGGGTTCAAAGGGAGGGCCCATGAGTCTAGAAAGTACCACATTTAAGTCCCATCCAGGAGCTCGGTTAGCTATCGGAGGGTGTATTCTCTTTACCCCCTCCATGAAGGCTTTGATAACTGGTATCTTCCACCACGACACTCTAAGTTGGGAAGTGGTGTATGCAGAAAGTGCCGCTAGGTGGACTTTAATGGAATTGAACACTAGACCTGAATCCAGTAAATGGGTCAAGTACAGAACAATGTTCGTGGGAGAGCAATCCACCGGGTTGATGCTCTTACCTCTACACCAGATGACAAATCTTTTCCACTTGCTAGAATAGCAGTGGCGAGTATTAGGTTTTCTGGCTTCCCTGAGGATGTCCATACATCTCTGCGGGAGTTGTAGATGTCCAAATTCTATGATCTCAGGAGCCAGGCTGCTAAGTTCATGGTCTGAGGGCATGGATGCAGTGTCCTGCCCTTGTCCTGTGACAGCATGTTGTACGGGCAGGGAAGTCTCACTGGGGGAGATAGGTACATCTCCATCAAGTGAGCGAACCATGGCTGCCGGGCCCACATTGGGGCCACTAGTATCATGGTAACCTGTTCCTGGTGCATCTTGTGCACTGTCTTGTTGAGAAGGGGAGTCGGGGGAAAAGCGTAAACAAATTTCCCTGACCATGGAATCGATAGACCGTTCCCCTTGGACTGGCTCTGGGGGTACCTGGAGGCGTAATCTTGGCATTGAGAGTTTTCCAGAGTTGCGAACAGGTCTATTTCTGGGAAACCCCACTGTGTGAAGATGTCGAAGACGATGTCTTCTTGTAACCGCCATTCGTACTCTACGGGCAGGGGGAAGTCTCTGCTGAGTTTGTCTGCTAGCAGATTGAGTTCCCCTGGTACATGTTGTGATAGTAGGAACATGTTGTGTTTGAGAGCCCACTTCCAGATGTTCTGGGACAGCTTGGACAGTCCTGGAGAGTGAGTGCCCCCTTGCTTGTTGAGGTAGTACATGGCTGTGGTGCTGTTTTTTGAGGACCATCACTGTCTTTCCTTGTAGGTGTTCCTGAAAGGCTTTCAGTGCTTTGAACACCGCTAGTAGTTCCAGCAGGTTTATATGCTTGGATGCTAAGCTCGGAGTCCACTCTCCGTGAGCAGTCTGATGGGATAGGTGAGCCCCCCATCCTGTAAGGGATGCGTCTGTGGTTAGAGTGGCTTCCACTGCGGGTGTGGCAAAAGTTTTCCCTAATAACAGGTTTTCTTTTGTCCACCACCGTAGCGAGAGAACCAAGGCCTGTTAGACCACCACTAGATCGTCCCATTGTCCGCTGGCCTGACACCACTGGCTGTTGAGCCACTCTTGCATTGGGCGCATGCGCAGGCGCGTGTGAGGTACCAAATAAATACATGACGCCATCATCACTAGCAAGCGCATTGCTTTGCGTACCATCACCTCTCGAAATGCCACATAATGGGGGATCTGAAAGAGCATGTTTTGGACCGTCTCGTTGGAGGGGAAGACGAGGCCGTCCTTTGTTCGAATTAGAGCCCCTAGGAATTGTTTGATTTGGCTGGGGTCTAAACTGGACTTCTTTTCGTTGATGGAGAAGCCCAGTTGGAACAAAAGGTCTACAGTCTTTTGGGTATTGGAGAAGCATGTTTCGTAAGAATCCCCTGTTATGAGCCAGTCGTCGAGGTAAGGGTATACCGGGATGGATAACCTGCGCAGGTGGGCCGCTGCCACTGCCAGTACTTTCGTGAATACCCTTGGTGCAGATGCTATCCCGAAGGGTAGTACTCTGAACTGGTAGTGTTTGTTCTCTATCTTGAACCTGAGGTATTTTCTGTGCGCTGGCAACATTAAAATATGAAAGTATGCATCTTTCATGTCTAGTGTTGTCATGTAATCCCCTTGTGATAACAGTGGGATTACTTCCTGCAAGGTCACCATACGAAACTTTTGGGGTTTGACAAACTTGTTGGCTGGGCGCAGATCTAATACAGGGCGCATGGTTAAGTCCTTCTTGGGTACAAGGAAGTACACTGAATAAATACCTTCTGTTACCTGAGATAGGGGAACAGCCTCTATAGCTTCTTTTTTCAGTAGCTCTTCTACTTCTTGAAGAAGAATGGTGAGGTGTTCCGGTGTCATGCGTCGGTTCCGTGGGGGTCTGTACTTCGGGGAACCGTTGAATTCGATGCAGTATCCGTGGGCTATGGTGGATAATACCCAGCCGTCTGACGATATTCCCTCCCATGCTGAAAGGAACGATGTTAGCCGGCCCCCGACCGGTGATGCATGGGAGGGGACCCAAATCTTCGGGTCATTTGTTGTTATTGGGCGTGGAACCTTTGGGGCTGGAGCTGCGACCTCTTCCTTTGCCACGGCGTTGGCCTCTTTGATTGAACTGGGTGTTGTTACCCTGGTTAGAGGGCCAGTTGGTAGCAGAGTAAAATTGCTGTTGGTTTTGCTGCTGGCGTTGGCCACGAAAGGAGCGTCTATTGCCATAGCCGCGTCTGTTAGGGGGCCTAGAAATTTGGTCAAGAGTCTTGATGGTATCAAACTCTTTCTTCGCATGTTCTAGGGCCTCATCAACTGCTTTCCCAAACAGATGTGTTTGTTCTATGGGCTTATTTATCAGGGAAGCCTGTGTTTCCGGCTTAAATCCCGAATTGCGCAGCCAGACATGGCGTTTGAGAAGTATTCCCTGAACCAGGGAACGGCCAGCCGTCTCTGCGGCATCTAAGGAGTTCTTTACGATGCCCTGGTTTACAAGAGTTCCCTCTGAGATTGTAGCTAACAGGCGTGAACGCAGGGGTTCTGGTGCGTCCTCTGCTTCGCTGCGCAGCTTGCTCCACTGTGCATCTGCGTAGCTAGCTAGTAGGGAATTGTTATTTGCAATCCTAGTTGAAAAGGCAGCGGACGTCGTGATTCTCTTCCCCAGAGCATAGAGCTTTTTGCCCTCTTTGTCAGGTGGTGCCTCACTAGTGGATAGTGGTACCCCTGCTCTTTTTCTTGTATTAGTAACCACGAGGGAGTCCGGAATAGAATGGCCTCTGATGTACATAGGGTCAGAGGACGAAGGGCTGAAGAGCTTTTCTATCCGCAGGTTGACCCCTCTGACTAAGGCAGGATTGGAAAGGGAAGGAGTTATTCTTCTCTTTATAGAAGCCAGGAGCGGAATAGACTGACTAACAGGGGCTTTTTCTTTAATAACTTTCTCTACAAAGTCTATGTCAGGAAGAGTCTCCCCTGTGTCTATTTCAAAATGCGCTGCTGCCTTGCGCAATAGTGCATTAAGTGAAGGTTGGTCATCTATGGGAGAGGTGTTTCCAATAGGTGAATCCTTGGGAGGAGAAGGGTGAAAGGCATCAGGGTCTGAGTGCACTGATGGGGATTGCCAAGGCTGCACTGATGGGGATTGCCAGGGCTGCGAGGTAGCTGTATCTTCTTCGAAAGCTCCTGCACTAGTGTAAGGATCTTCTTCAAACCCCTCTTCCTCATGTTCTTCCTCTCCACCCAAACATTCCTCATCTTCCTGGAGGTATTGCTCCTCTTCAGTGAGGTCATATACATCTGTAGAAGGGGGAAACAGCCTAGGAATCTTGACCCTAGGGTCATCCTGGGGCCATTCTCTTGGTCTTTTGGGTGTGGGTGGGTTTTGATTTACCAAAAACCTTTCCATTTTCTCCATACAAGAATGGAGTCTTTCAAGGGTCTCATGGGGGACCCCTGAATAGTCTAGAGGGGGGAAATCAGTGTTTTCACCTTCAAAACGCTTAGAACGCTCCCACAACGTTGAAGAAAGGTTTCCGTCGCCCTCTGAAAAGCCCTCCGGTAGTTCAGAAGTGCCCTTAGATGAAGGGGGCAGTTCCTGGCTACTCTTGTGCTTTTTCGGCGTTTCCATAGCTTTTTGTGCGGTATTCGACGTTTGTTTCGTCGTCCGCTTACGTTTGTCTTCGGAAACAATTCTCGCCAGGCTCTCGACAACGAGTTTGTCAGTAGAAGACTCTGGTGTCGACGTTGCCTGCGTTACGCGTTGTTCCTCGACGGCCGCTCTATGGAGCGTTACATCGGATGATTTTGGGGTAGCGCCCGTGTTTGATGAAAGCCCAATCGCTGGTCGCGGCTGCGTTTGCGGGTGGGGCGTGAGACCCTTACGGTCTGAGGTAGACGCCGGAGTGCCCTGCGTCCCTTTCGGCGCTGATGGATCCTTCGTCTTCGACGAAGAAGAGCCGTGGGTTGTGTGCTTAGGCCTATGGGGTCTGTGTGCGTCCTTGTCGCCGGGGTGTTCATCCCCATAAGCAGGGCGTGAGCCGAGCCCGTCGGGGCCGGGGACGGACATCGAGGAGCGCGAGCGCTCCTTCTGGGGGTTAATGACTTCCGTAACGGACGTCGAGTTATCACCCTCCTCGTCACTTTCTGTAACAGCGGCGGCGGGTGAGGAAACTGACTTCGACATAGCGTAGTCCGCCCACCTCTTAACTTTGCGTTCTTTAAGAGTTCTTGGTTTCAAGAGCTTACAGGCCGCGCAGCTGTCCTCCTTATGATCGAGGGGCAAGCAACGATTACAGAGCTTGTGTTTGTCCTTCCAAGTGTATTTGCCCCTACAGCATGGGCAAAACTTAAAAGGTGTCCTCTCCATAGCTGAGGCAATAATAACTGGTGATAACAACCCCAAGGGAAAGATAGGGGAGAAAGAAAGACATTCTCAAAGAGAAGATAAAGTTCGAACCCCCACTCTCCCTACTGTATGTTGGCCGGCGAGGCCAGGCCACGTGTTCGGCAGCGCCGAAGGATCTCCTCCGTCTCTTCCCCTCCGTCGAAAACTTGCTCGGCGGAGAAACAGCTTCACAGCTAACGTCGAGGGGAGGGATCTTTAACAATATAATCAGTATAATTAAGGACCGAGGTCCGTAGTAAGTATTAGCAATGTCTCTCTAGGAGCTCCGCGTAAGGCGACCAGAAGCTGGGCGGAAAAAAACAATCTGAGGGACCTCGACGCGTGAGGGATTATGGGTACAACGCACGTCACTATAGGGATAGTGTTACAGACACACCTTGTCGATGTCCCCTTTTCGACTACGAAAAACTAAATGCAATACTACGCAGTGACCACTGGATGTCGGACCTATGCACAGCATGTGATTCTAAGCAGATTAACAAACATCAGAAATATATATCTTTGCAGCCCCCAAAGATATATATATCTGCAAAGATATATATTACATGGCCACGGTAGTGGCCATGTAGTTATGGTTAAGTTGCTGTTTCCATAGGAAGAGCACTTTTCGGGCGGCTTATAACTTCGCTCTCCCTGGACGGATCCTCAACAAACTTTGCAAAAAAAGTATTTGGGTCACTCTGAAAGTTTTCGCAAAGTTTGGTGAGGATTCGTCCAGGGGGGGAAAAGTTATAGGGGGGGTCCCAAAACTTTTTTTTTTCCCATAGACTGAATGGGAAAAAACTTTGCGCACGGCTACAGCCCGAACCGCTGGACGGATTTACACCAAATTTGCGGCAGGAGCGGCAGCCTGGTCCCAAAAGCGTGCTTTTGTAAATTTGGTGTAAATCTGTCGAGTAGTTTTTTAAAAAATGACCAAAATGTAAGGCAAACAAATTAGTGATATCTGTGTTCGCTTCGCGGACGGACTTCCCTGTTCGCTCCGCGGACAGCACCCCGATTGGCCCATGGCCTTGCGTCATGTCCGCGAACATGCGACGTGTTCGCTGATTGGACGGCGAGGGGCGTGGAGCGCGTCAGATTTTCTGTGGCGCCCGCCATCTTGTATTCGCAGTTGACCGCATACAGCGCATTGAAACGTGGATAAATTTTTTTATTTAGTGCCGTGTGTTGGTGTGTAAGAGTGTTTGGGGAGGGTGGGGGAGTATGAGATAGGTTCAATGTTTTGTTTTTTTATGTGCTAGACGTTTTTGTTGCGTTCGATTTGTCCGCGGAGAACACGGCTGTTCTGACATTTTGTAAATAAACTAAATGGTGGGGTGTTTAGAGGACAGAGTATGTGTCATTTTTGTTCGCAAGGAAGGTTAAAAATGAGCTATGAACACTCGCGGTGTACTTAATTGTTCGTAAATACACAAACTGGGGGTGTCCTCAGGACGCTGTCCGTATTGTAATCTGTCTAGTTGAATGTGTTCTAAGAACACTCGCAGTGTCCCAAAATGGTTGCAATTACACAAAATGGGGGTGTTCTGAGAACGTTGTTTGTATTGTTCGTTGTCAGGGTGAAAGTGGTTTAAGACCACTCCTTTTGTCCGCTAATAGTACAATTTCCTAGGGGCGTCAACTGACTTTTTGTCCACTAAAGAAACGATAAATCCGGCTGGTGTGCGCCGACATTATGTGATAATCCTATGACTGGCGCTATTGACCTGGCTGACTTGCTTTTGCGACACTAAATCATATCTCCCGCCCCTAAGCCTGATATTATCAAAGCATTCATATTCCCCACCTCTCTCCAAGACGTTACAGGGTGCGTAATCAAACGCGCCCAGTCGTCTCCAGTCCTACGCGACTTTACACAGAACCCGGAAGACAACACACATTATGTCACAACACAGCGCGCCACAATTCGGAATATGAAACTGTGATTTAAAAGCAAACAGCAAGATTGTAAATGTTGTAAAGTACATTTATTTGACATCAAATGTTTAGAGAATATTCAGCAATTTGCATTTGTCTTTGTTGTCGATCTGCAAAAGTTCATGTTGAGGCATCCAATGTTCCTTTGCGGTACAGAGGGTGTTAGATCAGCTTACAACTCAGTGCGCCACAATTCAGAATATGAAACTGTGGTTTAAAAGTAAACAGCAGGATTGTACATTTGGTAAAGTACATTTATTTCACATGAAATGTTTAGTGAATATTCAGCGATTTGCTATTGTCTCTGCTGTCGATCAGCAAAAGTTTATTTGGAGCCACGCGTTCCTTTGCGGTAGATAGGCTGTTGGTTTATGATAAAAGCAGTAAATGGTCGCTCTGATAATCGGAAGGTTTCTCCAACAACGAGCCATTAGACCACCCTATTGGTTGGTATGTTGTTTGTAGCCGCTAGTACTGCGTAAGGGCATATTGGTCCTTGGCGATTGTCCGATAAAATGGTGAGGGTCATGAAGTTGCATATTTGGACCTGCACCTGGCAGTTGAAGACCCCATCCGCTGGAGTCTGTAAATCGTGACATAGGCAAAATGGAGCCACATACCTGTTTTAAAAAACATAAATTAGTCTCACCAGCCGATCTTCATTAAAAATCATCATTTTATTTATTAGGGCGTGAAACTATTTGCTATCGAAGATAGTGCAACAGAGTATGTTAATAATAAAATAATAATATTTTCCCATTCATATAGCGCTAAGAACTGTGAGGTATCTAAGTGGTGCTTATTATTAACCACATTGTGTGGTGCTAATTTTTCGACCACGGAATGATGAAAGGCTGAGTTTGGCCTTGCCGGGATTCAAACTTGTGTTAGCAAGCTGTGCACCGATGTCAAAGCGAGCGCTGTACTCGCTGTGCCACTTGACAGGCTACAGTGAAATGGCACAGCGAGTAGAGCGCTTGACCGCCTATAGACCGGTTAAATTATTTCTATTAACCCGCCCTGTGTCGTCTGCCTTTTTCAGAGCCCTCTAAACGACATGGGATCAATTCGGCGGTGATAGTGCGCGGTAGAAAACATTATGCCACTTTCAACGAACAAGTTCAACTTGAGCGGTCTTTAATGCTACGCTATTGTAATTATATTTGGTAGAAAATAATCTAAAGGGTTACTTACAGTACAATTGCAATTTCCATTGTCTACGAGTAGTGCAGTCCCAAAATACGACTCCGCGTGTGCCAACGATCTTTCGCATAGTGATATAATATATAAAAGTGGTTTCGTTTCAGAAATTTCATCTTTATCTTCTCTTATGTTTTAGCAACACTCCTTCAAGAGAAGTCTTTCATCACAATCTCTGTCTGTCAAGGTCAAAACACAATACAACCTTATAGTCCGCTTCGTGAGCCTCTCCGGGGCCCGAGAAAAAAATGAAAGCAGCTGACCTTCACTGTGAACAAGCATAAATTCTTACTTTGCAACATTCTGTGTAAAGCCATCTGTAGAAGTTGTGGAAGCAGCTGACCTTCACTGTGAACGAGCATAAATTCTTACTTTGCAACATTCTGTGTAAAGCCATCTGTAGAAGTTGTTTTTTGCACGCCATGTTTGTATATTGTTTGCGTGATATTAAAAAAAGTTTGTTTAAAGGACGTTATGGTTCTAAGTACAGCCGAAAGACCCCTGAAAATCGCAAGTTATGGTAAGCTTTGAAAAATAACTGGCGCCACCACTGTGCACTGCTAAGACTAACACCCAGGACATCAAAGATGACATCGCAAATGTCATTGATGAAATCACTGATGACATCACGTGTGTATGTACTTTTCATGGAATTTGTGTACTAGGGATTTTTATTATAATGTTGCGAAAAAAGTGTCAAGGATATTGCAATAAATATCATATCGTTATTAGTGCTTTGAACGATGCATTGATATAAATAGCATTGTATTATGGGATTCTATCTAGTATACTGAGCTACTAATGGAGAAACATAGCATTGTGTGCAGAGTACAAGATGAAAGTATAATATTTGTAATGTTAATATGTTGAATAATGAAATAATAATTGTCATGAAATGTTTGAAAATTCACAAAATGGGGTTGTTCTGAGGACGTTATTCGTATTGTGTGATTGCTTAGCTGTATGCATGAGGGAATGGCACAGAGAGTAAAGTGGACGCCGTCCGTGGACACCGCGGCTGTTCGTGGACAGGGTGTGCTACATCCGGGTTTTTCCAGGAAATCCAACATGGAAAGAAGACTGTACGGATCAGCCAATCAGATGTCGAGGTTGTGGATTTGTGTTGAAAGAGACTGTGTGTGGTGAAGATGGCAGAAGTGGAGAAAGTCAGGGTGTTGGTGCTCGGAGATATGTTTGTGCATGGTTTACAGCAGTACGCTGAATGCAGGCATGTTGCAAAGAACTTTGATGTGAAAGGAGTGGAGTTGGTGTGGAGCAGTGTGCCTTATTGCAATGTACAGGGAATTGTACAAGTTTGTGAGGATATGGCCACGATGAACACTCCGCATGTGGTAGTTTTGCACTATGGTGCTTTCCATTTGGGCAACGTCAGTGCCCCTACTTTGTTGGCTGATTTGGAACGCTTGGTTCAAGCAGTAATGAAGATCCTTCCAAATGCAAAAGTAATTTTTTCTGGATTACTACCTAGGGCAATATGGGACAATAGTTCAGTTTTTTGTCCTCAGCAAAATATTGCTAGGTGTGTCATCAACCGAGGCATGTGTGCCTTCATGCTTAGAGCTGGTATGTTCTTCTGTAACAATGAGAATATTGATGCCAGTAATGCTGTTAATTTTAAAGAAGATGGCATTTCTTTATCTTTTACGGGAAATGCCTTTCTATTTTGGAATGTAAGGGTTGCTTTGGAGAAGGTTATGTGAAGAGTTTATGAGTAAAGTAAGAAAAAAAAACAAGAACAAAAATACAAAATAACAGGTGTCTGTCTAGCATCTGTAAAAAAAAAAAAAAAAACTGCTCTTTTCAGAGCCAACTTCAAAGGGGAAATGGGGCACACTATTTAAATTTACATTCACCACGCTCAGATTTTCGATGTGTCCGCGGACATGAAAATCACTACGAGGGGGTTAGTATGTTCTATGTTACATGTATATGAAGTCAGGGATATTATGGTTAAGTAGTGCTACTAAAAACCTATGAAATTCAGTAAAAAAAACTTTGTTAAAGGGACGTTATGGTTAAGTTGCGCTACTAAAAACCTATGAAATTCAGTGAAAAAACTTTGTTAAAGGGACGTTATGGCTCAAAGTAAAACCGAAAAATCCCTGAAATTCGGCAGTTATGGTAACATAAGCAACCATAACTCGCGCCACCGTGCACTGCTAACACTAACACCCAGGACATCAAAGATGACATCACAAATGTCATTGATGACATCACTGATGACATCACATGGCTGGCTCTCCCTTTTTATCCTTTACTGACATATCGAAGCCACATAGTTTTCTTCAGTAACAGTCAGGAAGTAAAAATTGAAAAGGTACTATATTTGTAGACTTAGGGTCCAGTCACATCATATGAAACATATACATAGCGGAAGATACAGGCTTGAAAGAGAGCAATCCTTTCTGTGCATGAAGATAATCATTATGGTTATCAGCACTTTCTCATAGTTTTATTTTTATTACTCTACCTTCCCTCTATATGCTCATATTTGTATACATTATACTCACTCTCCATAGAGTGAATGGGAAAGAAATTTTGCTCCCGCCTACAGCCCAAACCGCTGGATGGATTTCCACCAAATTTGGACCAGGAGCAGCGGCTTGGTCCCAAAAGCGTGCTTTTGCAAATTTGGTGAAAATCCGTCCAGTAGTTTTTTTTTAAATGAACAAAAAGTAGGTCAAAAAAAATTAGTGATATCTGTGTTCGGTTCGCGGACACACTTCCCTGTTCGCTCCGCGGACAGTGTCCTGATTGGCCAATCGTCTTGCGTGATGTTCGCGGACATGCAACGTGTTCGCTGATTGGACGGTGTGGAGCGTGAAGCGAGTCAGATTTTTCGGTAGCGCCCGCCATCTTGGATTCGCGGACGTCCCCGGACAGCGCGGTGAAACTTTGTTCAAAATGTGAATTTTGTAGAGTGTGTTGGTGTGTAGGAGTGTTTGGGGAGGGTGGGAGTGTATGAGATAGGATGAAAGTTGTGTTTTTTATGTGTTAGATGTTCTTTTTGTGTTCGATTTGTTTGCGGCCATCACGGGTGTTCTGAAATGTTCTAAATAAACTGACTAGGGGGTGTTCTAAGGAGTCAATATGTGTCCGTTTTGTTCGCAAGCAAAGTGAAACTGTTCTAAGAACACTCGCGGTGTCCGGGGAGTGTTCGTAGGGGGTGTCCTGAGGACGCTGTCCGTATTGTTCTCTGTCAAGTTGAATGTGTTCTAAGAACACCCGCGGTGTCCTGAAATATTCGCAAATAAACAAAATGGGGGTGTTCTGAAGACGCTTCTAAGAACACTCGCGGTGTCCGGGGAGTGTTCGTAGGGGGTGTCCTGAGGACGCTGTCCGTATTGTTCTCTGTCAAGTTGAATGTGTCCTAAGAACACTCGCGGTGTCCTGAAATGTTCGCAAATAAACAAAATGGGGGTGTTCTGAAGACGCTTCTAAGAACACTCGCGGTGTCCGGGGAGTGTTCGTAGGGGGTGTCCTGAGGACGCTGTCCGTATTGTTCTCTGTCAAGTTGAATGTGTCCTAAGAACACTCGCGGTGTACTGAAATGTTCGCAAATAAACAAGATGGTGGTGTTCTGAAGACGCTTCTAAGAACACTCGCGGTGTCCGGGGAGTGTTCGTAGGGGGTGTCCTGAGGACGCTGTCCGTATTGTTCTCTTTCAAGTTGAATGTGTCCTAAGAACACTCGCGGTGTCCTGAAATGTTTGCAAATAAACAAAATGGGGGTGTTCTGAAGACGCTTCTAAGAACACTCGCGGTGTCTGGGGAGTGTTCGTAGGGGGTGTCCTGAGGACGCTGTCCGTATTGTTCTTTGTCAAGTTGAATGTGTCCTAAGAACACTCGCGGTGTCCTGAAATGTTCGCAAATAAACAAGATGGTGGTGTTCTGAAGACGCTTCTAAGAACACTCCCGGTGTTCGGGGAGTGTTCAAAGGGGGTGTCCTGAGGACGCTGTCCGTATTGTTCTTTGTCAAGTTGAATGTGTCCTAAGAACACTCGCGGTGTCCTGAAATGTTCACAAATAAACAAGATGGTGGTGTTCTGAAGACGCTTCTAAGAACACTCCCGGTGTCCTGGAATGTTCGTAGGGGGTGTCCTTAGGACGCTGTCCATATTGTTCGTTGTTAAGTTGAAAGTGTTCTAAGAACTATCGCGTTGTTCTGAAATGTTCATAGGGGGTGTCCAGAAAACGGTGTCCGTATTGTTTGCTGGCAAGTTCAAAGTGTTCTAAGAACACTCACATTGTTCGCGGACATTAAAAGTTTCGCATAGATCATAGTTGAAATGTTTCACTCCATGGATGATATCACATTCATATTTGCTTATAACTTTGGGTGAAAAACAAATGTATAAGGAACAAAGGTATTAGATACTATGGATGTGATATGCTGCTATGGTTGTCCTTATTATTGTATACTTACTGTTTGGTCTAGTAATGGGAGTCCATGTTTTTCTTCTTCATTTCTGTGATAAAAGAAAATAGCATGTTAGTATTAGTATTTTGTAATGACTTATTACATTGTATAAGCAATATACTTTTATTTTTTTTCGACCCTCATATTTAGTAGAGTACAAATCAGAGTACTGTGCAATTTGCTCAGTTTCTGTATTTGTTGCTAAAATCATTGGGTCTGTGGGAGAAAAAAAAATCCATGTTGGATTAAAAAAAAAAACTTTTTCTGTTATGCTACAGTTTGTTTGTTTGTTTTCAGTGTTCACTTGTTGTTTCTGGCTAATGCTTTATACTTTGCTTTGTTGTATTTTCTTTGGAGCAGTAACAGATTCTTCATTTGTTTTGATATTATAAAATTTTGGAGCAGTTAGATACCAATTGGCGTATTCTAACTGTCTATTTTTTAAATATATTTTAGTGGTTTTGATTTATCTATTTGGATATTGTTAAATTTTGGGACAGTTAGATACCAATTGGCGTATTCTAACTGTGTATTTTTTGGCCTAATTTAGTGGTATTCATTTATCTGATTAGTTGTTGTAGAATCTTTGAGCTGTTAGATAGCTTTTGGATTATTCTAACAGTTTATATTATTTTAACACAAATTTATAATTTTGGGACAGTTAGATACCAATTGGCGTATTCTAACTGTGTATTTTTTGGTCTAATTTAGTGGTATTCATTTATCTGATTAGTTGTTGTAGAATCTTTGAGCAGTTAGATAGCTTTTGGAGTATTCTAACAGTTTATATTTTTTTAACACAAATTAATACAGTTTATTTATCAAATTTTGGTTTTAAGAACATCAAATAAGCATTTGTAAGATTTGCTGGTAATCTCTGCTTTAGAGTAATGGTACTATCATTACATTCAAACCATCCACATTTCTTTTTTATATATGCAGTGTAGTGCCCTGAATTGGTTGTGGCTCCTGCGTGGTAGATTATACCTATTGTTGTGAAGGTATTCTTACCAAGTGATATTTGACCATGTGTGAATCCAGTCAGCTTGCAGTTGTTTTTGGTACCATCTGCATTGTAACGTAGAAGCATTAGTATTACGTATTTACTATGTGTTTGTATTACTAACGTGGAGCGATTATCTGAATTGCAGGTAGAGCATAATCTACCATGGTTTGCATTTTGTACAAGTTGCTGAAATGGAATGGATTCACAATTTGGTATTGATATATATATGAAGCGTTCATTGGGGATTTCTTCTTGTGTCACATTGTTGCAGAGAGTGCATGTATGTTTCCACATGTATGAAATCTGAAAGATTTCATTTATAGGTATGTTTTTGTTTTCCAGTACTTGTAGTAAGTACATTAGAAATTCTTGTGGATCTTCCTGTGAGTTTATAGTGAATTTCACCATTCCAGCACAGTAGTCCAATTGTCGTCTTATTCCAAAAACACTATATGTGTTGTCAGGATTGTTTGCTGCATTTCTGTGAAGTACTAACATTTGCAAACACAATGGGTCTGTACTGTGTAAGTAAATGTTGTCAACAATTGGTGGTAATTGAAATAGAATATTCATTGCTACATTTGCATAGCAACTTACACCAACTATATTTGAGAATTTAAATGGTCCAGGTAGTTCTGTATCTAACTGCTTTTTTTGGAGTTTGTCTTCCTTCTTTAAAGAAGTACCTGGTTTACTTTCTCTAATTGATTCTTTTTTGTTTGTGGTACTTGATGAAGTATTAGTTTCTTTTACTCTCTTTGGAGGATTTGCAGTGACGTCCTGTTGCATTTCTGTTTGATTTAGTTTTCTTTTACAATGTTTTAGTTTTTGTGGAACAGAATATGTGTTTAGATGGGGAGTGTATAGTGAGCGAAGTCTATTATATTCTAAAATGCAAGGAATATCAGCGTTTACTTTACTTGCATCAAAGTTGATTAGAAATAGACCGTCAAGTGTACGTAAGCGTGATAGTGCTATGTAGCTCATGCCTTCTTTAAAGACTGTGTTACCAATATCTATCATTGCTTTGTCTAGGGTAAGACCTTGTGATTTATGAATCGTGACTGCGTATGCAAGAGTTAGAGAAAATTGTTTTCTGCATACATACATATCTTTGAAGAGAAGGAATCTAGCTGTTGAGCGTCCTATCCGTTTTACTTCTGAAAGTTTGTCAAAGAGTATATTGACAAACTGAATTTTGTTGTCACGTGGGTATGTTTGAAAGCCAACAACTGTACCCAGTGCTCCATTAACTAGTCCTTGGTCCACGTCAAGGTTACGTTTAAGCATTACTCTGCAATTTAAGGATAATTTTAACATCTTTTCTAAGCCTGCTGTGTTTGAGATTGATTTTTCTAAATTATTTAGTCTTGTTGTGGCTTGGTCACACATGGGTAGTGTCATACCATGTACATCTAGTTTGTCTGTGGCGCTAATTTCCATTATTGGTTGCATTTCTTTACTTAACATTATTTCATTGAATTTGAGACAGCTTGCAAGAGTTGGCATTAAGGCCATACAATTGACATTTTTGTGGGCTAATTGTTCCATAACATCTGTAGCACATGCATTATCGCCATAAAGTGCATTAATGTGCCGGGTTTTCAATGTTGCTTCTGCTTCTTTAGAAAGTATACCAACTCTCAAAATGTTGGCATAAGTCTGCAGATTGGCGCATGTTTTCTGTTAATTCTCTGTATTGGAAATGTTGCCAAAGGTTGACATTTCCAATGCTGCCAACAGTTTTACGGCAGAGTTTGTGCCCTAATGTTTTAAAAATAGGTTCACCTTTTTACTGGTGTTAATTGAAGCAGATCTCCAAAAACAATCATGTGTTTTCCTGCAAAGAGCTCTTCATAGTATGTTTTGAGTACTTCTTGTAATCTGAGGTGAATCAAAGCTAACATCAGGTTGGAGACCATGCTCACTTCATCTATTAGTAGCATTTTCATTTGTTTCAATACTCTGCGTAATTCCATTGCAGCTTCTGCAGAAAGTTTATAATAGTCTAATTTGTTCTGGTGTTCTACTGGTAATAGTAGTAATCGGTGTAATGTAACACCACCTATGTTGTAGGCAGCTAAACCTGTGGGGGCAGTGACAAAAGCTGACAGTTTGTTGTTTGTCAATTGTTGAAGGAATTTACTAATGATTTTGATTAGGAATGTTTTACCAGAACCAGCTTCACCACTGACGTACAGTAGTATAGGTTTATAATTATGGCAGGAACATTCTTTATTTTCATGTTTTACACCATGTGCAATTTGTTTTGTTACTTCTTGAAAAATGCTACTTTGCTCATTGTTTAGTTTTGATTGTATGAATAGATAATCGGCCACTCAAGAATTGCGCCACACTTGTTAGTTCAATATTTTCAAAAGAACATTTCTTTTTATTCCTTATTTGCCCTTTAAATTCTTGTTTATTTGCCCTTTAAATTCTTGTTAACACGTGTTTCGGCTACTCAAGAGCCTTTCTCAAAACAAAACAGGGCTTAATTAGGTACATGTCATATTCTATTAGCACAATTATTATGTAATGTTCAAAACATTTTTTGTATTCAAAAAGGTTCAGGCAAGAAAAAAAAAGGGGGGAAAAAGAAGAAAAGAAAGAAGTAGGAAAAAGGGGGTTATGCAATATTAAGTCACATGTATTTTGAAAAATAAATAATGAATAATAAATAATTCACAAATGTAATACATCGCAATACAAATAGTTAAATCAAAATGTGCATCCAAATCATAGATAAATACAAAACAATATAAGTGATAAAAGAACAATAAAAGATAAAAAATAATAATGGATAATAAATAAAATAACAAACAGAGAAACAGAAAAAATATATTGTTTTAGAATAATTCCTCATACATAAATCCACATTTTATATTTATGGTTTCAATATTAAACACAAATTCTCATTTGTATTATTTCTATAATGATTCTAATTATGTATTATAGTCTACAGTATCGTTCCCTCTAATGGGTTGCAGTAAATCTACATTCGACACACAGTGATAAATCCATATTTGAGCGCAATACATAGAACAGTAAAGATCTCTTACCCGTTAATTCCATAAGTCCCGGGTAAATCCCTATAGTAAAAATAATGCAGAAAGAAATATTTCCAATCCAATTGTTATTGACACACAGAAAACGAATATATTAATTCTCCAAAGGTTTTGATTAGACTCAACCTTTCGTATGACCATGAATTCTAACCTTCCACTTGAAAGTCCATCACATCTACCTCGCCACTCCACACCTTAATTTATCAACAATTTTCAGTTTATCTTATTCGGTTTCACAGTCTCCCCGTTAGCAAAAAGCCCCCGGTCAGAATGAACTCCCATATGGGTATTTGGATCGCCCGACTGCGGGCGTGCAAAAACGTCTCTTTTCCCTTTCGTTCGGGGACCCACCCCTGATGGCTTACCTGCAGCTTAGTAACAATCCGTCTCCTCGCGTCGGCCTCGAACAGAAATGAGCCACCGCGGGGATCCACCATGCAATGTATAGCATCACCAAAGCTACGCGAATCCTCCTTCTTCTCTTTCTAACATCGTTTTACCGAGCGGCCATATTGGAAAGGTTAAGAATGCACATATCATCCATTCACTTAATCATTGTTTGTATCATGATGGTATGTCATATTCCCCATCTCCCATTCACATATTGAAATAAATGAATATATTTCTGAACCAACATCTACCCTTTATTATAGGCCAATTTGGAAATGTGTATATAAAACAAATTTTTGTTAGCCCCTAGAAATTAAATTCTTGTTATTATCCAAATGGTGTTCCGACTCAGTTTGTGTCGAATGTGATTAGCCACTAACCACCCTTACATAACATTATTTCTCAATTAATCAGGATACAAATAGATGTTATTGAAAGGACTCGGCATTACAAACTACCTTTGCATATCAAATTGATTATCATTTTTATACATTTTACATGTAAAATCAAGGTTTCAAACCATAAAGAATAACATCCATTTCAGTATCCATTGTGTTTCCTTCTACCAGAAATAAAATATCATGCCCTAACAGTGTCCTTTCATTTCATGACATGTATGAGCATTATCAAATCAGAGGAAATGTCCCATCTCATTATCATGAT
This sequence comes from Ambystoma mexicanum, assembly GCF_040938575.1. NCBI lineage: Eukaryota > Metazoa > Chordata > Amphibia > Caudata > Ambystomatidae > Ambystoma > Ambystoma mexicanum. The sequence continues at coordinate 970,187,023 of NC_090939.1, forward strand.
TGAGACCAAACTCAATCGATCTAAATTTACATATCAATCTGGCTTCCATCTGTCTTAGTTTCTCCTCTATGTTTCCACCTCTTTTCCCCAATCGTATCTTCTGCAATCCAATAAACCTCAGAGTTTTTTTGTTTTCCATTTGATGTTGGAGCTGCCAATGTTGTGCCAGCGGTAATGTTGCATCCTGGCTTCCAATGGATGAGAAATGTTCTCTTATACGAAACCTCGTTTCCCTAATCGTGCTTCCAATATAGATCATCTTGCATGGACATATTATTGCATATATTGTATATTTTGAGCGACAATTTATATTTTCTTTGATTTTCATTTTCGTCCCTCTTGAGTCCACAAATTCCATCGTCATGTCATGTGCAAAATCACACATAGTACAGGTACCACATTTTCGGAAACCTGACGTCTTTGGGTCCAACCATGTTCTGCTAGGTTCAGATTTTACATCTGGTAGAAGAGAAGGGTTCAAGGTCATTTTCAAAGTTTTAGCCTTACGATATGTTATTTTTGGTCTTTCTCCAATATACTCCGTTAGGTGAGGATCAAGTTGTAAGAGATGCCAATTTTTGTTTAACGTTTTCTTGAGTACTCCAATATTGGAGCTATATGTTGTAATGAAATTAATCATCCTGTGCTCAATATTTGTCCTTCTTTCTTTAGGCATCAAAGTCTGCTCCCAGGTTACTTTAGCTACCTTTTGTTTTGCTGCTTCAATGCATTTCTTTGAATAACCTCTCTGTTCAAAACGATCCTGCAGTAGCTCACATTCTATCTTGAAATCAATAGTGTTTGTACAGTTTCTCCGCGCTCTAATAAATTCCCCTTTCGGGACATTCCATTTTACCGGTTTGTGGTGGCAGCTACCGGCATGGAGGGTTGAATTCACCTCCGTTTCCTTACGAAAAGTTTGTGTTACCAATCTATTGTTCTGTACAAAGATGGTCAAATCAAGAAAATTTATGGACCACTTGTCATCATAGCCTACAAATTCAATGCCCAGATCATTGTCATTTAAGTTGATTTTAAATTCATTTAAATCCAAGCTTGTTCCATCCCAGATTATGAGGACATCATCAATAAACCGGACCCATAGAATCATATGTTGTTTGAATGCCTCCTCCGTGTATACTGATTTCTCCTCAAACATACCCATAAAAAGGTTAGCCAATGCTGGTGCATACTTAGTGCCCATAGCAATCCCTTTCTTCTGCTGATAATATTTGTTATCAAACAAGAAAATATTATTCTCTAATGTTACTGCCAACATCTCCTTCAACATTTGTATGTATTGGTAGTGCGATGCCGAGTCTTGTCTGAATTCAAAATCTATGGTTTGTATAGCCGCTGGTTGTTCAATGACAGTATATAGTGCCCATAGCAATCCCTTTCTTCTGCTGATAATATTTGTTATCAAACAAGAAAATATTATTCTCTAATGTTACTGCCAACATCTCCTTCAACATTTGTATGTATTGGTAGTGCGATGCCGAGTCTTGTCTGAATTCAAAATCTATGGTTTGTATAGCCGCTGGATGTTCAATGACAGTATATAGTGCGCGGACATCCCAGGTTGCAAGTCGATATGATGGTTTGACAAGGTTCCTGAGGGTAGGCCAATACTTAGTGGTATTGGATGGCTAACGGAGAGAATTTCTGAGTATATTGATAATATATTAAGACCACGTGTACCAAAACTAAAGGCGTTTATTAAAGATACTACAGATACCATCAAGGCAATCAGTAGAATAACTTGGAAACCATCATATCGACTTGCAACCTGGGATGTCCGTGCACTATATACTGTCATTGAACATCCAGCGGCTATACAAACCATAGATTTTGAATTCAGACAAGACTCGGCATCGCACTACCAATACATACAAATGTTGAAGGAGATGTTGGCAGTAACATTAGAGAATAATATTTTCTTGTTTGATAACAAATATTATCAGCAGAAGAAAGGGATTGCTATGGGCACTAAGTATGCACCAGCATTGGCTAACCTTTTTATGGGTATGTTTGAGGAGAAATCAGTATACACGGAGGAGGCATTCAAACAACATATGATTCTATGGGTCCGGTTTATTGATGATGTCCTCATAATCTGGGATGGAACAAGCTTGGATTTGAATGAATTTAAAATCAAATTAAATGACAATGATCTGGGCATTGAATTTGTAGGCTATGATGACAAGTGGTCCATAAATTTTCTTGATTTGACCATCTTTGTACAGAACAATAGATTGGTAACACGAACTTTTCGTAAGGAAACAGAGGTGAATTCAACCCTCCATGCCGGTAGCTGCCACCACAAACCGGTAAAATGGAATGTCCCGAAAGGGGAATTTATTAGAGCGCGGAGAAACTGTACAAACACTATTGATTTCAAGATAGAATGTGAGCTACTGCAGGATCGTTTTGAACAGAGAGGTTATTCAAAGAAATGCATTGAAGCAGCAAAACAAAAGGTAGCTAAAGTAACCTGGGAGCAGACTTTGATGCCTAAAGAAAGAAGGACAAATATTGAGCACAGGATGATTAATTTCATTACAACATATAGCTCCAATATTGGAGTACTCAAGAAAACGTTAAACAAAAATTGGCATCTCTTATAACTTGATCCTCACCTAACGGAGTATATTGGAGAAAGACCAAAAATAACATATCGTAAGGCTAAAACTTTGAAAATGACCTTGAGCCCTTCTCTTCTACCAGATGTAAAATCTGAACCTAGCAGAACATGGTTGGACCCAAAGACGTCAGGTTTCTGAAAATGTGGTACCTGTACTATGTGTGATTTTGCACATGACATGACGATGGAATTTGTGGACTCAAGAGGGACGAAAATGAAAATCAAAGAAAATATAAATTGTCGCTCAAAATATACAATATATGCAATAATATGTCCATGCAAGATGATCTATATTGGAAGCACGATTAGGGAAACGAGGTTTCGTATAAGAGAACATTTCTCATCCATTGGAAGCCAGGATGCAACATTACCGCTGGCACAACATTGGCAGCTCCAACATCAAATGGAAAACAAAAAAACTCTGAGGTTTATTGGATTGCAGAAGATACGATTGGGGAAAAGAGGTGGAAACATAGAGGAGAAACTAAGACAGATGGAAGCCAGATTGATATGTAAATTTAGATCGATTGAGTTTGGTCTCAATCATGATAATGAGATGGGACATTTCCTCTGATTTGATAATGCTCATACATGTCATGAAATGAAAGGACACTGTTAGGGCATGATATTTTATTTCTGGTAGAAGGAAACACAATGGATACTGAAATGGATGTTATTCTTTATGGTTTGAAACCTTGATTTTACATGTAAAATGTATAAAAATGATAATCAATTTGATATGCAAAGGTAGTTTGTAATGCCGAGTCCTTTCAATAACATCTATTTGTATCAAGATTAATTGAGAAATAATGTTATGTAAGGGTGGTTAGTGGCTAATCACATTCGACACAAACTGAGTCGGAACACCATTTGGATAATAACAAGAATTTAATTTCTAGGAGCTAACAAAAATTTGTTTTATATACACATTTCCAAATTGGCCTATAATAAAGGGTAGATGTTGGTTCAGAAATATATTCATTTATTTCAATATGTGAATGGGAGATGGGGAATATGACACACCATCATGATACAAACAATGATTAAGTGAATGGATGATATGTGCATTCTTAACCTTTCCAATATGGCCGCTCGGTAAAACGATGTTAGAAAGAGAAGAAGGAGGATTCGCGTAGCTTTGGTGATGCTATACATTGCATGGTGGATCCCCGCGGCGGCTCATTTCTGTTCGAGGCCGACGCGATGAGACGGATTGTTACTAAGCTGCAGGTAAGCCATCAGGGGTGGGTCCCCGAACGAAAGGGAAAAGAGACGTTTTTGCACGCCCGCAGTCGGGCGATCCAAATACCCATATGGGAGTTCATTCTGACCGGGGGCTTTTTGCTAACGGGGAGACTGTGAAACCGAATAAGATAAACTGAAAATTGTTGACAAATTAAGGTGTGGAGTGGCGAGGTAGATGTGATGGACTTTCAAGTGGAAGGTTAGAATTCATGGTCATACGAAAGGTTGAGTCTAATCAAAACCTTTGGAGAATTAATATATTTGTTTTCTGTGTGTCAATAACAATTGGATTGGAAATATTTCTTTCTGCATTTTTTTTACTATAGGGATTTACCCGGGACTTATGGAATTAACGGGTAAGAGATCTTTACTGTTCTATGTATTGCGCTCAAATATGGATTTATCACTGTGTGTCGAATGTAGATTTACTGCAACCCATTAGAGGGAACGATACTGTAGACTATAATACATAATTAGAATCATTATAGAAATAATACAAATGAGAATTTGTGTTTAATATTGAAACCATAAATATAAAATGTGGATTTATGTATGAGGAATTATTCTAAAACAATATATTTTTTCTGTTTCTCTGTTTGTTATTTTATTTATTATCCATTATTATTTTTTATCTTTTATTGTTCTTTTAGCACTTATATTGTTTTGTATTTATCTATGATTTGGATGCACATATTGATTTAACTATTTGTATTGCGATGTATTACATTTGTGAATTATTTATTATTCATTATTTATTTTTCAAAATACATGTGACTTAATATTGCATAACCCCCTTTTTCCTACTTCTTTCTTTTCTTCTTTTTCCCCCCCTTTTTTTTTCTTGCCTGAACCTTTTTGAATACAAAATTTTTTTTGAACATTACATAATAATTGTGCTAATAGAATATGACATGTACCTAATTAAGCCCTGTTTTGTTTTGAGAAAGGCTCTTGAGTAGCCGAAACACGTGTTAACAAGAATTTAAAGGGCAAATAAACAAGAATTTAAAGGGCAAATAAGGAATAAAAAGAAATGTTCTTTTGAAAATATTGAACTAACAAGTGTGGCGCAATTCTTGAGTGGCAGATTATCTATTCATATTAGTAACCAAGGAGGTAGGGGATTGGTTCCTCCAACGAGTGCCACATAGGATGCGACACGGCTGAGAGGCCAAATTAAACCCATCTTGGTCGCCAACAGGAGAAGTTGTACCGACAAATATCCCAAAACACAAATCTGTATTAACATACAGGTACAACAGTTTGCAGACCCAAGGACACTAAGAATAAATGGCGGAATATATGTTGAATCGTGAGGAGGATGCGAGTAAATTATTTACTTCAAAAGGCAGTATGGAACATGGTTTCTCTAACCCTGGTATAAAGAGAACAGAAGATCTACGATATAAATTCATTAAACTCGAACGAATATCTAGAAAAGAAATAGATAAGTATTGGGAATTGATATCATTGAAAAATTATATTAGTAAGAAACAAATACCAAGAGGCTTAAGAATACTTATATTTCCAGACTTAGCAAAGGATGAAGATCGAGATCTGGCAGAGGAATGGGAACACAATTTGAATGCCAGTTCGGATAATATGATTAGGATCTTAATCCAACATGCAGAAAGAGAACATGTACGAGCAACGGAACAGATTGACATAATTACCAAAGAAATTGCCGAAACCCAAGCGCTTGAAGCAACTAAGGAAAAAAATTATAAAAAAATGTATGAAATATTAAAACTTTATCAGGATGATATCAAACTAAGAAAATTGCGAAAATTTTTTAGGGATGAAAGGGATTATAAGGAGGATCGTGTATATACTTTTCAGGAGAAATTTGATAAATTTACGAAACCGCTATCTAGGGCCAGCACACCGAATACATCCTCTGGCAGCTCGGAGGTGGATTCAGAATCAGAGAAGGAAGGAGCAGAGGGAGAGGAACCACGTCAAGATAAAACTAATGACAATAATCAACAACATGCTGGTTTTCTGAATCAAATAAGAAGATATAAGAAAGGAACAAGAGTTGGAAACCAAAAACAGGTCCGTTTTCAACTACCAAATGCACAACCCAAGAGTACTACTACCCAAAGAGGAGAGGAAGGAGGGGGGGCTGTAGACACAGGCAACCCAGATGTGTTGGAAGATTTTCGTCGCCTAACGCGGGCGGCCGCCCGGGATGCAACCAGGAAAAAACAATAATTGACTTGGTGTTGAACCTATCAGGACATATCCTAACGGATGATGAAAGAACTGTATTGAATAAAGGACTATCATTTGCCCCGACCTGTAAATTGGATCTTATTAATACTCAGATAGATCTATTTAAATTTGTAAGAAAACTTAGATTAAAAAAGTTTTTTGCAACTGCACACAAGAGTGACTTTATAAGGACTGAGCAAGAACTGATAAAATCGGACTTTACCATGGAAGATATTGAGAACATTCATATTCTAAAAACATTGGGAGCTGGAGAAGACAGTGAAATTCACAACACTCTTGATGACTTGAAAATCAGACCGAGTTGCCTTGTAGAGAAGGAACTTAAACCTAAATCTAAATTTTCACCGCAACTCTCAAATGAAAATATGACTGAAGTATTCTACAAAGCAACATCACGTGATATATATAATATGTATGATGAAATCAGAATGAATGTGGACAAACAGAACCTAACAAAGGGGGAAAGACAACATTGAAGGATTTGGAGAATGACAAAACAATTGGTATAAAGGAGGCCGATAAAGGCGGGAATATTGTATTGATGAATAGAGAGGACTACATCATTATGGCTCAGAATCACTTGACAATACCAAACTGTTATCTGGAACTACCAGGCAATCCCACAGTGGACATTATAACTCGAGTGGAGGAACAGATACATGAATGGCATAGGAAAGGTCTGATTACGGATGATGAAAAATCGGCATTATCAAATAAAACTCCAGTGATCCCAACCATGTATTTTTTACCTAAAATACATAAACTGTTTGACAAGGTTCCTGAGGGTAGGCCAATACTTAGTGGTATTGGATGGCTAACGGAGAGAATTTCTGAGTATATTGATAATATATTAAGACCACGTGTACCAAAACTAAAGGCGTTTATTAAAGATACTACAGATACCATCAAGGCAATCAGTAGAATAACTTGGAAACCATCATATCGACTTGCAACCTGGGATGTCCGCGCACTATATACTGTCATTGAACATCCAGCGGCTATACAAACCATAGATTTTGAATTCAGACAAGACTCGGCATCGCACTACCAATACATACAAATGTTGAAGGAGATGTTGGCAGTAACATTAGAGAATAATATTTTCTTGTTTGATAACAAATATTATCAGCAGAAGAAAGGGATTGCTATGGGCACTAAGTATGCACCAGCATTGGCTAACCTTTTTATGGGTATGTTTGAGGAGAAATCAGTATACACGGAGGAGGCATTCAAACAACATATGATTCTATGGGTCCGGTTTATTGATGATGTCCTCATAATCTGGGATGGAACAAGCTTGGAATTGAATGAATTTAAAATCAAATTAAATGACAATGATCTGGGCATTGAATTTGTAGGCTATGATGACAAGTGGTCCATAAATTTTCTTGATTTGACCATCTTTGTACAGAACAATAGATTGGTAACACGAACTTTTCGTAAGGAAACGGAGGTGAATTCAACCCTCCATGCCGGTAGCTGCCACCACAAACCGGTAAAATGGAATGTCCCGAAAGGGGAATTTATTAGAGCGCGGAGAAACTGTACAAACACTATTGATTTCAAGATAGAATGTGAGCTACTGCAGGATCGTTTTGAACAGAGAGGTTATTCAAAGAAATGCATTGAAGCAGCAAAACAAAAGGTAGCTAAAGTAACCTGGGAGCAGACTTTGATGCCTAAAGAAAGAAGGACAAATATTGAGCACAGGATGATTAATTTCATTACAACATATAGCTCCAATATTGGAGTACTCAAGAAAACGTTAAACAAAAATTGGCATCTCTTATAACTTGATCCTCACCTAACGGAGTATATTGGAGAAAGACCAAAAATAACATATCGTAAGGCTAAAACTTTGAAAATGACCTTGAGCCCTTCTCTTCTACCAGATGTAAAATCTGAACCTAGCAGAACATGGTTGGACCCAAAGACGTCAGGTTTCTGAAAATGTGGTACCTGTACTATGTGTGATTTTGCACATGACATGACGATGGAATTTGTGGACTCAAGAGGGACGAAAATGAAAATCAAAGAAAATATAAATTGTCGCTCAAAATATACAATATATGCAATAATATGTCCATGCAAGATGATCTATATTGGAAGCACGATTAGGGAAACGAGGTTTCGTATAAGAGAACATTTCTCATCCATTGGAAGCCAGGATGCAACATTACCGCTGGCACAACATTGGCAGCTCCAACATCAAATGGAAAACAAAAAAACTCTGAGGTTTATTGGATTGCAGAAGATACGATTGGGGAAAAGAGGTGGAAACATAGAGGAGAAACTAAGACAGATGGAAGCCAGATTGATATGTAAATTTAGATCGATTGAGTTTGGTCTCAATCATGATAATGAGATGGGACATTTCCTCTGATTTGATAATGCTCATACATGTCATGAAATGAAAGGACACTGTTAGGGCATGATATTTTATTTCTGGTAGAAGGAAACACAATGGATACTGAAATGGATGTTATTCTTTATGGTTTGAAACCTTGATTTTACATGTAAAATGTATAAAAATGATAATCAATTTGATATGCAAAGGTAGTTTGTAATGCCGAGTCCTTTCAATAACATCTATTTGTATCAAGATTAATTGAGAAATAATGTTATGTAAGGGTGGTTAGTGGCTAATCACATTCGACACAAACTGAGTCGGAACACCATTTGGATAATAACAAGAATTTAATTTCTAGGGGCTAACAAAAATTTGTTTTATATACACATTTCCAAATTGGCCTATAATAAAGGGTAGATGATGGTTCAGAAATATATTCATTTATTTCAATATGTGAATGGGAGATGGGGAATATGACACACCATCATGATACAAACAATGATTAAGTGAATGGATGATATGTGCATTCTTAACCTTTCCAATATGGCCGCTCGGTAAAACGATGTTAGAAAGAGAAGAAGGAGGATTTGCGTAGCTTTGGTGATGCTATACATTGCATGGTGGATCCCCGCGGCGGCTCATTTCTGTTCGAGGCCGACGCGAGGAGACGGATTGTTACTAAGCTGCAGGTAAGCCATCAGGGGTGGGTCCCCGAACGAAAGGGAAAAGAGACGTTTTTGCACGCCCGCAGTCGGGCGATCCAAATACCCATATGGGAGTTCATTCTGACCGGGGGCTTTTTGCTAACGGGGAGACTGTGAAACCGAATAAGATAAACTGAAAATTGTTGACAAATTAAGGTGTGGAGTGGCGAGGTAGATGTGATGGACTTTCAAGTGGAAGGTTAGAATTCATGGTCATACGAAAGGTTGAGTCTAATCAAAACCTTTGGAGAATTAATATATTTGTTTTCTGTGTGTCAATAACAATTGGATTGGAAATATTTCTTTCTGCATTATTTTTACTATAGGGATTTACCCGGGACTTATGGAATTAACGGGTAAGAGATCTTTACTGTTCTATGTATTGCGCTCAAATATGGATTTATCACTGTGTGTCGAATGTAGATTTACTGCAACCCATTAGAGGGAACGATACTGTAGACTATAATACATAATTAGAATCATTATAGAAATAATACAAATGAGAATTTGTGTTTAATATTGAAACCATAAATATAAAATGTGGATTTATGTATGAGGAATTATTCTAAAACAATATATTTTTTCTGTTTCTCTGTTTGTTATTTTATTTATTATCCATTATTATTTTTTATCTTTTATTGTTCTTTTATCACTTATATTGTTTTGTATTTATCTATGATTTGGATGCACATTTTGATTTAACTATTTGTATTGCGATGTATTACATTTGTGAATTATTTATTATTCATTATTTATTTTTCAAAATACATGTGACTTAATATTACATAACCCCCTTTTTCCTACTTCTTTCTTTTCTTCTTTTTCCCCCCCTTTTTTTTTCTTGCCTGAACCTTTTTGAATACAAATTTTTTTTTGAACATTACATAATAATTGTGCTAATAGAATATGACATGTACCTAATTAAGCCCTGTTTTGTTTTGAGAAAGGCTCTTGAGTAGCCGAAACACGTGTTAACAAGAATTTAAAGGGCAAATAAACAAGAATTTAAAGGGCAAATAAGGAATAAAAAGAAATGTTCTTTTGAAAATATTGAACTAACAAGTGTGGCGCAATTCTTGAGTGGCAGATTATCTATTCATATTAGTAACCAAGGAGGTAGGGGATTGGTTCCTCCAACGAGTGCCACATAGGATGCGACACGGCTGAGAGGCCAAATTAAACCCATCTTGGTCGCCAACAGGAGAAGTTGTACCGACAAATATCCCAAAACACAAATCTGTAGTTTTGATTGTAGTATAGTTAAGTCTTCCTTATCTTCATACTGACACATGGTGTTTTCTACTTCTATCATAGCTAATTCTGCCTCATTTGTTATTAGTGGTTCTCCCAGTGGTTCTTTGCTTCCTGTTACAGAAGGTTGACTACTGTCAGGAGTATCCTTATCTAGTTGGGCTTGGAGTTCTTCTTCATGTTGCTGTTCATTGTGCAACATTGTTTTGTACTGTGTAAAGTTTACATCAGTTATAGTGCTTTCATTTGCTTTGAAAGCATCCTCATATGAGTCATAGTTATCTAGTAATTGTTCTTCTTTTCTCCATGGTTTGAAGAGTTGTAGCAGGGACATGTAATATACTTCTTTATGTTGAGGAGTCTTCAATGACAATTTGATATGATTAATTAAATTTGGTTTAGTGAGTTTTAACTAAGCTGCCTTCACAGTCTGTCACTCTATATTTACCTTTTTTTTCATCAGGTTTCATATTATTTTTGTATGTGTAGTTTTGGGCTATTTGGTATAGACACATGTTTTCCAAAGTATTACTTCTGTTTGGGTAATATGTGTCCAATAAATTGTTTTTTAAAATGTCTTGGCTGTTGGGATCATGTTTGGCTATTGTTTCTATATCTTCATATGATTTTAGAACTCTTTTTCTAGATTTAGCTGGACCAAGACTTAGCCATACTATATTTTCAGATTTACCATACAATTAAGTACCAGTTAAACGATCAGCTGCTTCATAAGATCCACATTCTCTATGGGTGAGCATTTTTATGCCCAAGCTGTATAATTTCTGAGATACTGTTTTATCTGATGACAGGTCATTCCAGAGGTCTTGGAGCTCTGTCTTTTCTGCTTTAGTTAAGTATGCTGTGACATATCGTGCAACTGCAGTAGAATTGTCTGCAATGTACTGCACATCTATGTTTGCATTCCATAAGTGGGCAATGATTGCATTATAATCATTGATATATTTTTCTTCTTCTTTTCTTTTTATGTAATGTGTATTTTTAGGTGACTTACCTTTAACACTATGTCTAACTGAAGACATGAGGTTGTTTACTTGACCTGTATTTGTAACTGGTCTAGGGAAACCAAATCGGCATTTGGTGTAGTATTTGCCTTTGTTTTTGTATTTGCGACGACAATATTTTCCACATTTGTGTCTTTGAAATTGTAAAATTTGTGCACGAAGATCACTATTTGTGGCTTCTGATGGAATTTCACAAGTGACATATTTTTCAATAAACTGTAAAACAGTGGCATCACTGTCTTGACCAAATTTAGGAGCATCTTTAATCCATAAAAGCATGTGGATATGTGGTGCTCCTCTGGCTTGGTATTCTTTTCTCCAAAAGAAGTGTTGCACTTCTCCAAGGGGAGGAACAGTTTTATTACAAATAAAATGTAGCATAGCAATGAAGCGATGGTGAAAATATCTTGAAACATTAACAGGATCCAAAGAACAAAGTTCTCCAGGTGTTAGAATATCTATGTTTGTTTTGTTTTTATTTGATATGCGTAGGAAATCATGTAAATCTTCCCATGCATATTCTGCACAACTTAATGTAACAAACCAAGTGGGTGGGCCAAGGTTTCTGATCATACAACGTACATCTCCATGACGTCGAAACCAGTACTCTTTAGTACCACGCATATTTGCTAATAGATTTGTAATATTTGATTGTAAAACCTCATCCTTTTGTTGCACTTTCTCTAATAATTGTGTAGCTGTCATATTATGAAAGTGTGATCCTGATTTTAATATGTGTGCAACTCTGTAACATAAAGTTGCTAGTTCACTTTCAAAGAGTAGGTGGAATATGTTTTCCACATTTTGTCTAAATCTGGGATCTTCAGAATACATCCGTAATGAGCGTATTCTGAAGCTGATATTTGAATAGGTCTATCATCATACCTTCCTCCTTTGCCAGTAGGAAAGAGTAGAGGAAAAGCACGTGCTTCTATACTTTTTTCCCATATACTGATTGGCGATCCTTTTGTTTGACGCATTTGGTAAGTTTCTAGTACATCTTGTACGGTGTCATTACAGTGCAAAGGATGAATTGTATAATGGTCTAAAGTATTTGATATTGTAGCAGGATCTAGTAGCTCAAATTGACCAGGTTCTTGTGTTTCTTGAATTATTTCAGTTGTATCTTTCAAGTTTTCTTCAATATTAATTTCTTTGCAATATTCATTATTCTCTTTAAGATATTGCAGGGCTTCTCTAACTTTATGTAAATCTACCAGTTGTTGCCATATTTTTTTGTCTTTTGTAGGTACTCCATTTACTAATATAATTAAAGATTGCTGCATTGGACGTTGCACTCCTAGAGTATGCACATTTTCTTTTAGATTTAATGGTAAATAAACTACTTTTCCACGAATGCCTTTTACCAATTCAGAGGGAGGTAATTTTGCTGTTTTTGGTTGAAGGCGTATTATTGCTTGAAATGGGTGTACTGTTTGAATTATGATGCTCTCATATAAATTAAGTTGTTGTAGAGGTTTTGGTACTGGGTATAATTCCAAATTATTTGTGATAGAACGTGAAGGAGTTTGGTTGTTGTCAAGTTTTTTAGTGCAATAACTGCAAAGTATTAAGGGCTCAGTTATTTCATATTTGTTTTCTGCTAGAAGGTAGAGAGCTAATTCAAACCATTTAGAATCTTCATTGTCTTCTATTTTGTATGATAGGTCCACAGTTTTTGTGTTACTTTTATAAAAAAATTCTACGGCAACATACACATACATGGTTTGGTACTTCAGCTGATGTACTTTTAAATTTTAGTATTTCTTTTTTGTATGTGTTTAGCAAAAGGTTGCCATGTGTAGAATTGTTGCTTAATTGGTTTAAAGCTATTTCATTCTGTAAATGGCTTTCACTTCCAAAATATTTTTTCTGGATATAGTGAATTTCTTCAAGTAGGTCTTTTGCTGTACCATGTAGAAGGATGTTATTTAACTTTGCTAGTGCTAAAGCAGGACTTTTAGCATAGTACAGTTTATAGACTAGATTTCTTATAGTTGAATGATGTGTTGATATTCTTTTGATATCATGGAAAGTGGTTTTACAAGTAGGTCCTGTAATGCAGGCCAATGAATGTCCTTGTAGTCCTGTATACTTGCGCACTGGACAGGTATCTATATTTTGCAGTAATTTAATTTTGATTTTGTCTTTGCTTTTTACATATTTATTGAGGAATTGGTGTAAAGATTTGAAACATTGTTTGGGAATGTTACACATTGACGTGCATGGCCATTTGTACACTAGACGTTCTGATTCAGTTGAATGGAGGGGTAATTCTAAGTTTTCAGGGCATATTTTTGTAAGGAGTACTTCTTGTTCCATTATGGTATTATTCACTTTTTCATAACCTCGACCACTGCTATTTATGGCAATTGTATTTGTTTGCTTTTGTTTGTACGCTTCTTCATTAAAATATGTTTCTGTGCTCGTAGTGTGATTCCATTCACCTCCGCAGATACTTAAGAAGTTCTTTCTGTTGACATTTCGCTTATTGAGAAGTCTTTTTTGTAATTTAGTTATTAGTTTTGTTAGTGGTTTCATTTTGTTTAACAGTAAAATAAATACATTTCTTTTGAGAAGAATTGCACTGTCCATCAATGCTTCTAAGATTAATTTCCTACGATAGGTTTTAAGCTTTGAACCTGATTTCTCTCCTGTTTTTATAAGATTTTGAAGGACTTTGTGACGGTATATTTTGGCTAAAATACTTTTCTTGGTATGCTTACTTTGCACTATATTAAAATTTGAAGAAGTAGTTTTATCTGTACTGATAGCTGATTTTCTGTTAATTGTTTTTTGGTTTGTTTTACATTTTGATAGAGGAAGCGAAGTTGTTGTACTTGAAACTTCTTGTGTTTCACTAAATGATTGTATTAGCTGTTTTGTTTCAACTTTTTTTACAAATTCTGCTAGAGATGGATGCTTATGTTGGACACCTTTATTTTCATTTGCTCTACTTTTGCGTTGCTTTCTACGGAGTTGTCTTTTGGTAGGCATTCTTTAGGGTCTGTTGAAAAAAATAAAGAAGATATGGGTTGGGGTGTTCTGGAATGTATGTGTGCTGTGTGCATGACTGTTTGAGTAAGATGATAAAGATGTCTGGAATGGTGTGTGATTGTGCATTGGGAACTAAAACTAGTAGGGATAGGTATTCTTGAATTTATGTGTTACTAAATTGGGGTTCAGATGACAAAAAAAAAGTAAGATAGTGGTGTGGAAAAGTACAAATAGTAAATCTAATGTATACAATTAAAACAGTTGTTTGTTCTATAATATGAAAATTGTAGTGGTTCAGTTGGCTAATTTGTGTGTCCAAAAATAGAAATTTGTGGGCTATTCTGGCTGTAAATCGCTGTTTAAGACATGGACATTTTTGGACAAAATGGTACAAAATCTCTATTTTAAGAAACCAAAATAGCTCGTATTAATGTTATAGTATATTTGATTAATAATACAAATATTATGGTGATATTTTACTTCCTTTTTTTTTTTACAGGTAACTTCTTAGTTTTTCTTTCTTCTTCGAATTCGGCTGCTTCTTTTCAGGAAACTGGTCTTCACTGCAATTGTAAAAGCTTCAAATTAGTAACTTTGTTTGTATATAGCACTGTTTTTAATTTAGATATTGATTTTTTTAATTGAAATCCTCAGTGCCTTCTGTAAAACCATTAAACTAATTTATTTACATAAGATACATTGCATCAGTTCAGTACATATGATATGTTCTTAATGAACAAATTGTATTGAATGACTAACTGTAGCAAAAAAAAAATGTCTTTACTATGTCTTGTGAAATTTATAATATATTAGTGAATACCACTATTTCTGTAAGTAAACTGTTCTAGGTAATAGCGCCTCAATGTCATGTCTAATTTAAAGTAATTAAGTAAATAAATAAATAAAAACAAAAAATATGAAATTGTATAAGTGTTTTTATAAAGGTTTAAACATAGATTGTGTTTGCATGCAATTTTGTTTGAATATATGTAGTCTATATATTTAATTTAAAAAATGTTAGTTTAACATGATTTGAGTGTGTGTGTATAAAGAAAGTAAAAAGTATAAAGGTTTATAAGTTATAGTTGATTTTAGGAAATTGAAAAAAGTACAGTAAATTCATTTTACAGATTTTACAAGGTAAAAGTGTGTTTGAAAATGTGTTCATCTACCATAGCTCTCAACTCACACGCTTTTGGCAGGTGTCACACGCCTTGTAAAGGGCAGACTCACCCGCCAAGCCTCCTGCACGCCCATTCATTCCTATGGGCATCTCACCCGCCAAAAACAAAATCGGGTGATTTCACCCGCCTGTAAAACAAAAATGGTTGAGAGCTATGTCATCTACTATACAGAAAATATGCATACCTGAAGTTTGTGTTCATGCATATGGATATGCATGGAGCTGCAAGTAGAAATCTTGAAGACTTGTACAGTATTTCTGGTAGATGCTGCTTGCCAATGATATGACACTTGTACTCAGAGAGATTCAGAGTACATTTGCAGTGCTGATCTATGATGATGCAGTTAGATGTAGAGGTCTTGAATGTGATTGGTGCATGGTCATGTGATTTTTGAGGTACATCCAATGAGGGAATGGCAGAGAGAGTGTAGTGGAAATGGTAGAAGGGCTGTTCATGTTACGATATGTCCGCGGACATGGCGGTAGTTCGCGGACATCGGGAGTTACATCCGGGGATTTTTGGGTTCAGAAGTCATGCAAATGAGAATAAGCACTGAAAGGGATTGGTCAGGAAAGTTTGGTGGGTGTGTTGTGCCAGGAGAGATTTTCTCAGATACTCTTTTTGCTGAGAGAACAAAAGATAGCTATGGCTGTGTGTTTCAGAAAACAGATTGTTTGGATTTTAGGAGATTCGTGGATACATTGGTTGAAGGTGCATGCAGAAAGCTGTGGAGTAGCTGTAGATCTTGGATTCCCACATGTGGAAGTACACTGGCATGGAGTACGTGGAATGAAGTGGTTGGACTTGCTACCTCTCTGTGCTACTTTGGAGACAGAGCAACATCCAGACATAATTGTAATTCATTGTGGAGGGAACAGTTTAGGACATGTGACTGGAATTTTTTTGCAATTTGCTATGAAAGAAGGACTGAGGAAGGTTATGGACATGTTTCCTAATTCCCAAGTGATATTTTCACAGATTGCGCAGAGACAAATGTGGCTTCGTTCTTCTTCATTTGGTCCACAAATGGAAAAAGCAAGGCGCAATGTTAATAAGGCTGTTTGTGGCTTTCTAAGAGATTTTGGCATGTCTTCTTTTCACAATGAAAATATTATGTTTTGTAGTACATACATTTTTCGCAGAGATGGAGTCCATCTTACTTATGCTGGCAATCAGATTTTTCTGAGAAATGTACAAAATGCATTGCGACCTTTTTTGGAATTACAACAACGATTTTGAAGTAGATGTTAAGCATTTACAATTTTTGACTTACAAACACCACCCAAAGGCTCTTTTCAGAGCCACCACTTCTTTCCAGAGAAAATTACAATGTTTGTGATGGAGTAGCAACCCAATTTTTTTAATGTTCGCGAACTGTCCGCGGACTTCTAAAAAATACAAAGAGCCCTGCTTCATTTATTTTCACTTCTATTTTTTAACTGGGAAAGGCGGCTCTGAAAAGAGCCTTATTTCTTTTTGATTTTTGTAATTTTGTATTTTTTTTGGTTTTTCAGACACGACACACTAGTAGAGGAGGGTAAAGGGGGGGACACCAACCACAGGGATAAGAAAGGGCGAGCTGAGAGAGGAAGATGTAGAGTGGGTTTTATTTGGGTAGTGAGCAGGTCTTCTCGTGCTCTGAGACGATAGTCTCAAAAGCACTCCGAAGTCGCTCCCCCCTGCAGAGTACTGTGTCACAGTACATACATACAACTGTGACCCTCGAAAGGTAAGGGTCATCAGCATTCTGTATGGCCTGTGAGGCAGCTTGAGAAAGACGCTGTCCCACAGAGGTGGTCCTTGTGGTGACAGGATCAGAAACAGAGGATGAAGTAGAGGAAATCAACCTGCTATGTTCTTCGCAAGGTACAACCCTGCAAATAGCCCCAGAGTGAAATGACCTCAGGTGTCGTTTCATAGTAGTGGTCCCAAAGCTGTAGTTACCGTGCTTCCCGCGACTGAGTATCATTTTGCACTAATTGCAGGTAACATGGTTCGCACAAGCCTTAGGACCATTCCCATGAATGGTAAATAACCGCCACACCCAAGACTCACGCCTAGTGCGGGTAGTAGGGATTTCCTCTACCTCATTCTCATCATCCTCTTCTTCCTCCTGCGCATCCTCAGTCCTGTTCCCCTCTTCAGGCCCTTGGGGAGGTGGTGGTGGTGGAGGGGGTGGTGGTGGTGCGGAAGCAGGTGCAGCACCAAGTGGCAGTTCAGCAGCCAAGGATGCCATCTCGATGATGGTGTAGTCTGCAGGTGGGAGCAAAAATCACTGTGTTCTGAAGAATAGCCAGAAACACAATGGGAATAAGCTCTTGGGCGTGGTCTTTTATAGGGGTGCTTGTGCGCGGTCCGCGGACATGCGCACTGTGCGCGGACAGATTGAACACAAAAAAAGAATCAGAAAGTTTCAAAAGGTATATAGAAACTCAAGATTGCTATGTGGGACTTGTGGCATGGTGAGATTTTATTGAAAAATATTATGGATTAACTGAAAATGTACTTTTAAATTGTTCGGGGACACGAACAGTGTCGGCATTTCAGGACACACGATGAGCGTGGG
Organism: Ambystoma mexicanum; assembly: GCF_040938575.1. Taxonomy (NCBI): domain Eukaryota; kingdom Metazoa; phylum Chordata; class Amphibia; order Caudata; family Ambystomatidae; genus Ambystoma; species Ambystoma mexicanum. Next base: position 970,205,221 of record NC_090939.1, read on the forward strand.
CGCGGTCATATGATCTGTTTGCGAACTCGTCTGCGAAGGAAGTGCCTGTCCGCAGGACACCAAGTGCACGGAGATTGGTTAGCGCATGCGCATTGATGTCCTACGGACACTGTTCGGGTTCTGAAGTAATTAAAAGTGTGTCACACGTGAAACGAACATTTCAGGACACCGCGTGTGTTCTTAGAACAGTTTAACTTGGTAGCGAACAGTAAGGACAGATTTAGTGTTCTTCAGGACACGTGTAATTTAGTTTATGTACGAACATTTCAGGACACCAATTGTGTTCTTAGAACAGTTTCAATTGGGTAGCGAACACTACGCACAGGTATAGTGTTCTTCAGGACACCTCCATTTTCGTTTACGTACGAACATTTAGGACACCAATAGCGTTCTTAGAACAGTTTGAACTTGCTAGCGAACAGTACCGGACAGGTATAGTGTTCTTTAGGACACTTTAATTTTTGTTTGTTTACGAACAATTCAGGACACCGCGTGTGTTCTTAGTACAGTTTCATGTTGCTAGCGAACACTACGAACAGTTGTACTGTTGTTCAGGACACATCATTTTCGTTTATTTACGAACATTTCAGGACAGCAATTGTGTTCTTAGGACAGTTTTAAGTTCATAGCGAACATTACGGACAGATATAGTGTTCTTTAGAACACTTTAATTTTTGTTTCTTTACGAACATTTCAGGACACCACGTGTGTTCTTAGAACAGTTTCAACTTGCTAGCGAACAGTACGAACAGGTGTGGTGTTCTTCAGGACACCTCCATTTTCGTTTATGTACGAACATTTCAGAACACTCGCACTGTCCGTGGACACTTTTATTGTTTTTTAAAAAAAACAGAAACTATTCACAATACAATATAAAAATGTAACTTTATTTAACATATATTAATAATTTATGACAGAGAAGGTGAGGCAGAAACAGAAACAAAAAGAGGAGAATTTGGGGTTTCAACATGATTGGTATTAGGTGAAGAAGGGATGGAAATCTCATCAAAACGTTTTGGATTATGGAGAGGGTTTGGGGATAATTGACTGGGATATGGTGAGGAGGGACAAGTACATGTGGGGCAATGGTATGACGTTTTTGTTTTAAAATGATCTTCAACAAAAGTTTTCAAATTATTAAAATTGGTCAACAGTAAATCAATTTTTTCTTTTATGTTGTCAAGCGTGTTTTCCATAACAGCTTCTTCAGAGGTAGTTTCTATGGTTTATATTATAAAGTGTTTACCATTAGTTTCACTATCTTGTGACATTTCTTCATGTGGGAAATTGTCCTCTAGCCATTCCAGAGTACTAGACATTTCTGTGAGAAAAAAAAAAGATAATATATTTTTTAATCTAATACAGAAAGTTTATAAATATATGAGTAAAATGAAGTACAATTACTATTTCTGGTAAAATAAGTCCTATGTATTCAGTGGGTCTGGTCTTGTTCTCAGTTCTGTTGTGTCTGTGAGGTAATTATGTTGGAAGCCAATTTATGTTCTTGTGGTATATTCCATTTCAGAACATATTGTATTTAAATGAATGGTTAGTGTGTTACATATATGGGTTACATTTCTTATGTATTACTATATATAATGTGTTTGTGTGCTGCTTTTTGAATTTGTTAAATGTTCCTATATTATGATATAACAATCAAACAAACCCCCCCCCCCCCACCCCACAGTTTTTATGTAGTGGTACTGTTCTCCGAACATGTCCGCGAACATTAAATAAGTTCGCGGACATCACGTTCATAAGAAGAGATCTAGTCAGTTCCATATGACATGTATATAAAGTCAAAGTCATTATTGTTAAGTTTTGCTACTAAAAAACTATGAAATTCAGTGAAAAAACTTTGTTAAAGGGACGTTATGGTTAAGTTGCGCTACTAAAAATCTATGAAATTCAGTGAAAAAAACTTTGTTAAAGGGACGTTATGGTTAAGTTGCGCTACTAAAAACCTATGAAATTCAGTGAAAAAACTTTGTTAAAGGGACGTTATGGTTCCAAGTAAAACCAAAAAACCCTTGAAATTCGCCAGTTATGGTAAGCTAAGCAACCATAACTCGCGCCACCACCGTGCACTGCTAAGACTAACACCCAGGACATCAAAGATGACATCACAAATGTCATTGATGACATCACTGATGACATCACATGGCTGGCTCACTCTTTTTTCTTTTGCTGACATATCTAGGCCACATGGTTTTCTTCAGTAATAGTCAGAAACTAAACATTTTATTTTATTTGTAGACGTATCCTTCAAGTAGGTTCTTACAGTAATTCTGTTAGAGTCCAGTCACATCATATGAAACATATACATACGGGAAGACACAAGCTTGAAAGACAGAAATCCTTTTTGTGCATAAAGATAATCAAAAGACTTATGAGCACTTTCTGATAGTTCTGTTTTTTTTTTTTATGGCTGTACTTTCCCTGTGGGTCCAATCACATCAAGTGATACATATACATAGGGTGAATAGCAGCTTTGAAACAGAGCAATCATTTATTTGCATGAAAATAATCAGTTAAGTTATGAATTGTTTCTGCTACTACTTGTGCTTTTTTGCTAACTTCACTTTCCCTGTATATACCCATATTGGTATGTGTTCTTGTGTCTTTGTGTTTTGTCTTTCCCAAGGTCATTTTCTGCTTTGCAACAACAGATTTACACATATTCATTTTTTTTCTCATGTTCATTTCACAACATGCGCACATAGCTCCCATATATATATATATATATATATATATATATATATGTGATAGACCCTGTACAGAAGTGCAGGGAAAGCGGAAGGCACTCCAGGAAGCGGTCTTGCATACAGGAATCACGGCAAAACACTGAGGCAGCAAACCATTCTAGTCAGCCAAAAAATGTTCTTTAATTCATAAAATGTCCAGGATAGATATATTGCTCTGTTTTTCCCCTAAAAAGGACTTCAACAGCCTGGTTGAGGCCAGGCATTCTGTTAAACAAGTTTGGTTTAAAGGCAAATTTCGCACCTACCAGTGACTAAGGCTACAAGGGCATGTGCCCTGTTCCCATGGACCTGCTCGTGTTATAATTACAAGTTATGCCAGACTGCCAGGCAAAACTGCTCCCAGGGACAAAGGATGGGGGGGAAGCCCTGTGTTTTGCTTCGCAAGTGTGATTTCCTCTCCATTCATTTCCAGTATCCACTGGAGGACTTCAAACAGGGTGACCCAGGGAAGACAATTTGGATTGTGGGGGTGGCAGTGCTGCCCACTTCTTTGGCAAATCTGCCTCATTGACAATGCGTAACATTATACTTTAAGACATTTTTCTTTACAATATGAATAAACAGCGATGTGATATTATGACAGTTTTAATGTGATTTTTGGACAAGCATAATAAGACAATGTGCACCTCTCTGGCATATGGGAAAATGAAATGGCACAGAAAATGCATTTATGGGTGAGGCATAAATGCCACAGATATAAAACTCGGGGGAAAATATGCCAAATACTATTATGCATATATGTAGCCATTTGCAGAATTTTAGATAAAATGTTTCTCCTAAAAATGCCAAAATTGTGCCCAAGGACGAGACAACATCACACCGAATTGGCGTTCGAAACGGCATATTCCTTGTAACATATGGGATCTATATATATGATTTTTATGATGGTGACTATTGTAAAAAAAAATTCATAGCTCATTTTGGTAGAGAGTAACTGTGGTGAGACAAAGCAAGTCATAAAACACACACGCATATGTTGAGGCCACTTCCCTGGAACCAATCCGCCTGCATGGAGGAGGTGACACCCGTAGCCTGGCCTATCTCATGCAAGGGGTAGGTCCAGAGTATTTCCACCCATATTGTAAAATTCTATGATATCACTCTGGCTAGTTAAAGGGTAGATAGGGGGACAAAGAGATCTTCAACATTCAAAATTCACCCTGCAAGATTCCAAGACTCCAGAACCAGGTCCAGAGGTAGCTGACACAGATCCAGGCAGAACCACCTATCGAGAACCACCTATCCAGAACCCCCTTCATCCCAATAATTCAGGGAGAAAGGAGGAAAGGCCGCTGATCACTTTTAGGAGGGTACAGTGACCAGACCTTTTTGCCCAGCTGACCCATACCACTGTCCACAGTGACCAGACTTTGCCCAGCTGTTCCCCGCCAGGAGAGTTCAGCTGACCTAGTAACCAGATCTCTTGACCACGTTGCCCGTGACCAGGCCCTGCGTCTACAGACCCTGCTGGCTGTACAAATGACCAAACCCAAGTTTGCCTTGTAATTTTCCCATCACCCAGTACCCAAAAACTGCATATCCTGCTATTTTACATTGCTTTCTGTTCAAACCCCATTAAAATCCCATAAAAACTCTAATCATTTCCCAAATTGTCAGTGTACTCTGTTCACCTTTTTCCTTAGAAGAATCTGTGTATGCTCATATCTGTTAGCATATTTGTTCTTTATTCCCTTCAGCAGAAGTGCAATTTTGCGCATTGAAACACTTGTGTATAGGCGTGTTATAAATGTCATATCATATCATATCATTACATGTGTAAGTCCCTAGTATCATTTGGAATAACTTAAATTAATGTACCTTTCTTTAACAATTATAGTCTTTAAAATATAGTCTCAGTAGAACTAATCTTTGTGCAACAAAACCGATTTTGTCCGTCTATTTGCTTTCCTTTAAAAATCTGATTAGCTTTTCCCATAAAAAACCCATCTCATCATCCCATAAGAAGTCATCCCTTCCTTTAGTATTGTATCTGTTCTGTGTCTTTGTTTCCCATCCCAAAAACCAATTTCTGATTTTGCCTGCTAAGCCCATTTTCTTAGCTGTTTCCCAATTTAAAGCCTGTCTGAAATAAGAAATGGCAATTCTGCCGCGTGTGATTTTTGTTGCATTGTTTTCCTCCCAAAATGTAGTACCCTGCTCAGTAGCCTGTACGCCTCCTTGTCTCTTTAGTGCAGCCACACAAATTTCCGTCCAATCTATCCCACCGCAAGTGTAAACTGATCTACATGTAACAATAGCAATCTGAGTATGCTATTTTGCTCATCTTTAAGGTTTTCAATTTCTTCTTTGACCTCCCATGCTGGAGTGGTGAGTCGAATTTAAAAACAGATTTTTCCCTCATCTTGCTTATGCCTTGCCACCGCTTTCTATCCACACAGAATTTAGTTAGCAGGTGTTTTGGGGAATGTTACAGGGGGAGTGCATAACATAAGTGCCATCTATGATAGTGAAAGAAATAGTGATTTTGTTTCCATTACTATTTTAGGTTTATGTAGATTATGTTAGAAAGTTTAATTAATTGTACTATAACCTTTTGCATTGTATTGTCACTGTTAGGCAGAAACCTGTGCAGTTCCCTCTGGGACCACTGCAAAGGATTTAAGACTACAGGTGTTTGGCAGTAAACCCACTTGGTAGCAGTCTGTACCACACACATTCACTTGGTAGCTGTGGCTTAGCAGTCAGACTTCCCTCAAGAAGAGTTAGGCAGTATACAGAGTATTCACAATAGGTCAGAAGAGCACAGTAGAACAAGTAAACACTGACCAGAGTTTGATGTAAAAGAGATATCATTATTTATTTAAAACCACATCTAGAAAAACACACAGGCAATAATAGTAAGCAATTCAAAAACACGGTCACTAAAAGATATACACTCCCTTAGAAGAATTTTAGACAAGTTTTAAGTAAAGCCCCACTTATTTTCAGACAGCGGTGAGCGCTTAACGCAGATGGCACTCTAATAATTTGTTTTAAAAGGGAGAGAAAAGCAGAGTATAATATGAAACAGATCCCAACCCTTTCATAAGAACAAAACAAGAGAGGGAGGCAAGTAAAACCGTGAAGTTAGAGTTCAGAAGGCCGGATCCACTTTAAGAGGATCAGAACGAAATGTGTCCAAGGTCACACGGTTGAAGTGCACAAGAGTCTTGCAAAGGTTCAAAAAAGAGTTGGACCAAAAGAAAGGGACCCGTTAGAAGGTCAAGGCGGCCAACCCAGTCAAGAAGGTTAAGGGATTATTATTACCTTGTAGCAATCTTTAGAAAGGGAGGCCAGGCGGACACGGTACCTTAAAGTGGTGAGAATACTCCAGCGGGGGCAGTTGTTCCTGGCAGCGGATGCAAGTCGGTGCTTCGTCCGGGGGAAGAGAGGATCTCGTCGGGGAGGAAGACAGGAGTCAGTTGCACTGCCAGGGAAGAAACCAGCCGCGGAGTCCTCAGGTAAAAGGAGCGGTCCTTTTATTCGCGGTTCAGTGTTAAGTGGCTATCCGGTTGCCGGGGTGCTTGGCACGGGCATTTCAACCACAAGATGGCCTGGGATGTGAAGAGAAGAAGGTAAACTGGTTGTGCCCACCAGTCAGGGGAAGAAGCCTCTCCAGTCGGGAGATCTTCTCTGTCGTCGGGAAGTGGTGAGTCGGTTCCGCAGGGCTCCACCGGTGGTGTCGTCGTAGTAGGTCGGCTCAGCATCTCCCTCGTCAGATTCTCAGGTCCTGTGGCTACTTCTGAAGTTCCAGTCCCCAAAGCCCTGCTTTTATGCAGCACACACTCAGCCTAGCTGTCAATCAAACATGCTAAGTGGTGAGCCGGCCGGCTCACCACTTGGGCCAATCACACAAGAGTGCGACTTGAGTTACCAAGGTAACTCAGTCCAGGGTGCCTAAACCCCCTCCTACACCCCCTGTGGTACCCAGACAGAGTGGCACCACTTTTGGAGGCTTCTGTGCAGAAGCCCGCCAAAAAGTGGAACAAAGGGCTCGACTTGGGAGAACACAAACGCCATTTTAGAATTGAGTCCTGGCAAAGAATACCAACCGGCGAATTAATATTAATTAAATAAACCGGCGGTATGTTCGAGGCTATGAGAATTAAATAATTAAAGTTGGTAGCCTCGAACAATGGAAAAATCCCATAGGGATATATTTGCGGTCGAATATAAAAAGTAGTATCCACTGCCACCAGCCAAAACTCGATCAGGGGGGACGGAGACGTGCCCCCTCGACTAACAGACCCTGGGGCAATCGAATTGCCCCGACCAGTATGTCCACAATATGATGGTTTGTACCGGTTTCTGTTAATAATTTAGGACTAGTAAAGCCAATGGTGACTTTACATGCCCTGGGAGACTGTAGTCAGACCCAGGGTATGGAGTCTATGGTGGGGTGTCACTATAACACCCCTGTGTCACTGCACGGAGGGTGCTGTGTAACACACATAGTAAAAACACATGAGACCCTATGGAGTAAAGGACCCCATAGCCTATAAAACACATTAACAGTCAAAGGAACACCATAAATCATGTCCAAGAGTGGGAGAAAAAGAGTCTCACTCTTGGCAGGAGAAAAAAACAAACTCCAGAAATCCAGCAAAGCTGCTGGGGGACTCACTAGGTTAGGAAATTCAGCCTGAAGAGAGAATTCTCCCTAACAGTCACCACACTGGTGTTTGCTGCCCTAAAATTTGTCTCGCTCTGATTTTTCATTTGAATTTTAAAAAATAAATAAATATTTCTTTGTTACACACCGGCCTGGTTCATGGTCCACTGCGACAAGGGGTGTTTTGTTAAGGTGTGTGTGAGACGAGTTGGGTGCCTCTTCAAAAAAGTATCCAGGGTTCAAATAACAAAAAATGCATTTGTATTGTGTGTCATATGGTCAGTGAAAGAAGTCCCTGGCTGGAGTGTGCCATGCCATAAAATCTGTTACACTGCCAATTTGGCCCTGTGAGGTTTGCAGATTCATTACCACAACAAATTGGATCATCTAAGGACTTGTGAGCCACACTCTTGATATTTTCTTAGGTAGCATGATGGCATCTAACAAGACCTTCAGATACTGCCCAATTTCAATAGGGGTTCTGGTTTATGTCAAGAAGGTTCACTGTTTCCAGAGTTGGCCAAAGTCGTAGGCTACATCAAAAGCATACAATGGGCCTCATTACAAGAATGCCAGTCTGGAAATAGCTGTGCTGGTATCACCATACCGGTGCCGTTTTGTGGACCGGCACATCACAAGTCGCGATGGCGGAAAGCCGCGGTGCTACTGCATCCGGCTGCACTGTGACTGCAAACAGCGGAATGTGTCGCCAGATGTGCCTGAAGCACCGGCACAGCAGTAATACAGGTACATTCCAAGTACTGATTACATGGAAACACTGCCATTAAAGGGGAATTTGCACCATGAAGACCACGCCTCTAATAACGGCGCTGCAGACCAGGCATTAAACAGTGCCAGGTGTGCAGCAACAGGCCCCATGTGCCCAAAATCAGCCCAGCTGCACACCATTGACCACTGGGGATGTAGAAAAGGACCCTCCTCCCAACCCAACCATGCTGGCAGTTGCAGTAGCAGCAATTGGGCTGGGGCCCTGCAAGGAGGGATAGAAGATGAAGCAACAGAGAGACAGAGGAGGCAGCAGAGGTACAGGAGGTGAATGAGGAACCAGAGGGGCATGCAGAACATCAATGGGCAGCAGGCTGCACCCTGCAGTCAGCCACCAATACCCCGTACCAGGGCCATGCCCTGGAACCTGACCCCAAGCCAAATACACACCCTATACTGGTTTGACAGGGAGACCATAACCTCAATTGTCGCCCTGATATATGACAACTTAGTCAGCCTGATAAAAATACAGACTACAACCCCCACCCCCCTTGCTGAAGGTATTGTTGGTACTGCATTACCTGACTGCATTACCTGGTAACCAGCACCCACCAACATACCGTGGGTGAGCTGCATCGGCTGTCCCAACCCAATTTCTCAAAGGTCCTGTTCCAGGTCCTGGATGTACTCCTACGTCATGTGGCAGACCACATTGCCCTACCCCGAATCTCTGCCCAGGTGAATGCCACCGAAGTTGCCTTCCATGCTGTGGCAAGCATGTCCAACGTCATTGCTGCATTGGATTGTACCCATGTGGAGCTTGTGGCCAGACATGCCATTGAGGTAGGGTATCGAAACCGGAAACTATGCCACTGGCATGGAACACATGTATCAAATGGGCAGACGGAACACATCCAATCACAATCATTGGAAAGCCAGAGAGGCATCTCAAAAGTACCATATGTACCAGAATGCATCAAACCATTTGCACACATCCCTGCAATAAGACTAGGCATATCCCCCACCACCTGCATCATAGACAAGACAATTGAATGCAAGGCCACACACCACCAGCAGTGAACCACACAGCATGTAGCCAGTACAGATGCTTGTCACTGGAGCACATACAGATATGCATGTGACATGAATGCAAACCAGAATGTGGCAAACAGGAATTAATGGTAGCAATGACCAATGTACGCCATGTAAACAGACACAGTATGGGCTCACGTAATAGGCATAGGAGGGTCAGAAGACATAGGCCAACATGGCAACGCGTGTGAGAATCAGTGATGGAAAAGTGACTCCAAACCACCCAGGAAACAATCCTGCATAGGGACCAAGGCAATTGTCACTGTGCCAATCAGCATCCCGCCATCCCCTACACAACAGTACAGTAAGCCCAATTGCACATGATTGACAATCACACCCATGCTACATCATGAGTTATCAACGAGAAACCTATCACTGTACGCATGTACCCATATCCCAAATAGATGCACATCACAATGGGCCTATTTACGAGCCCAGTGGTAACCCTGCCGGTACACCCTGCGGGTTGCCGCTGGGCTCGTAATGTTTACCTGGCACCTTGCTTCCCAGTACCACTGGGTCATTACATGCCTGGTGGCCCGGGAAGCAAAAATGTAGTCTCCCTTACCGTGGAGTCCCATAGTACGCAATGGAAATGTGGACACAGGAGGATCTGTACCGTCGGTAACATTGCTGGTGCACCCGTGAGCACACTGCCTACCGGGTCTGCCGTGCCCATTAGGGTCAAATGTCTTGGGTGCTGCGGCTGTGGCAGCCTGATTTGTAGCACCATGCCAGATACAAGGCTCCTGGTAAGCAGCCATGCACCCTTGTATCCATACCAACATAGGTACACGTAGCAGCATTTACAACCATTTCCATGTATGACTGTAGACAGTGAGCATGCAGATCAGTCTCAGATCAAATGACTGACCAAGTATTTGAATTTGAATATGGCATTATATATGACATTGCACCAGTCACTAGGGTCATCTGTGCCATTTGCTACGTCTTGTGCCTTGGTATTTGTGAAATGAGTCAATCCACACTTCACTGACATAACAGTGGCACCACAACTATTGCATTCCCATTCTGTCCCTCCCATGCAGGTGATGTCGGATACCCCCACATGTCATGGCTGATGACAACCGTCAGACGACCACAGGACCTGCACAAAGAGGCATAACACCGTGTACATATACAGACACGGGGCACTATTGAGTGGACATTTGGGTTAATTAAGGCGATGTTTCGCTGCCTCAACAGATCAGGTGGTGCCCTTATCGTACAGCACCATTAAGGTGGGCAAGATCATCCTAGGCTGTGCAATGTTGCACAACATGTGCATAAGATGCAACATTCCACTGCCTGGACATGGACCCTGCTGAGGAGGATGATGGCGATGACAACGATGACGAGATGTAATTGCGGCCTCCCCGGGAGCGCATGGATTGCCGTGATGCATGTGATGCACTCATCCATCACTATTATTGAACACTTCACACAGCCACATGGTGTAGGACTGGTGACACAAACTGCAGAGCACATGAAATTACACACATTATACTCACAATAACAAGGAAAGTGCAGTCGTGATTTGTATGCAAACTCTAGTAATGCAACAGCAGGTGGCCCAAAAACACTGTCCCTAACTATCCCTTCCCAACTATCCCTCCCCTGCGCTCCAACTATCCCCCCTCCCAAACTATCCCCCCTCCCAAACTAGTCACACATAGTCCAAGAGTTCCCTGACCATATGACATCCATGCCTTCTGCATCAGGTAGCCCTACTTGCACCCACGCTTGACAACATGTCCTGAACTGGGTGTCATGCTTGTCAAGCGCATGAATTGCCTGCTTGGGGAGCTCTGTTGTGAGCTCCGGGGCGTGGTGCTGGTGGAGGCAGTGTATTTTCTGCTGCCCGTATGTTCATGCATGCCCAGAAGCCCATCTATTTCCGTGATGCAGGGGTAGAGTGAGCACTGGGGACATGCCAATGGGGTTGAATGCATCTGGCACATGTGGGGTGTGGTCTGTGTTCTCCCCCATGTCGACACCGGCATCTCCTGCTGAACCCCATCACTGGAGTCAGTGACATGGTGATTGACTGCTCGAGTGGGGATTGTGACCGTCCCCATGCAATTGCCCATGTGGGGAATCCTTGCAAAGGGGCCACTGCCTGTTGGACTGTGGCAGCTGGGGTGTCCTCCATGGGAGCTGCCTGTTGGACTGTGACAGCTGTGGCAGTCACAGTGGCAGTTGAAGTGTCCCGGGATGTCATTGGACATTGTCTTGTCTGCCTTGCACGTCTGGTGTACCTCGATGTGTCCAGTTGTACACCGTCAGTGTCAGATGATGTGCCTGTGTGTTAATGCAAGGCATGATGTAAGTGACCAGCATGGCTACCAGTTGAACAGTTACATGCAACATGGTGATCGTGCAGCATGCCACGGTGGAGACGCGCAGTGCTGCGTGTTATGCTGCACTCATGCATGAATTGTGTGGCCACAGCTGCAGGCACTGTGAAGATGGAACATGCAACACAGCTATTCTAGGACTGGTGGCGTGTACACCCGCATTTGGCTGGGAGCAGCGGCAGGCCAGTCTGACTGTGTGTTGGTTATTGCAATGTGATTAGGAGATTATATATTTATTTATTTATTCTTTAATGTGATATAGATTGAAAGAAAATTCAAACTTTACACATAATAAACAATTATTCATTAATATCAATAAAAACAATAAACGAATAATATTCAACAAAAAAGATAAATATTTAAATAAACAAATAGTAATGTATCATATATCAAATTAAGAATGAGCAATATCATTATTATCTTTACCCAAAGTGCTGTGCGGACTTATACACTTGGAATTATAATATGCATATTTACAAAATTACTCACATCAAGATCATGTATTAAATAAATAAAATGTGTAGTGTACCAATAACAAGTCCCACAATGGCCTATATTTTCTTCGCATTGCGGTTCTCAAATTACTCAAATCAATGGGCCCAACTTTAATTCAATTTTTTGCCATATATTATAGAGGGCTATAAACAAATGCATGTTACAGGTGTTTGTGCAATATAGCCAAAATGACATTTCAGCCAAGATGTAGTGCTATTGTACTAGTTAATGTCTGGCATTCCGTAAGAAGATGTTTGGCTGTCTCCAAGCATTCAGATGACTTACAAAGGCGACAAACTCGCTCAAAGGCAGGAATATTTTCCCTGGCTCCCAAGTTCCTCAGAGTAGGTAGTTGTTCCAATCTAAACAGAGTGATGAAACGTCTGAGTCTTTTCGTAGGACAAAGGTTTAAATATGCTTGGGGCTTCATGTAGGTGTACCATCTGTATTTGATAAATTGATAGCTCTTTAGAGTACTCAGGTGTGCAAAGTTCTCAAGCCAATCCCAGAGGTCCACCCTTTTCCCAAGTGCAATTTGAACTTCCTTAGTATAAGCTACCCCTCTGTGTGTCCAACCTATGTCCGCGAGAAATGTTGCCATAGATTTAAATAGGGGTGAAGTGGTATGTTTTTTAACCACTTCCTGATGTATCACAGACAGTAAGGGATTTGAACAACAACTGGTCATCTTGAGATAGACTCCGGCTCTCCTTTTAAGTACGGTTGCTTTTAGTGATGGGAGAACCAATTCTAGTCTTATCAAGGCCATTGGCACTCCTGGGGACAACCCCAATATCCGGCGCCAAAATTTACCGTCCATCACTTGGAGCCAAGCTAAATCAAAAGAGAGCAGGGCCTCAAGGCTGTAGGTGATCATGGTTGTAGACACTTGTATATATAGGTGCTGTGTCCCCCAGAGCATGAAGCCGCCCTACTTGTTTGAGAATGCAGGAATCAGTGCGGTGACTTGCGCTGCCCTGATTTTGCGTCCTTGTCTGCAGTAGCGGTAATCACCATTAGGCTCAATTTCGACTCCGAGGTAACGATAGGAGGGTGTGTAAGGTATATTTGTTTTACCCACCATCAGGTTAACTCGGGATGCTCTTTTCCCAGTGAATCTGAGCACTTTGGTCTTGTCTAAGTTGATAGTCAGACCATTAGAACTAGCACATTCCCATAAAGTGGTAGCGGAGCACCGAAGTCCACTAATGGTGTTATCAAATACTACCAAGTCATCGGCATATGCTAGGACAGTACAAGGCGCCTCACCAATTTTCGGTGGGCAATTGTCAATTTCAGCTAGTACTGCCGGAATGTCATATACATAGAGGTTGTAAATCAGAGGTGCGGTAACCCATCCCTGTTTTACCCCCCTATTTTGAGTCACTTTTTTGGTCATGTTGCCTTCTTGATTTAACCTGAGTCGGGCCGTACTGTTTTGGTGCAGGAGTCTCAGGTAATACAAGAGACCTCCCGGGCATCCCATTGATTCAAGTTTCAACCACAGTCTATCTCTGGGGATGGAATCGAAAGCAGCCTTGAAGTCAATGTATAAGGCATTCAAAGGAGGCTGCCCCTTAGTGAGCGCCCGTGTGTGAAATATGTCCATCACCATGAGATTGTGTGAGGTTGAGTAATCCTGCCGAAATCCACACTGAAATTTACTAAGTATGTTGGCCTCGTCTACCCATTTCTGCACTTCACTTAACAACAATAAGGCAAAAAGTTTACCTGTTATATCCAGCATAGAGAGGAGCCTGTAGTTATTGGGATCGGCACGGTTGCCCTTTTTGAAAATGGGAATGAGGATTGCTGTTTGCCAAGATTGAGGGATTCTCCCCTGCGCTAAGATCTTTTTAAAAAGTACGGAGAACAACTGCACCCAAAATTCAGGGTAATTCATAATTACTACATTAGCCAGCCCGTTGGGGCCAGGGGCTCTTGAGCATTTAAGAGCTTTTATTTTATTCAGAATGACCACAGGGGATACTTCAAAAGGTGGGTAAATTGGGGCCTTATACAGGGATGTATTAAATGACACAGTCTCCCCTGAATTACGTCCTTCTAGAAATTTTACCCAGACCTCCTCACTAATAGGATTGGCTAATTGGCTTTTACCATTCTCCCTAGTCTCGTTAAGCAGAGACCAGATACTGCGAGAGTTCCTAGAGCAGATAGTCTGCACTAGCCTTTGATAGGCACTATTTCTATCTTCCTTTTTTATATACTTGATGCTCGTTCTATATCTGTTTTTAGCTTTTCTAACTCTCTCGCAGTAAAGGACTGCTGGTAAATTCAAGGTCTTAATACTACGAATTTCAGCTCTCAGCCCTCTCTTAGCATCTCTAATTCCTTTATTGTAGGGGCGACTGACGCCCTCTGTTCTTAGCATGTAGCCCATTTTAGCCACAGCATGTTTTCCCGAGAATGCCAGATTCCATTCTTCGATGGCATTAACGGTCATGGTGTTAAAATCCAGAGAGCTATCAGAGGAAGTGTGTTTGAGGGCTTCCGTAGCCGATCTAATATTTTTTTCTGACCATACAATTCTTGACCCTGAACTATTGGTGTTAATTCTGCCAATATTCAGTGTGGGAGCGGTATAACTTGGTAATCGGAGAAAACATTGGAGCATCGCATGGTCACTCCAATTGTTATTGATCACTTTCATATCAGCAACTTTCGACTGCATCTCGGGGCACATGAATATGTAGTCCAAAGTGCTGGAAACTGACCCATTTGTCCAGGTATGTTTCCCCGGCCTGTCACCAAGCATGCGGCCAATAATCATCTTGAGATCCCAAAAGGCAAACAATTGTAACCATCCCAGCCCCTCGGCCTCTCTTTTATCATGGATCATTAGGCATGTTGTACTAAGATTAGGGTTAGACGATATATGACCCTTGCCTGTTATGTGGCAGTTGAAGTCCCCCATAACCACCACTGCTGCATTACCAGGTTTGGTTGTCCAAGATGACATTAGGTCCTGGAGTGCTTCTTGTAAGGATTCTCTAATGACTGCTGTTAGGGAGAATTCTCTCTTTAGGCTGAATTTCCTAACCTAGTGAGTCCCCCAGCAGCTTTGCTGGATTTCTGGAGTTTGTTTTTTTCTCCTGCCAAGAGTGAGACTCTTTTTCTCCCACTCTTGGACATGATTTATGGTGTTCCTTTGACTGTTAATGTGTTTTATGGGCTATGGGGTCCTTTACTCCATAGGGTCTCATGTGTTGATACTTTGGGCCTCATTACACGGACGGCGGTAAGGGTTAACGGTCACCGTTAATGGCAACGGTGACCGTTAATCCTTACCGCCGTACTACGAGGTCCCTTTGCGGGTTGGAGGAATTAACGCCTGCTTCTTGCAGGCGTTAAGTACCAACCCGCTAAGGGACCTCGGAGCTAATTACGGCACCGCAAAATTGCGGTGCCGTAATTAGCGCCTTCCCCATTCCCATAGAGCCCTATGGGGCAGAAATGGGAATGGGGAAGGGCAATGGCGGAAAGGGGATTTACCGCCCCTCCAACCTTGGAATGGGGCGGTAAATCCCCTTTCCGCCAAGGCGGTGCCGGTAATTTACCGGCATGGTCCAGGGTGCTAATAGCACCCTGGATTACCGCCTTCCGTGTAATGAGGCCCTATGTGTGTTACACAGCACCTTCCGTGCAGTGACACAGGGGTGTCATAGTGACACCCCACCAAAGACTCCATACCCTGTGACTGACTACTGTGTCCCAGGGCATGTAAAGTCACCATTGGCTTTACTAGTCCCAAATTATTAACAGAAACCAGTACAAACCATCATATTGTGGACGTACTGGTCGGGGCAATTTGATTTCCCCGGGGTCTGTTAGTCGAGGGGGCACGTCTCCGTCCCCCCTGATCGAGTTTTGGCTGGTGGCAGTGGATGCTACTTTTTATATTCGACCGCGAATATATCCCTATGGGATTTTCCCATTGTTCGAGGCTACCAACTTTAATTATTTAGTTCTCATAGCCTCGAACATACCGCCGGTTTATTTAATTAATATTAATTCGCCGATTGGTATTTTTTGCCAGGACTCGATTCTAAAATGGCGTTTGTGATCTCTTCTGTGACTCCAACCCAAGTCGAGCCCTTTGTTCCACTTTTTAGCGGGCTTCTCCACAGAAGCCTCCAAAAGTGGTGCCACTCTGTCTGGGTCCACAGGGGGTGTGGGAGGGGGTTTAGGCATCCTGGACTCAGTTACCTTGGTAACTCAAGTCGCACTCTTGTGTGATTGCCCCAAGTGATAAGCCGGCCGGCTCACCATTTAGCATGTTTCATTGACAGCTAGGCTGAGTGAATGGGGGTGTGCTGCATAAAAGCAGGGCTTTGGGGACTGGAACTTCAGAAGTCGCCACAGGAACTGAGAATCCGACGAGGGAATAGCTGAGCCGACCTACCACGATGACACCACCGGTGGAGCCCTGCGGAACCGACTCACCACTTCCCGACGACAGAGAAGATCTCCCGACTGGAAAGGCTTCTTCCCCTGACTGGTGGGCACAACCAGTTTACCTTCTTCTCTTTGCATCCCAGGCCGTCTTGTGATCGAATTGCCCGTGCCAAGCACCCTGGCAACCGGATAGCCACTTAACACTGGACCGCGAATAAAAGGACCGCTCCTTTTACCTGAGGACTCCACGGCTGGTTTCTTCCCTGGCAGTGCAACGGACTCCTGTCTTCCTCCCCGACGAGATCCTCTCTTTCCCCGGACGAAGCACCGACTTGCATCCACTGCCAGGAACAACTGCCCCCGCTGGAGTATTCTCACCACTTTAAGGTACCGTGTCCGCCAAGCCTCCCTTTCTAACGATTGCTACAAGGTAATAATAATCCCTTAACCTTCTGGACTGGGTTGGCCACCTTGACCTTCTAACGGGTCCCTTTCTTTTGGTCCAACTCTTTTTTGAACCTTTGCAAGACTCTTGTGCACTTCAACCGTGTGACCTTGGACACATTTCGTTCTGATCCTCTTAAAGTGGATCCGGCCTTCTGAACTCTAACTTCACGGTTTTACTTGCCTCCCTCTCTTGTTTTGTTCTTATGAAAGGGTTGGGATCTGTTTCATATTATACTCTGCTTTTCTCTCCCTTTTAAAACGAATTATTAGAGTGCCATCTGCGCTAGGCGCTCACCGCTGTCTGAAAATAAGTGGGGCTTTACTTAAAACTTGTCTAAAATTCTTCTAAGGGAGTGTATATCTTTTAGTGACCGTGTTTTTGAATTGTTTACTATTAGTGCCTGTGTGTTTTTCTGAATGTGGTATTAAATAAATAATTATATCTCTTTTACACCAAGCTCTGGTCAGTGTTTACTTGTTTTACTGTGCTCTTCTAACCTATTGTGAATACTCTGTATACTGCCTAACTCTTCTTGAGGGAAGTCTGACTGCTCAGCCACAGCTACCAAGTGAATCTGTATGGTACAGACTCCTACCAAGTGGGTTTATTGTCAAATACCTGTAGTCTTAAATCTTTTGCAGTGGTCCCAGAGGGAACTGCACAGGTTTCTGCCTAACACTAGTGGCAGCGGTGGGATTTGTATTGAGTATACACTTTAGAGTGCTTTTTGAACACTTTAGGACAACTAACCACAGAGCTTAGCACTAAAAAGCTGATTTTCTAACTATGGGCCTCATTACGACCCAGGCGCTAATGGGTTAACGGCGCCATAAAAGGCTGCAGCGCCGTTAACCTATTAGCGCCTAATTGCGTTAAAGTAGGGACCCGCAAAGAGACCTTGGTGCTAAGTACGATGCCGCAATTTGCGGCACCATACTTAGCGCCTTCTCCATTCCCATTGAGCCCTATGGGGCAAAAATGGGAATGGGGAAGGGCCATGGAGGCAGGGGGAATTACCGCCCGCCAACCTTGTAATGAGGTGGTAATTCCCCCTTTCTCCATGGCGGAGTCGGTAAGTTACCGGCATGGACCATGGTGCTATTAGCACCATGGTCCTCCGCCTGGGTCGTAATGAGGCCCAATGGCTGGTATGGAGAGTTCTACCCTAGAATCATTGTCTGCCAAAACTGCTGATTGCTTAAAAGTATTGTGTAGACATAAGAATCTCTCTGAGAAGGGCAAGAAAATGGAACTTATAGAAAGATTGTTAGAAAACCAAAGTCTGGGAGGTACAGAGGAATCTACCCCCCCCCCCAGCAAATGTAGAAAACAGTGATGGTATTGATCTGAATCAAAGTCTTGATAATGAGTCAGAAGAGGAAAGTGAACCTAATGAAGTTAGCCACTCTAAGCCTCTGTCTGCCTTACCTACTGTACCTACTGGGCCTATACCAGGTCCTACATGTAACCCTGCTTATTTTGAACTTGAAAAAATGAAGCTTGAATTAGAGTACAAACATTTTATTGCTCAATCTAAAAGAAACCAAGAGCTAGAGTTCAGAAGAATGAATGCCCAGGTTGAGCAGAAGCAAGCTGAGTTAAGACTCAGAGAAATAGAGCTTAATCATGAACTAGAAATGAAGAAGTTGTCTGTGGAAAATGCTTCTCTCTCCTCTGGTTCCTCTAAGAGTTCCAGTCCCAAAAGACCCCCTATGCCTAAGGAATTAGTGGGTATGTATGAAACTAAGTTGGATGTGTTGGATTGGTTAAAAATGTTTGAGTATAATCATGGGCTCCAGGACATCACAGGGAATGAGTTACTTCCCTGGTTGTTCTCTAGGCTTTCCCCTGTTGCAACTGATGTGGTAATGGAGTTGGGGGAGGTGGATAAGAAGGATTATGAATGTGTGAAACTAGCTTTGATAGCTAGATTTGGGAAGACCCCTTCCCAGTACCTTAAGAGGTTTAGGACCCTCAAAAAGCATGATGGTACCCCTTGGGCTACCTGGGTGAGTGAAAGTTTGAAAAACTTAGAGGGATGGATTAAGGGTTACAGAGTTAACACTTATGAAGGAATGAAGAATCTTGTAATGTTGGAGTCAATTTATGATGCCTGCTCTCCTGAGCTCAGACAGCACTTGGCTGATTCAAAGGAATGAGATTCCAGGAAGTTAGCTAAGGCTTCTGACTTGTGGGTTGCCAACAGGGCCACTCACAAGGATTCTGGGGCTACTCAGAAAAAGGAAGAAGGAAAACAGCCAAAAATGTACTCCAAAGAGAATTCTAATAATTCCAATTCCAAAGAGGGCCCCAAACAAAACCAAAAGGGTAAGCCACAAGGGAAACCAAATCAGGGTAGTGTACCTCCTGGTGCATAACCAGAAGGAGGTCAGAATGTCAGAATTCCTCTTCACTGGTTGACCCCGTAGTGTAGAAGATGAATTCTTCCCACCAATGTACCCCTCTGAATGGTACCAACACACATACAGAGGGATCAATAAATTAAAGATGCATGGAATTCCCGTCGAGACCCACGTAGCTGTAGAAGGAAAGAAGCACAACTAGTATCTAAGTATACTTTTAGGCTTCAAGCAGTTACTAACACTCCTTCCCCACTAACCTGATCTAGGAAAGAACTGATCTCAAGAGGGTTATTCACGATCTGAGCATGGGTCGTATTTCGTAGTAAATACTGCAAAACAAACCACCCTTCTGGTTACAACCCCTTAAGTACAAGGCTGCCAACAATACTTTAACTGTACAATAACTTCTTACCAGGTGGATTCCAATATCGTTGCACACGTAGTCACTGACTAAGACTAGATGAACGAGAAAACCAAACTCCGTATGGTTTATAAGAAATGCATCAACAGAAAGTTACCACTCCCGCGGTGCAGCTGATGCTGTCCCACGGAGCAGCGGAGACTGTGTCGCTGGATGGCAAAGGCTCCCACGCTGCAGCGGAGGCTGTCCCACGGCGCAGCGGAGGCTGTGTCGCTGGATGGCTAACGCTCCCACGTTGCAGCGGAGGCTGTCCCACGGCGCAGCGGAGGCTGTGTCGCTGGATGGCTAACGCTTCCCACGTTGCAGCGGAGGCTGTCCCACGGCGCAGCAGAGGCTGTGCCGCGGCACAGCGGAGGCTGCGTTAACCAGTACAAGGAAGTACAAAGAATGAAAAAACAATAGTTACGTGAAGTCAACTAGTAACGCAATCCTTTTAAACAAGCCGGGTCGGAACCACACAGGCAGAGTCGACCAAGGAGTAGGCAATTACAGATCCAGGGGCAGAAGGCGAAGGTCGAAAACCAGGATATCACCGAAGTACCGAAACAGATGAGGAAGATCCAAAAATCTAGGTCGGGTTCAAAAGCAGGGAGTCAAGAAACCAGGTAATCAGGAAACAAGGTCAAGAAACGAAAAGCTCCACAAAATGCTTGATCAGAAGCACCGAACAAGCAGGGAGGCTGGGTTAAATAACCAGGAACACATGATCAGCACCGTGACCCAGCACGTTTGTTGCGTCTCCTTAGCAACGTATTGCCTAACTTCCATGGCAACCTCCAGCCGCCTCGGAAAGCCGGGTTTTGAAGTACTCGTTTCCTGGTTGCACGAAGCGTGCGTAGCCTGGTATGAAAACCTGCACGCATAACAGTACCCGCCCCTAAAGACGGGTCCCGTCCCCTCGAGGACCAGAACTCCGATAGCAATCGAGGAGCATGAATATGACTTACAGGTTCCCAGGTTCTCTCTTCCGGACCGTATCCTTTCCAATCCACATAATACATCCTGACACCCCTGGAAACCTTGGTATCCAGAATTTTGTGGACTTCATACTCATCTTCACCCTTCACAGACAGGGGAGGCGGGCGGGAAGGGAGTGTGGTACCAGGATGAAAGACCTTAACAAGAGATACATGGAAGACAGGGTGTACTTTCCACTTGGCAGGAAGAGACAGCCGTACAACAACAGGATTTATCACCGCTGTGATGACAAACGGACCGATGTAGCGTGGGAGAAGTGCCCGTCTACCAGGAATATGCAAATTCT
This sequence comes from Ambystoma mexicanum, assembly GCF_040938575.1. NCBI lineage: Eukaryota > Metazoa > Chordata > Amphibia > Caudata > Ambystomatidae > Ambystoma > Ambystoma mexicanum. The sequence goes on from NC_090939.1 coordinate 970,226,180, forward strand.
TCGTGGACAGCCAAACCTTTCCCCCCACTGCGCATGTAGGGGGCGGAGAGCGATGGACGTCAACAAAACGTCTGGCATTGGACTGAGCATTTTCGAGATGTAGTTTGACCTGCGTCTGTATTGAAACAAGCTGCTGAATACAAGAGGAAGCTGCGGGGTGACGTGTAGGAAGAGCCTGAGAGAGAGGCATCGACCTAGGATGCCTACCATATAAAGCAAAAAATGGCGAAGAGCGTGTAGACGTATGGAGAGAGTTATTATAGGCAAATTCTGCCATAGAAAGTAACGAAAGCCAGGTGTCCTGATTTTGATGAGTAAGGCATCTAAGATACTGTTCCATAGTTGAGTTGAGGCGCTCGGTCTGTCCGTCCGTTTGAGGATGGTATGAGCTGGAATACCTTTCATCAATACCAAAAGAAGCGGTAAGGGATTTCCAGAAACGAGACGTAAATTGCGAGCCCCTATCCGAAATGATAATACAAGGAAGGCCAAAAAAACGGAAAACATTCTTTAGGAACAGATCTGCCAAAGCCGGGGCGGAAAGGAGACCTTGACAAGGTATGAACAACGCCAGCTTGGTAAAATAATCAATGACCACCCAGATGGTGTTGAAACCAGAAACCGGGGGCAAGTCCACCACAAAGTCCATGGAAATCCTGTACCACGGATAGTCAGGAACAGGCATTGACTGAAGTAAGCCTACAGGTTTAGAATGTGGGCTTTTACATTGAGCACATACATAGCAACAAGCGATGTGTTCTGCAACATCTTTAGCCATAGAATGCCACCAGCACCACCGTTGTAGAAGATCGAGGGTCTTCTTCGTACCCGGGTGTGCTGCTAACATCGAATCATGGCACCACTTGACGGCCTTCTTACGAATACCACCATCTGGAAGGAACAGCACACCCTTGATATGAGGCAAACCGTTAATGACTTCAACATTAAGTTTAGCTGCTTCCGTAGGATTGTCTCTCACCCATTTCTGTAATTCATCAAGCAAGGTATGTTGTAAGGTACAAGCACAAATCACCTGATGTGGCAATAAAGGATGACCATCTGTACTTGGAGGAGATGACTCGCCATGGATGCGTGAAAGAGCATCGGCCTTCGTGTGCAAAGAACCGGGGCGGTAAGTTATGGTGAAGTTGAACATTGAAAAGAACTCATGCCACCTAGCATGCCTGGCAGTAGAACACTTAACTGACTGTAAAGCTACTAAATTTTTGTGATCAGTGAAAACCTGAACTGGGTATGCTGTACCCAATAAATGATGGCGACAGGTCAGGAAGGAGTCCCGTACCGCTAACAATTCCCTTTCAGTGATAGTATAGTTTTGTTCATAGGATGTCAATTTCCTTGAATAAAATGCCACCGGATGCAACCCCTTGGTTTCCGGGCATTCCTGAGACAATATGGCACCAAGGGCAATGTCTGAAGCATCAGCTTCTACCACAAAGGGTAGACCAGGATTAGGGTGTTGAAGCACCAGAGCGCTAGTAAATGCAGCTTTGAGACTCTGGAAGGCTTGATCACAAAGCCTGTCCAAAAAAAAAACCTTTTTACTGCTTGTTAAGGCTGTTAATGGGGCAACCAAAGTAGAAGAATCCCTAATAAACCTCCTGTAGAAATTTGCAAACCCCAAAAAGGACTGTAGGGCTTTCAACGAGGTGGGCGGGGGCCACTCTAAAACCACCTTAACCTTAGACTCGCTCATTTGAATTCCTTTACTGGTTATCTCATACCTGAGAAATTCCACTTCTGAAGCATGGAAAATACACTTCTCTAACTTAGCAAACAGATTGTTTTCACGCAGTCTATGCAACACGCGAGCAACGTGTGTTACATGTAGCTCATAGGATGTGGAGTATATCAAGATGTCGTCCAAGTAAACTATCAGAAATTGGTCCATCATGTCATGAAAAACATCATTGATGAAATATTGAAACGTAGCGGGGGCATTACAGAGTCCAAACGGCATGACTCTGTATTCAAACAACCCATACCTGGTTTTGAAGGCCGTTTTCCACTCATCTCTGCTATGGATTCTTACTAAATTGTAAGCACCGCGTAGATCCAATTTGGTGAATACAACCGACGAACCCAGTTGATCCAGGAGCACAGAGATGAGAGGGATGGGATATTGATTCCTAACAGTGATGGAATTGAGAGCCCTATAATCAATACATGGACGGAGATCCCCCTCCTTTTTGGGCATGAAAAATAAAGGAGAAGCCACGGTGAACGAGAGGGGCGTATGAACCCTGATTTTAGAGACTGATCTATGTATTCTTTCAAAATAAGATCTTCTTTGTGAGTTAAGGAATAGATCCTTCCTGACGGTAGCTTTCCCCCAGGAACCAGATCGATAGGACAGTCGTAGGGTCTGTGCGGGGGCAAAACCGAACCACCTCTTTCATCGAACACATCTTTGAATTCAGAATATTCCGTAGGCAAAACACTGGTTATAACTGCTCCAACAGTAGAAGCAATATCCAATAGAGGATGGCAAGGACTATTTGCTGGAAGCTTGTTCTTCCAACACAGATTCTCACAATATTCTGACATAAACTCAATGCTGCCTGAGTACCAATCAATGGACGGATTGTGTAACCGTAACCACGGAAGCCCCAATATGAGCTTGAACTAAGGTGCAGTTATAAGATCAAAGAAAATAATTTCTGAATGTCCCATTATAGTCTCCATTGCCAAATCCTCTGTTTGCTGGATCACCATTCCAGAAACCAGGGAAGAGCCATCCACAGCGTTCACGGCTACAGGATTCACTTTATCAATAATAGGAAGGCCCAGATCTCTGGCATACAAAGTATCAATATAGTTTCCTGTAGCGCCAGAATCTACGATTGCTGTGGCTTGAACAATCTTGTCTTGTGATAGCTTGAAATTCACCTCCACTTCAACAGGTTGAACTAGCAGGGAGTCCTTGGAAACGTAATTACTCGACAATTGGACCCCTTTCATTGCCGAGCTTTCGCGTTTCTCTGTTTTTTGGAGGGTTTCTTGGTGCAAGCTTTCAATAGGTGTTCCGATGATCCACAATAGAAACACAGATTGTTTTTCTTACGATTCTCTCTTTCCTCTGGTGAAAGAGGACCTTGTGTAGCTGCTCCGATCTGCATTGGTTCTGGTGCAACAGTAGACGATACAGGGTTGGTGTGGACGTCAGGAGCCACACCTCGTTTCTCCCCTTTTCTAGCAGCCTTGCGGGCGTCTATCTGAAGGACTAGTTCCAGTAGTTCTGGAAAAGAAGCTGGTACTACTGGAACCATCGCAAGGGTATCTTTTAAGGTTTTGGATAATCCCTTATAGAACAAAGAGGCCTTCTTATCATCAGGCCAGCCCGTCTCAGCTGCTAATGGATTGAACTTTGCTAAATAGCCCAAGAGCGTCATATCCCCTTGCTGCAAACTTAACAATTCCAACTCCATGACCTGGGCCTTGTATCGAGTATCGAATACTTTCCCCATCGCTTCAATTAAGGCGTCACAATCGAACAGTAAAGGACTTCCCACTTCCAAAAGAGGGTTAGCCCAGGCAGCGGCAGTACCTCCAAGATGGGACAGTAGGAAGGCTGCCTTTGTTGCAGAATCAGGAAAAGAACCAGGTCGACATAAAAAGTGTAAGCGACATTGATTTAGAAATGTCCTGAAATGTTTTGGATCCCCATGGAATCTTTCCGGTGGAGCCAAAGGAAATTGAGACGTAACATACACTGGCCTGGCCCCCGCCTGTGCAGGTTCCACTACCGGGGCAGCCGGTAGTACTGGTACTGCTTGAGGCATTGGCTGTATAGCCGTTTGGAGTTCCAGAATTTATTGTTGAGTAGTGGCATGAGCATTAGCCATATCTGTTCTCAGATCTGCCAATAATTGGAGGAGGTTAGTTAAGGTCTCGTTGGGGTCCATGTTTAAAGGCTTCTGATTATGTCAGAATTCCTCTTCACTGGTTGACCCTGTAGTGTAGAAGATGAATTCTTCCCACCAATGTACCCCTCTGAATGGTACAACACACATACAGAGAGATCAATTAATTGAAAGATGTATGGAATTCCCGTCGAGACCCACGTAGCTGTAGAAGGAAAGAAGCACAATTAGTATCTAAGTATACTTTTAGGCTTCAAGCAGTTACTAACACTCCTTCCCCACTAACCTGATCTAAGAAAGAACTGATCTCAAGAGGGTTATTCACGATCTGAGCATGGGTTGTATTTCATAGTAAATACTGCAAAACAAACCACCCTTCTGGTTACAACCCCTTAAGTACAAGGCTGCCAACAATACTTTAACTGTACAATAACTTCTTACCAGAGGGATTCCAATATCGTTGCACACGTAGTCACTGACTAAGACTAGATGAACGAGAAAACCAAGCTCCATATGGTTTACAAGAAATGCATCAACAGAAAGTTACCACTCCCGCGGTGCAGCTGATGCTGTCCCACGGAGCAGCGGAGACTGTGTCGCTGGATGGCAAACGCTCCCACGCTGCAGCGGAGGCTGTCCCACGGCGCAGCGGAGGCTGTGTCGCTGGATGGCTAACGCTCCCACATTGCAGCGGAGGCTGTCCCACGGCGCAGCGGAGGCTGTGTCGCTGGATGGCTAACGCTTCCCACGTTGCAGCGGAGGCTGTCCCACGGCGCAGCGGAGGCTGTGCTGCGGCGCAGCGGAGACTGCGTTAACCAGTACAAGGAAGTACAAAGAATGAAAAAACAATAGTTACGTGAAGTCAACTAGTAACGCAATCCTTTTAAACAAGCCGGGTCGGAACCACACAGGCAGAGTAGACCAAGGAGTAGGCAATTACAGATCCAGGGGCAGAAGGCAAAGGTCGAAAACCAGGATATCACCGAAGTACCGAAATAGACGAGGAAGATCCAAAAATCTAGGTCGGGTTCAAAAGCAGGGAGTCAAGAAACCAGGGAATCAGGAAACAAGGTCAAGAAATGAAAAGCTCCACAAAATGCTTGATCAGAAGCACCGAACAAGCAGGGAGGCAGGGTTAAATAACCAGGAACACATTATCAGTACAGTGACCCAGCACGTACGTTGCCTCTCCTTAGCAACGTATTGCCTAACTTCCATGGCAACCTCCAGCCGCCTCGGAAAGCCGGGTTTTGAAGTACTCGTTTCCTGGTTGCACGAAGCGTGCATAGCCTGGTACGAAAACCTGCACACATAACACAGAACAAGCCACCATTCCAGAAAGCATTTGGTAAATGCTTTGTTTGTGGCTCTACTGACCATGTGAAAGGAGATCCCAGATACAAGGGTAAACCTTCAGGGGTCCAGCTTGTCTCCTTAGCCTTCGCTCCAGAGGAGGAAGTACAAATGGCAAGTGGAAACTTTCTATTGCTGGCTGATGAACCCATTGGAGTCTCAGCCAGTGTTTCTTTAGTGTCTCTGGGGTTGTGGGAACAACAGAGCTTAGATGTCTATAATTCTATCCGAGAAAATACTAAAGAGTATTATAAGGACAGTGTCCAGGTGAATGGTCAGGAGACTCCTGCCATTAGGGACACTGGGGCCAGCATAAATGTGGTGGACACATCTTTTTTTCAGGCTGAGGATGTTGCTAAGGCACCCAAACGCCTCACCAAGTTAGCTGGAGGGCCTGTGCAGATGCTTCCCCAATTACCAGTTCTCATCCAGTGTAATGACATGACTGTGAAGATACCTGTCAGCATATAAAGTGAGGTGCCAGGAAGGGTTCTGCTGGGTAATGACTTAAAAACTCTTGGAGTAGTGTCACATACCCCCAGACCTCCTAGTACAAGGTTACAGGAGCTCACCAGACCTGCAAGGGAGCGAACCATGAGAGGTACTCCCAAGGAGATGATGAAGAAAGAGATCACTCCTACTCCACTGGAGATGTCAGCTGCTGTCTCTAAGAAACTAGAAGGAAAAGGGAAACCTAAAACTTCTAAAAAGGACCTCACAGCCAGCACTCCAGTGCAGCCAACAAGGACTTCCACTAGGTTGTCCAAAGTTACACCAGTAACTAACCCTCCAGCTGAGGCTGAGAGGAAGGTACAACCCTGTGTGGTTGAACTAGACTCTGAAGAAGAGCTAGTGGAAGGCCAGGAACTCATTGGAGATCTGGATCCTTTTGACCATCCTGAGCTGCAGTATTTACTGGCAGAAGGTGGACCCAACAGGGCAGACTTCAGTAAGGGACAGAGAGAATGTCCAACTCTGGAAGGTCTTCGCCAACAGGCAGATGCTGAGGCTGAAGGGCAAGAGCCTGGGAAATATAGGTTACACTGGGAAGATGGCCTCTTCTACAGTGAACCAATGGAGTCTGCACCTGGGGACAACAAACGACTTGTAGTACCCCAAGAGAACAGACCACAGTTCTTGCAGTTAGCCCATGAGATTCCTTTGGCTGGTCACTTGAGTTTCAAGAAGACTAAGGAAAGGCTCTCACTCTACTTTTATTGGCCAAAGATGGGGGCTGAAGTAGATAAATACTTCAGGAGCTGCCACACCTGCCAGACTTCTGGTAAGGTTGGCTCCAAGAATATGGCACCTTTAGTGCCTCTCCCTGTGGTGGGAGTCCCATTTGAGAGAGTAGGGATTGACATTGTTGGTCCCCTTGATCCTCCAACCTCCTCAGGCAACAGGTTTATACTTGTTGTAGTAGACCATGCTACTAGGTACCCTGAGGCAATTCCTATGAGGACTGTTACAGCTCTGGCTGTGGCTAAGGCGCTCCTTGGTATTTTTACCAGGGTTGGGTTTCCTAAGGAAGTAATCTCTGACAGGGGGTCGAATTTTATGTCCCACTACATGAAAGCCATGTGGAAAACCTGCGGAGTTAAGTTCTCAACCGCATACCACCCTCAGACAAATGAGCTGGTTGAAAGGTTCAACAGACCCATGAAGAGCATGATAGGTGCTTTAGAGGACCCCCTTAAAAGAAAGTGGGACCTTCTACTGTCATGCCTTCTCTTTGCTTATAGGGAATTCCCTCAGGAGGGAGTAGGTTATTCTCCCTTTGAACTTCTTTATGGTCATCCGGTCAGAGGTCCATTGGCCCTGATCAAGGAGGGGTTGGAGAGTGCTCCTTCCCTCAAGCTAGTCAGAGTGACTGACTATGTGATAGGTCTCCGAAGGAGAATGTCACAAATGATGGCAGAAGCAAGTGCTAACTTGAAAGCTGGATAAGCATTGGTCAAGCACTGGCATGACCAAAAGGCTAACATGGTTGAGTTTACTCAGGGCCAGCTAGTTCTCGTTATGATCCCAACAAGGCAGAGGGCCTTGCAAGACAAATGGATGGGACCCTTCAAAGTTGTGGGTAAACTTGGAGAGGTCAACTATCTGGTGGACTTGGGCAATCCCAAGGAGGCTCCAACAGTCTTCCACACCAACAGACTAAAAGCGTATGTCTCCAGACCTGATGTAGGAGCTTTGCTTCTAGCATCATCAGAGGAAGAAGAAGAGAGTGAAGCTCTTCCTGATCTCCTCAGAGGCTTACCTTTAGACGAAATGATTTAAGAAGTAAATCTCTCTTCAAATCTGACACCTGAGCAACAGGAAGAGTGCAAATCCATGTTGAATCAGTTTGCCTCCCTGTTCTCACTTTCACCAGGCTTGACCCCTTGGGGACAGCATGACATACTCAGTGGTGACTGTCTGCCAGTCAAAAGCAGAGGATATCGAATGTCAGAAAATGTAAGAACCCACATCAAAGGTGAGGTCAGCAAGATGCTTGATCTCGGGGTAATAGAGCCCTCTACTAGTCCATGGTCTAGCCCCGTTGCGTTAGTACCAAAGGCAGGATCTAAAGAACTTAGATTCTGTGTGGATTACAGAGCTCTTAATGTAGTCACTAAGACTGATGCCCACCCTTTCCCAAGGACAGATGAGTTGGTGGATAGACTTGGTGCAGCCAAGTTCCTCAGCACATTTGACTTGACGTCAGGCTATTGGCAAATAGCCCTGACATATCATGCCAAGGAGAAAACTGCATTTTCTACCCCAGTTGGCTTATACCAGTTTAAGGTTATGCCTTTTGGATTGAAAAATGCACCTGCTACATTTCAAAGGATGGTAAACCAGGTTCTGAATGGGATGGAGGACTTCTGCATGGCATACTTGGAAGACATAGCAGTGTTCAGCAATTCCTGGGAAGAACATGTGGATCACCTGAGATATGTTTTGCAGGCTCTTGGAAAGGCCAATCTGACCATAAAGGCGAGTAAATGTCAGATTGGACAGACTAAAGTGGTCTACCTTGGACATGAGGTAGGAGGTGGAGAAATAAGGCCTTTGCCCAGTAAGATTGAAGCTGTGCAAAATTGGACAACACCTACTACTCAGACTCAAGTGAGAGCCTTCTTAGGCCTCACTGGGTATTACAGGAGTTTCATTGAGAACTATGGGTCCATAGCTTCTCCACTGAATGTCATCTCCTCTCCTAAATTCCCTAAAAAGGTTAGGTGGAATGAGGAATGGAATCAGGCCTTTGAAACCCTGAAAAAGGCTCTTTGCCAAGCCCCAGTACTCAGAGCTCCTGACTACCACCAAACTTTCATTGTGCAAACAGATGCTTCAAATGTAGGAATAGGTGCAGTCCTCAGTCAACTGGATGGGAAAGGTAGGGAGCACCCCATTTGCTTCATCAGTAGAAAACTGAAGGATCCGGAAACAAGGTGGGCAACCATTGAACGGGAGTGTTTTGCTATTGTGTGGGCTCTGAAGAAGTTTAGGCCATACTTGTATGGTTCTACTTTTTTCATTCAGACTGACCACCAACCCTTGAGATGGTTAATGCAAATGAAAGGGGAAAACCCAAAACTATTGAGATGGTCAATCTGCCTGCAAGGGTTTGATTTCACCATTGAGCACAGGTCACAGTGTCACCACCAAAATGCTGATGGTCTCTCTAGGATGTATGTCATCGACTAGAGGTATGAGATTCATCCAGGAGTGGATTAAATCCTCCTGTCCCTTAGTCTGGTGGGGGTGAGTGTTAGGGAGAATTCTCTCTTTAGGCTGAATTTCCTAACCTAGTGAGTCCCCCAGCAGCTTTGCTGGATTTCTGGAGTTAGTTTTTTTCTCCTGCCAAGAGTGAGACTCTTTTTCTCCCACTCTTGGACATGATTTATGGTGTTCCTTTGACTGTTAATGTGTTTTATGGGCTATGGGGTCCTTTACTCCATAGGGTCTCATGTGTTTTTACTATGTGTGTTACACAGCACCTTCCATGCAGTGACACAGGGGTGTCATAGTGACACCCCACCATAGAATTCATACCCTGGGACTGACTACTGTCTCCCAGGGCATGTAAAGTCACCATTGGCTTTACTAGACCCAAATTATTAACAGAAACCAGTACAAACCATCATATTGTGGACGTACTCGTCGGGGCAATTGGATTGCCCCGGGGTCTGTTAGTCGAGAGGGCACATTTCCGTCCCCCCTGATCGAGTTTTGGCTGGTGGCCGTGGATACTACTTTTTATATTCGACCGCTAATATATCCCTATGGGATTTTCCCATTGTTAGAGGCTACCAACTTTAATTATTTAATTCTCATAGCCTCGAACATACCGCCGGTTTATTTAACTAATATTAATTCGCTGGTTGGTATTTTTTGCCAGGACTCGATTCTAAAATGGCGTTTGTGTTCTCTTCTGTGACTCCAACCCAAGTCGAGCCCTTTGTTCCACTTTTTAGAGGGCTTCTCCACAGAAGTCTCCAAAGGTGGTGCCACTCTGTCTGGGTACCACAGGGGGTGTGGGAGGGGGTTCAGGCACCCTGGACTGAGTTACCTTGGTAACTCAAGTCGCACTCTTGTGTGATTGGCCCAAGTGGTGAGCCGGCCGGCTCACCACTTAGCATGTTTGATTGACAGCTAGGCTGAGTAAATGGGGGTGTGCTGCATAAAAGCAGGGCTTTGGGGACTGGAACTTCAGAAGTCGCCACAGGACCTGAGAATCCGACGAGGGAGAAGCTGAGCTGATTTACCACGACGAAACCACCGGTGGAGCCCTGCAGAACCGACTCACCACTTCCCGACGACAGAGAAGATCTCCCAACTGGAGAGGCTTCTTCCCGTGACTGGTGGGCACAACCAGTTTACCTTCTTCTCTTCGCATCCCAGGCCGTCTTGTGGTCGAATTGCCCGTGTCAAGCACCCCGGCAACCGGATAGCCACATAACACTGGACCGCGAATAAAAGGACCGCTCCTTTTACCTGAGGACTCCGTGGCTGGTTTCTTCCCTGGCAGTGCATCGGACTCCTGTCTTCCTCCCCGACGAGATCCTCTCTTCCCTCGGACGAAGCACCGACTTGCATCCACTGCCAGGAACAACTGCCCCCGCTGGAGTATTCTCACCACTTTAAGGTACTGTGTCCGCCAGGCCTCCCTTTCTAAAGATTGCTACAAGGTAAAAATAATCCCTTAACCTTCCGGACTGGGTTGGCCGCCTTGACCTTCTAACGGGTCCCTTTCTTTTGGTCCAACTCTTTTTTGAACCTTTGCAAGACTCTTGTGCACTTTAACCGTGTGACCTTGGACACATTTCGTTCTGATCCTCTTAAAGTGAATCCGGCCTTCTGAACTCTAACTTCACGGTTTTACTTGCCTCCCTCTCTTGTTTTGTTCTTATGAAAGGGTTGGGATCTGTTTCATATTATACTCTGCTTTTCTCTCCCTTTTAAAACAAATTATTAGAGTGCCATCTGCGTTAAGCGCTCACCGCTGTCTGAAAATAAGTGGGGCTTTACTTAAGACTTGTCTAAAATTCTTCTAAGGGAGTGTATATCTTTTAGTGACCGTGTTTTTGAATTGCTTACTATTAGTGCCTGTGTGTTTTTCTAGATGTGGTTTTAAATAAATAATTATATCTCTTTTACACCAAGCTCTGGTCAGTGTTTACTTGTTTTACTGTGCTCTTCTGACCTATTGTGAATACTCTGTATACTGCCTAACTCTTCTTGAGGAAAGTCTGACTGCTCAGCCACAGCTACCAAGTGAATCTGTGTGGTACAGACTGCTACCAAGTGGATTTACTGCCAAACGCCTGTAGACTTAAATCTTTTGCAGTGGTCCCAGAGGGAACTGCACAGGTTTCTGCCTAACAACTGCTCCTGGTGGATTGTAAAGGTTAACAAGGAGAAACCTAAAAGAACAACTTTCCTCTCCGTACTCAATGTCTACTGCCTTGAGGTAATCCTCAAAATTACAATGAATCCTTCGAGGGACCACCGTGTTAACCACCCCAATGAGTAAACCACCAAAGGGGCAGCCCGTTGTACCCTGTTTTGCAAAAGATTGATACACAACAAATCCATCCCATAACAGAGGATCCATGGCCCAGGTCTCTTGAAGACAAATACACCTGTGTTTAGACAAAAGGTCAACGGAACCCTCCGATCTCAATAAGTGGGCAAAGCCTCTGCAGTTCCAAGCAAGAAAAGAAAAGTCTCAATGATTGTGTAGAACCCCCGGGAGGGATTCCATCAGCCATTTTAGAACTTGTTGTACTTCAGCGAGTTCAAGATTTTTCACTTCAACTGGCTTGAGACAATTAAGCACGGGGACTGGGCTGCAGTGTTATCATGGCCAATGTTAGGATCAATTTCATTCAGGTCCACATCGATATCAACGTCAACAGCCCTAAGTTCCTCTTTGTATTTCCTGATCAGCCGTGCTGTCGACAGAAAGATACAATTTAAGGCAGACACATTGGGGTTGGGACCTATCAAAGGTTCTACAAACAGGAAATCTTCTGATTCCAATACTCGGAGTTGGGGAATGTAGTAAAGTCTGACTATTAACTCAGATCGCGCAAGCCAAGTGTTTTTACCGCTCTGATATAAGTTTTTAATAAAAAAGATGGGATTCTCGTTGATGTCTTTAGAATCATTCCCAGGTTCAGGAAGTGCAGGCACCGGTAAGATTCCCTCATGTGCGGATGCTGATGGTTGCTCGGTGCGTACTGGTAATCTAGGTTCAAGTTCCAGGTCCAAGTCTTTCAAAAGGTCCTCGTCTACGACCGGACTGATGGATTTTTCTTCAGGCACTAGCCAGCTAGAGAGGAGACCTTTAGTTGTTGGCACCCGTGCAGCTGTTCTAGCTAGTCTCTTCTTAGCTTTTTTTGAACGTGTGTACAGTCCTGTCCGCGGCACATCAATGGGGGGTGAGGCACTTGTTTAGATTTTTTATTCTTGAGCGCCTTCCTCGCCAGTCTATGTTGCTTCTGTGAGAAGAAAACATAAGGGCTTTGTACCATCTCAAGGTCACCAACATTCTCCTGGGGTGCTTCATAGGCTCCAGCGCTGGCGATGGATTCTGATGGCTTACCTTCAGCTTCTTCCATATTATCCTGGTCATCACTTCCTTCCACAATGTGTAAGGCGTCGGAAAGGTTAGTTTCCGCCTCTTCACGGAGATGATCCTTCTGATCTAGTGCCATAGGGGGGGTGTTCGGGAAGGACATGTCTGGAGTTTATGGGTGACCCAGTTGCAGGCCCAGTATGTGAGGTTGGGGTTCGTGGAAGGGCTGGCAGGGTCATGTAAGGGACATGCCCTCCACATTGGATGGATGGGTGGCCATGTGTGCGTGCAGGTGAGGGCTACCAGTGTTGTGCTGTGGTGGCAGTGGCGGCATTGGCAGGCACACATTCAGTATTTGGTGCCCGGGTGCCCAGTGTCTGCATCAAGGATTATGTTTTTTTAACTTGGCAGTACAGGATACCTATGTGGTGTTCATCAGGGTCATCAGGTGCAGGTTATTGTCAGGAGGCCTGGGTGTATGGGCAAGGCCGTGCCCATGGTGACCATGCAGGTGTGGGTATGCAGTGTACATGTCGTACATTTTATTGCAATACATTTATATGAGGACACTTATACAATGATGACTTTTTAAAATGCACTATCCAGTACTTTGACCACATATTCTAGGGCTGGAGTTAGAATATATTATTACACCTGTCATAGAATATGGTGTGGGTGGTGTTTGGAGCTTTTTTGTACATTGTTTCGGCATTGAAGTTTTGACATGTTGATGTGTCGCTGTCAATACATGGACCAGCAGGTGTATATGGGGGTGCCTGCACGGTGTGTGTGTGATGAATTGTGCAGGTGACAATGCACTTCAGTGAGTGGTTGGCTGTATTCCGCTGGTGCATCGGGTTGGGTGTGGCTGTCCATGTGACTGTGGATCTGCTGCCTGACTTCCTGGTGCATCAGGGTCAATGGTAGTCACGGCGATGCAGGTGTTCAGGTGGCAGACTTCGGGAATGCCAATTCCCATGGAGTCCCATGAGACTCCATGAGAATGGTGAGTTTGAGACACCAGCATCTTTGCTAGCGGTGCTGGTGCTTCCATGCTAGCTCAGCCTGCCAGGGCTGCTGCACCCACCAGTGCACCCACCAGGGAAAGGCCTGTTGGGCGCGGCAGCCCTGGCAGCCAGTGTGATAGGTCCTCATGATGAGTGTGCCGGTCCAGTGACATGTGTGCCGGTGTGTTTACAGGCAACCTTGTTTTGGGACTACCACACTCAGGATGTGGGCCACTATGTGCTGCCTTGTCATGTGATTGGTTATGGGGCATGCATGAGAGGCAGGGCATGTGACTTGCTTTGCACCTTTTTGAATTGGGAGGGGCAATGCTAGTGCTGGCTCGGATCTGGGTGATGTGGCAGTGCAGTTGTGGTATGGGAATGGGGGAGGGTGGGCATGTGTGTGGTTTACTTTGGGGCACTTTATGTACTCACCGGCCTCGACAGGTGTTTCGGCTCTTGCCTCCACTGCACCAACTCCCCCTATCCCCTCCCTATGCAGCACAGCTTCAGGCAGGAGGATAGTCTGCTGCCTGTGAATATGCAGTGACTGCGGTGTGCTGCCATGATGTTCCGTACCCTTAAGCGGAGGTCGTCCCACTGCTTGTGGTAGTCCTTCACAATATGTGGGATTGTACCCACAGCAGTCATATTCCGTGCCACTTCTTCCCATATGGCCTTTCTCCTCAGCTGTGTGCTGCGTCGCTGGTCTGCCTAGAAGAGCTCACCGAACAACAGTGCTGCACAACGGGACCTGCTGCTCCCAGACGAATGGCTGACATTCAAGTAAATAAGTGAGTGGTTGCTGACACCTTGAGCGTGAGACACTGCGCACATGCAGTGTTCTCTTTTGGGGAAGAACACAGGGATCTCTTGTCACTAGTTTAGGGCACTTGAACCGATTGGCCTGCAATATATCCAGCGGGGAGGAAACAACACCTCTGTGAATTAAGAAGTGGCTTTCTGAAAAAACGTTTTTTGGGATCATCACCATTGAACACCTTGTGAAGCAAAAGAAATTGGCTCTTTGAAATTGAATGAAATTCGTTTATTCACATCAATTTGAATTCTGTTTTTAACTGTGTTTTTGGTTTGTAATGTATATGTCCCTATGAGGTGCACCAGACGGAAGCTGTATAGACCGTTCTGGTAGCCCGAAACTCGAGTCGACAACACCACAGAGCCTACTCCTCCCAGAGTTGGCTTTAACTTGGGTTTTTTTACAGGCAAAATATGGGGATTAACATGGGTCCATAAATAACTATTTTGGAATACCTACCCAGTGTTCTTGCATCTTTTGATGGAAAAAATATTGTTAAATAGGCATTTTTTGGAACTAGTAAAATATTAAACCCATATGGATGGGATGTTCTGAGTCCCAGAACAAAACTACCAGGATTGCGTTTCTTGCACAAGTATGAGTGGGTTTTTGTATGCATGGGGATGAAAGCGTATGGAAGGTAATGATATGTGAGATGTGAGCTTTCGTTGTTGATGTGATAAAATATGTGTTCTTGACAATTGGATTTTATAGATGTGTTATTAATATTTGATATGCCCTTTTGTAAAAGTTTTCTACAATTATAAAATGATTAAATAAACCTGAAACAAATGAGTTTTGGCATGCTGTCTTGTGTCTAAAACACACACTCTTTAAATAGGGTTGTTGTCTTGGAGGGGACTATGCAGAGTTTTTATGCACAAATTTACATGAATCAAGTATAGGAGGTTGTGCAGTTTATCCACGGATAACTGCAGCTTTTGTTTAGAAGAGCTCCTCAGCATGCTCAACTATGCAGTCCTCAAGCATGTTCAGCTCCGCCTCCCGAAGCGTGGCTTGCACTGGCAGTTTTGTGGGTTGCTTGATGTCATCTTCCTCACTAGGTTCCAGCACTCAGTAGGAGTGGATGGCTTCCAGAAAAGGCAGATTAGATTGTGATTTTAAAAATAGCTGACTGCCTCTTTCCGCTTCCGGTGTTTCAGTTTCCGTGATGCTGCTATGTCAGGCATGCATGCAGCAGAAGTGACTGCACTGCCCACCTTGATGGCGGTCCGTCCGACGGTACCGCAAATCCGGGAGGGGCACGACTGTCAAAGCATAATGCAACCTTGTTTCTGATGGTGCGCGTTGCCTGAACCGGTGGGACCGCTGGAATTTTTCCCCACTATTTGAAATGAGGCCCAAAGAGTCAGTATAGATATTAACTGGCATTTGGATGGCTAGGAGACAGGCTCAAGTGAGAGCCACAATCTCAGCCATGTGAGCTGAGTTTACTTGAGGTAATTTTCCACTCTCCACCACTTCCACGGGGGCACAGACCGCTTACTCAGCAACCACCTTCCCATTCTGATTTCGATAGCAAGAATTCTGGTTTAGACAAGGGTACATCAGTAAGGTCTTTTCGTGGCATCAACAAACAGTCAGAAATGTCCACGCAATCATGAGGGGTGCTGTTGTGGGGCTCCCCTTCTAGTGCAGGAAGGAGTGAAGCTGGGTATAAGATAGAGCAGCGGGCCAGAATAGTAGTTGAAGAATTCACAAGGTGTATCTCATATTTACTAGATCTCGAACAGACATATGCTGTGTCTTGGTCTTCAGTTATAGGGAAACAACTGCATGGGGTACAGCCACTTCCAAAAGAGATCCTAACACAGTCTTGTCACTCTGTTCCACTACTAAAGTAGATGCTGCTACTGATCTAAAGCAAGGGGGCATTCCTTCTGCACTGGTTCTAATTCTTTGCTATAATAAGCAATGGGCTTAAAATGGATTACCTGTTTTTGAGTAAGTAGAGCCAATGCAAATAAATTCTTCTCATGACAATACAAAACAAAATCCTTTTTATAATCTGGTAAACCCAAAGTAGGTGCCCAAAGCGAGTGCTGCAGACAAAAGTTATTTTACATTTACAAAGGCTTCATCAGCTACATGTTTCCATAATAAGGGTTCTACTGTGCTTAATCGGGTGTACATTTGAAGGGGTTTCATTATCTCAAGATAGCCTAAAATCCACTCACTGCAGGAAACAACTATCCCCAGGAATGACCTCATCTGTGTATCATCATGTGGTTTTGGAATTTTATGAACAGCCTCCCTTCGAGATGATGATATCAGCTGAACACCTTCTATGATATCCTGCCCTAGCTAGTAAACCCTTTATTCATTTTATTTATTGGATATTTATAAGGCGGTTTTACAACAAGACAGTGTTTTAAAGCTCCCAAAGCGGGAGGAGGGGATAAAGTGCTATTAAGGTCCCCCAGTGGGGAAGTACAAGAGGTGCTGTTGAGGGGGGGGGTGTCAAGCACCCAACAGGTAAGTGCAGGGTGGAGACAATCCACCCAAAGTCAGTTGTGGGTCCAGAGGGTAGTGCAGGGGGGGCTGCTGGTGGCGATATGGCACAGGGCGAGGACCCAATTTGGATTCTTGAGGGACCGGGCTGCCAATCTCAGAGACAGAGGGGAAGGTTAGCATAGGAGGCAGAGAGGGAAGGAGGAGGAGAAGAGAAAGGTCTTGAATTGTTTGCAGAACTTGAGGTGGTCCAGCCAAAGATGGGGAGAGAGAGGGAGACTGTTCCATAGGAGGGAGCAAGCTGAGGAGAGAGATCTGCCCCCAGCCCTCTGCTTGGAGAAACGTTTGATCAGCAGAGATTTGGAGCAGAGGATCAAAGAGATCTGGAAGGAGAGTATTTAGTAAGAGAGCTGCAGGTAGCATGGCCGCAGGCCCCAGACAGCCTTGTGGATAATGCAACAGATCTTGAATTTGATCCTTGCAGCAACCGGGTGCCAGTGGAGAGATTTTAGACCTGGATTGATACAGTCCCAGGACTTGAGGCCATATATAAGTCTTGCAGCCCTATTCTGGATTAGTTGAAGAGGACAGATTAAAGAAAGAGGCAAGTTGAGGAAGAGGCTGTTACAGTAATCTAGTCTGGAGAGGACCAGAGCTCTAGTGATGTTGAGTTTCTGGGGGGGAGGTGAGGAAATGGAGAATGCCTCTAAGGAGGTGAAGTTGAAAGTGGGCCTTCTTTGCAAGGTGTAAGATGTGAGGAGTAAAGGAGAGAGATGAGTTGTAGATGACCCCAAGATTTCTGGCATCAGTGGAAGGAGAGGGAGGTGAGCCCATAGAGGGCAGCCAGAGTGCAGGAGGGAGAAAGGGAGCAGGTGTCCCAATAGGAAGAATCTCGTTCTTAGTGGCATTTATAAAGAGATCATTGGAGGTGCTCCAAGACTGAATAACAGATATTACAGGTTTGCCTATAGGCAGCGGGCTACTGGCAACCCTGTAACACTGTTACTGCTACATAATATTCCGGTGACACTGGTATATCCAAAGCAGCAGCGGTAATGGTAAATCCCCATTTCTATGGAGTCCCAGAGGACTCCCTGGAAATGGCTTCACTGAAGCACAACCATGCCAGTAGGGGCCTGCCGGGGGATCCATGGCACCTACCAGCATTGCTGTAGTATTGCGGTGCTGAAAGGGTGCTGGTACGTTGGTACTGGCATCCTTACTTCCAGACCGCCATGCTTATAATGAGGAACACAACATGTGGAGCAAGTGGTGGTGGAGGAGAAGGAGCCCAGAAGCACCTGTAAACGGCGGTCAGTGAGGAAGGAGGTCAAGCAATCCAGTGCCAGGTCTGAGCTACCAAGACTATCTTGGAGCCACTTTATGAGGGTAGAATGGTTAACTGTGTCAAAGGCGGAAGAGAGATCAAGGAGAATGAGAACAGCAGGAGAGTTAGAGTCAAAATTTGTGAGCAATTCTTCACAAGTGTTCAGGAGAGCAGTTTCCGTGCCTCTGGATTCTTGGAATCTATATTGATGGTCATGTAAACAACTAACAAGCTCAGTGTGTTGGGTCAGTTGGGGGAAGACCAACTTCTCCAGGAGTTTCCCAAGCGAGAGTGTTGTAGAGCTAGGGCGGTAGTTGGCCAGACATGAGTGGTCGGCTGAAGGTTTTTTTAGGAGGGGGTGCACAAAGGAGTGCTTGAGGGAAGATGGGAAAGAGACAGATGTTAAGGAATGGTTGCAGAAATCAGCAAGAGCCGTGGCAATGGAGGGGATGTTGTCATTAATGGTTCTGAAAGAACAGGGAGAAAGCTGTTTGGATGAGACCTCATAGAGTGGACTACTCTAGAGACCTCACCCGTTGTGATAAGGAGGCGAGAGTGGGCGGGAGTGGAAGAGAGGCCAAGGGAGGAAGGAGGCAGGGGAAGGAGTGGAGGAAGGGTAAGAAGAGAGAGGGCCTGAGAAGGAAGAGGGAGGTGGAGACTGCAGAAGGATTGGCTAGTTTCTTGCAGATTTTGCTGTTGGAGGCTCCAGAGATACAGGCCTGAATGTGGGCCCTCTTTTTGGAATGGGTAGAGAAACAGTACTGTCTTTGGAAAAGGAAACAGACCAGTTTGTCAGAGGATGAGTCTGCGATCTGACACTTCCATTCAGCAACTCTGCACTTGTGTTTCAGAGCAGCTAAATCAGAGTCGTACCAACTGTTATGCTTGGAGACAGGTTTCAAGCGTATCCTCATGACAGGGGCAAGAATGTCAAGAGTGTTAGTGATAGCAAGATGAAGATTGGCAAAGACAGAGTCAGTGGGAGAGTCAAGTGGAGGGGAAGGATGAGGGATGAAGGTAGAGGCAAACGCAGTATATGACACTCGCTTCATCGGTCGGAGGACCGCGAAGGAGGCACGCAGTGCAGGTGGAGGCTCGGTCAGGGGGCCGAGGGGGTCCAGAGAAGAGAGGAGAGAGTGGTCAGACCAGGACAGAGGGGTAGTGAGAGGGTTGGAGTGCGGGAGATCAGCAGAGATGAAGGCATCAAGAGTGTGTCTGGCACAGTGGGTAGGGCCTGAAGGGAGAACAGTAAGGGAGAGAGAGATACAGAGATCACAGAAGAGTGAAGAGGCAGGAACAGTGGATTCAAGGTGGATGTTGAAGTCTTCAAGGAGGAGGAGTTTAGAGGTAGAAGTCAGAAGAGAGGAGGTAAAGTGCATGCAAGTGTAGTTTCTGCTTTGTGGCTTTATGTCATTCTATTGTCAACGCAATTAACATGGCCTGGATATCTTGTTTGCAAACCTCATAAGAGGGAGGCACTATTAACACATCATCCACATACTAGGCAAGCACTGACTTCCCGGGTAATGTTATGTTGTGTACATCTTTTTTCAATTGTTGCAAGAAGAGGGTGGGAGACTCTGCATACCCCTGTGGTAAACATGTCCACATATACTGGATTCTTTTGCGAACATTAAAAAGTGTCCTGACTGTTTTTATGCACAGGCATGGAGATGAAAGCAGCACATAGACCCATTACAGTAAAATGGGTGGGTTAAGGAGGGATGCAGGAAAGTATGGTGGCAGGATAGTACTACTGGGAATGATGGTATCACCACTGTCTTAACAGCACCCACATTTTTATCATACCTATAGGTTGATTTCCCAGGTATTTTTTACCAGCATAATTGGGGTGATTCCCTGATTTAAGAGGGATTCAATTACAGGAGTAAAACCAGATTTAGTCTCAGGCTTCAGGGGGTACTAAGTAGTATGTGTCCATTTCATAAATTGATATATTTTAATGTGTACAGGCTCACCCGAGTGTATATATACACCCCACCACATCATCAGGAGTGGACCACAAGGAATTGGGTATTGAATCAATCAGCAACACTCAGATCATCTCCCCATTCTTGGTTATTAATGTCTGGTTGACTTCCCTTCCCTTCCTGTAATGTTGCCAGGACTGCCTCTGCGTTCGCAGAAGGCACGTTGAGAAACACTAAAGCAGGGGTGCAAGAGATAGTACATCTAAGCTTACTCAATAGATAACTACCCAACAAATGTACTGGTGCAGCTGGGCTCCAAAGTAATGCATAGTGCTCAGTAATATGCCCTAGTGTAAAATAGTGAGAGACGTTGGAAATGGATGTATGATAGGAGTGTTTGAAAAGCCTACAGCCTTAATGGTTTCTGCAACCAAAACAAAGATATCTGAAAAGCCATCCATCCTCAGAGCAGATCAGTTTGTCCTCGTGTCAACGAAACAGAATACATATTTTCCCTCTATGTGACATTGGACATATGGGCTTTCCTGATCTACCGGAATTAAGGAGGCTTCCAGGGTCTCTCCCTCTTCTGGTTTTCAGAAAGTGTCCCGATCCATCAAATTAGCATTAGGCTCCCCACGAACAAACAGATTTACATAGAGATTAGGGAAAAGAGGTCAAGCCCTTAGTGGGGCTTCAGAAATATCAGTTGGTCCTGCCTGCTGCGGCAATGGGGCACTGGCAGATCCTGCATTTCCTTACTGGTACCGTTGCTGTGATCTATATGGAAACTCATTTTTCCAATGCTACTCCTATCTGCCATAATTACAAACTAAGTGTTCAGGTACGGGTGCCCTCTGACCCTGTTGATTCTGCCATCCCTGCCACCTCTGCTGATCTGTGTGGAGCCAAATTGTCTGTTGACCTGGTAGTCCACATGCCTGTTTCTGGGGTGGCTGTCATAGGTACCTCCCACTTGCCCTGTTTGCATTCTTGGTCCCATTGGAGGCCCCTACAGTCCTCTACCTCTTGGTCTGCTGCGCCCTCTTTGTGGATTTGCTTTCGCATTTTGCATCTGACCCTGAACCTGTCCCTGCAAGATCTACATCTTGCTTTCAAAAGTCTCCTTCATTTGTTCTTGACACTCTGCGCATTGATTCGGAAACATCACTAGCAGAACTTAGGTAAAAGACCTGTCACAAAGGAATTAGCTATCACTTACTGAGCTGTCTTAGTGATGCCTGAATGTTGGATGAAACCACCTTCAATCTGTCTAAATTATCTGCAAGTGATTAATCTTCAATCTGTTTACAGTTCGATATCTTACCCCAATAAGTTCTTCTCTGGCATATTTCAGGAATTGTAGCTACTATTCCCTCCCTTGCCTAGTTTACAACATCCCCAGTACCTAGGACGAGATCAGGGGATCTAGCCTGCTCCACTAACTGCTGTTTTACTTCAGGTGGCATTACTATCCACATGAGCTGATTCATGTCATCCCAGTAGAGGCTGTAGCATTGTAAGGCTGTCAGAAATTCTTCCACAAACTGCTGCTGATCCTCCCTAATATTTGGGAATTCCAGAGATCTCTGGGCTTCCAAGAGACATGTACGGTAACAAGGTTTGGCAGCTGTTGTCCTTCCACCTCATTGCCTGCTGGCACTTGTCTAAGAGGTGACTGAAAGACCTTAGGGTCTCTTGCATATACTGTACCTCCCCTCATTAAAGACAGAGTATATGAGGTAGGTGCATCTGTGAACATGTATCCCCCTGCAGTGCCTTGACCACTGGATTGTGGTGCCACTAGGGTCAAAAGTAAAAGGGGCACAAGATCCTGAGGTAAAGCTTCCTCTTGAATTGTTAGCACTGGTTGTGGTTGCCTCGGACCTGGCCTCACAACTGCATTTATACTAGTAAAGAATTCAGTACAATTTTCTGCTGATTCACTGTCCTGTTCCTCCTGGTCATCTTCCCCTTTGTTCTTTTCTTTTTCCTCTTACAGCTACTGCTACTGCTATCTGGGAGCATAAATGTGTGTTTTTGTCCCCTGCCCCCATCAATCGCAAGTACCTTTTCTGTCCCTGCAATGGTCATTAACGTCCACCAACCCTCTAGCTTTACTGCCATTTCAAGGTAGCAACCACACCAGTGTAGGCCAACCCCAGGTAGTGGGCACTTGACCCAAGTGCTAACAAATTGGAACTTTATCAGGCCACTACACTCCGACAGGCTCAGGTGTGCTTTCCTACACAAATTTACTGCTCTTGGAATGTTTGCATGGCTAGCAACACCCGATTTCGAACAGCAAATTACACAGAGGACTATCCATCAGTATTGCACCAGCTTTTCTAAGTGTCTTTCTTTGACTAGGTCTGCCCGAACAGGAGAAATTGCTGTTGAACATACCTGTGTCCTAGAGGGTTTAGCTAATTCCACCACTGTTTCCTTGCCCACATCATCTGTGTCCCAAGTGCACAGCCTGGCTACAATAACAATGAAAAATAGATTAACTTTAGGTTACTTTTTCACAACGAAGGCTGGAGTATGTGATTTTGTTAATGTGTCATGTTGTTTCTATGTAGATTTGCGGAGAGGAGTAGATTCAGAAATTGCAGGTATTAAAGAACAGGCCAACCTGTATCATTGAGGAGAACCATCTCTTGTTATGGAAGCACCTCAAGACCTTCCTCTTAGCTTCTGCCTTTGCCCCACTTCTCCCCAGCTAATCTGTTTCTCTCGGTAGGCTTCGTGCACCTGGCCACCCTCTGTCCTTCGGACTCAGGTACCTGCGCACCCGGTCTCCCTCCTGAACTGCCTCCGGGCCACCTCTGGCACTGGATCTGTATCTGTGCCCATACAGTCCCCCACTCTTCCTCTGCACTTATCAGATATACCCTATCTGACTAATCATGCACTTCCCATGTGTCTGGCTGCACTACCTTTTGTCTTCATTTATTTATTTATCCTACGTATGATCGATTCTGTTGTCTCTTCTGTCCACACTTTCCACTTCTACCTCTCAATGCACTTTTCCCCTTTCTCCCTTTTCCTTGCACTTGCACGTTCTTAATGTCACTGGGCCTAGTAAGATTGTATTTTCGTTCTCCCCTATTTCTCTCCCTTTGCTTGGTCACGCTCTGAAACACTTGTGTATGAGCACGATATAAATAAAATATCATATCATAGCATATCATATCACAACATTGCACCCGAAAAGCCAGTGCAACTGGATAATGTATGGACATGGCTCACAGGGGGGCTGCCAGATGTAGGGGCTTGGCTTAAGAAGGGTATCTTTCGCATATGTAATTTTCTCTCTGCTTTGCCTTTATGGATTTTTCTCAGAAGACAAAACAGTACAGAGCATATTCTCCCGTTTATAGAGGTCAACTCTGCACCTACCGCTGCCCGCCACCTCCTTGTCAAATCCCCACTAGGGATCGGAGCGTGCAGCTGCGCCAGTGAAAGTAGGACACGGCCACACAGGTTAGCATTACACATATGACTGCTTTATTGGCGCAGCGCATGCACTTACATTAAACTTGGTCCGAAACCTGGGGTGCCACGCATGTCCCTGGCATCAGGTGACCATGCGCAATGCTACATCTCCCCCCAAAATAACATCTTCCTACCACATTTCTTCGATCCATCACCTCGGCTTTCAGCTGGTGCGGCATGGCCTGTTCTCCGCGTGGTACTTTGTATTTTCCTGCTATCGTCCTCCTTCGAGAGGTACTTGTTGCTCATCATCCGATTCTAATTCATCTCCCAAGTACCCAGATCCTTCTCTCACACGTTCCTTGTCTCTGCTTCCAAATTGATCCACCTGGGATGTTTCATGACGTGCATTCCTGAAGAATTAGCTGTTCCTCTTCACTTTTTTTCAACCGGCTCTCTCAGTGGTGACCATGGATCCCTTCATGTTAGTGATAGTCAGTGGCAGGGGATTGAATGGCGGTGTGTCCTTGTGAGACTGGGTCTGCTGCACCGGGACATGATTGACAAACCCTCAAGTTTGCTTACTGAACCCGGTTTCTGTGGTCTGCGTACTCCTTCATCTTGTCTTTAGCTTTGTTTTCCCTGTTCCTCACGCCCTGTAGGCTCATCTCCTCCTGCTGGGTCTCATGGGGTAACTGTGAGCGCACGGGTCGGCAAAACATTAACTTGGCCGGACATACTCCTGTGGAGTCATGAGGCATATTCTGGTATTCACGCAGCAGCTGATATAGTGATTGCTCGATGGGCATGTGGGTTATGGTGGCTATTCTGATGGCCCTCTTGACATTAGCCATAAATCGTTCCACTGCCCCGTTCACCTGGGGCCACATCGGTGTAACTTTCCTGTGATGGAATCCCATGTAGTTGGCAAAATTATGGAAGTTTTTCCCAATGAATGGGGGTCCATTTTCAGACTTGACCACCTTGGGGACTCCTATGACGAGAATATGCATTCTAGGGAGGGTATAACGGCTGTGGTGGCAGATGATGGCACTAGCTCGGCCTCTGGTACCTTGAATGTTCGTCCAGTACTACTAGTACATATTCGCCAGACCCAAGCGAACCATAAAAGTCAATTGAAACCTCTTCCCACACTCCTTCCGGGAGGGGTGACATGTGTAAAGGTTCAAGGAATGATGGGAGCTGTAGCCTGAGGGATATGTGGCACAACTTCAATGCTGTTTCAATACTTTTGTCAATAACGGGGAATCACACCTTCCTCCAGAGTATACATGTTGTGGAAACAACGCCGATGGGGTTTTCATGTGCTATGTTGATCACCCATTAGTGGAGAGATGCTGGTAGCACAATCCGATCCCCTTTGAGTATGAGTGAGGAGGGGGACAATGACCGTTCATCGTTGGGTCTTGAAGGGTCTGGAAAAGTGACCCATCTAATGCCTGGTTGTTCAGTATTGACCCCTCTACCGACTACCATTGTCCATTCAGGATGCAGGATGTGGCGAGAGATATTGTTGCGTCCTCTGTGGTGCACCTCATAGGTTCCGCCATCTCGAAGGCTTGGAGCACCGTGTGATGGATGACATAGTTAATGTATCCCTGAGACCAGTTGCTCAATACTTGGGGTACTGGCAAGAAAGAAAATCTGAAGGGTTCTCGTCTTTACCAGGCTTTTGAGCTGATGACGAACTTGTACTCTTGCAGACGTAGCCCCCATCCTGTTATCCTAGGTGGCACCTGGGTGGTCAGTTTCCCATAAAGGGTGATGAGGGCCTGGTGGTCCATGATAATGGTGAAAGGCTTGCCGTACAAAAATAAATGAACATTTTCACACGGCCAGACGACCGCCAGGGCTTCTTTTTCAGCCTGCGAGTAGCGCTGTTCTACCTCTGTGAGGCTCTTGGTGGCATACAATAGTATAAGTCTCTGTGCATGCTCGCTGCCTGTGTGTTGTGCGAGAATGGCTCGGAGGCCCGTGGGGCTTGCGTCTACTGTCACCTAGTTGCACATGTTGGGGTCGAAGTAGGACATGCAGACAGCTGCTGCAATTTCCCTCCTGATTTTTTTCGAAGGCCTTCTGTTCTGACAATCCGCACTAAAATGGTTGGTCATATTTGGTTAGAAAGCGCACAGGTGTGTTTGTGGAGGCAAAATTTGGCAGATAGCGGGTACAGTAGCGGGCCAGGCCCAGGAAAGACCTCACTTATGCAATGTTCGTTGGGCAAGGGGCCTCTGTCAGTGCTACAATTTTGTCTGGATCAGGCTGGATCACCTTTTCCAAAAAGATGTGCCCAAAAACTTTACGTGTGTCTTTGTTGAAGACGCATTTGTCCTTATTGAGGGGTGGGCAAACTTTCATTAGTGTCATGGGCCTCCTGGGATTGTCCGAATATCAGGATATCGTCACTATAGTTAATACAGTTTGGTATATGGAAGATGATCTTGAATATTTCTCCAGTTGAAGATTTTCCAAAGTGTAAGTGTTTATAGCGAAACAATCCCAGGTGGGTGGTAAAGTTGTGATCTACCGCGATTCTTCAGAGATTTATTTGATGATAGCCTTGGTCACGTGACCAAAACCTGGGGCACCGCGTGTCCCTCGGATCAGGTAACCGTGGGCGATGCTACACTCCTGTTTACAAGATTTCTTGCCAGTCACAACGCTCCAGCCCACTTTAGTAGAGTTACTGACATTACAACAGGTACTGCCATCTTCTTGAGTGACTGGTGCTTTATGACTCATAGGTCACAAAAGGGGTACTGTGAAAGGCCAGGAAAGTCTTTCCTAGTTAATAGGCTACAATGATCTGTATTTTCACATTCTTTCCAGTCTGTCTTGCCTGCTTGTCCTTGCTCTGTGCTTGGCATACTTGCACAAAAAGTTTCTATCCTTGGATTGTTTGTGTGCCTCCTATCTGCGAGACACTTCTCAGAACACTAAAGGCCGGGCATAGGTGTTTGGCCCATGACAATGTAAACATGTTGACAGTGCAACTTTCCCGTACCTATTTTTCTGTTCATAATGATTCAGCGTGCAGATGCTATGAAATACATTGCTGGAACTGACTCAAAAGACTTGCTCATGATTCTTGTCTTGGTGTGGTTATGGCAAGTTTGCCTCCTAGCATTTTCCTCTGTAGATGACCAGATGTTGGAAGAAAGGTAACAGTGCAGCCTTCCACACTGCAGTGCTTTCCTCTTGCCCCTTCAAAGTGCACATCATTTTAAACATGCATGAGATATTCATGTAAGCATTAAACACATGAATTTCTAAGAATCCACTGGCATTGAGCATCTGCCAAAAGCATGCAGATTTCATAGGAATCCCTTGCAAATGCCATTTGCAAAGAATGATTTGCAAGTGGCATTTATGTTTTTTTCACAAAACGTAACGTAAAATGAAAGAGTAAAAGCAATTTTGCCACTTATTGCTTGTCTTTTTCTACTCGTTTTGTAAAAGGTGAAAAATTCTATTCCGGGGACCCAACAGCATTTAAGTGAATGCAACACAGACACTCAAACACACCATTATGCTAACTCTTTCCTCTGCACCAACAAACAATAGAATGTCGCTACATCCCTGGATTAATTTGACCTAGCTGCACACATACTTATACACCTCCATGTGCACCTCAACAGTCTTTAGAACACAGCTATACCCCTCGGAATCATACTAACTGCACAGACAGTCTTTTCCAAAAACTCCAGCTCTGCCAGAATGCAGATACCCAAGCCCATTGGTCTTGCTGCACACATTCTATTGATCTCACACAATCCCTGCACTACACCTAGCACTAGTATGCAGCTATACACCACTTATTCCACACTAGATGCACACAGACCGAGTGCACCCATGCATGTTTTACTGCATTACTCTCTCCACTGACCTGGACGGCAGTTCCCGAGGGCGTTCAACCCACAGCGCTTTGGAATCATACCAATGGTAAAAGGTGCTATACAAATACCCAATAACATAACATAACTTTATGCAAAATGACCCCCAACTGAGAAGTCAGTCATTATATCCAAATCTTTATGTATTGTATTTATTTATTGTTTGCTTGTTAGGCACTTATACAGCAAGTAAAATACTGTTTCAAAGCACCAACAGGGGAGGGGAGGGAACAAGGGAGTGAAATAAATTACAAAACATAATATTTAATAAGAGCAGTGGAGGGGGAAAAAGGAAGAAAGGACGGACCTACTATGCCATGTGAATATTCACAACATGCAAGTGCAGCAAGGAAGAGGGCAGAGGGGGTACATGCTGGGGAGTCCGAGCTCATGGGTGAGCCACAGATGAAGTGCTTGGGTTGTTGAGTGCTACACAGCCTGGAGCCACGTTAGGTGTAAGTGTGAACCTTCGGGGCGGAGGGTGTGCCAAGGCAAGTGCCGAGGGTGGACAGGAGCTGGGCCGATTGGGTGTGGATGGTCAGGGGCACCAAGATGGATAAGGGCCCAGGACACCAATCACAGCAACTGTGGGATTAGCAGAGGAGAGAAGGGAAGGAGGAGGTAAAGAGGAAAGTCTTGAGGAGCTTCCGGAATTTAAGAAAGTCATTCTCAAGGCATAGAGGCAGGGAGAGGCTGTTCCATAGGAAGGAGCCAGCTGAGACAAGCAATCGATCACCTACCCTCTGTTTAGCAAATCACTTCTAACACAAAGAGTTGACTCTCTTTTTCTTGCTGCCTGTGAAACAAATTCAGTTTTTATGCACCCAGGCCTGGATCTGACTAAGGCACTTAACTATTCACTAACATTGTCCAAAATCTTCATTATGTTCAAGTAATATATGGATGTTTCAAGCACACAGTGTATGAAGGTAGAGGTCCTCCAATATGTGAAAAAAGTGAGGATCTTTGTAGTATCCCACATTTCAACTCACTTATTTCTTAGTTGGATTTCCTATTTGCACTTTGTGGCTCTGTTGCAATCCGAATGATTAGTTCTCATGAGCCATCTGTTTGAGGTGGACCATCATTGTCTCCCATTTCAAAGGCAGCTGTCTAAAGGGATCAGTGAGAATATTTGTACAGTGCATTACTCAGGTCTATAACTGCACACCATAGTACAAATGCACCGTTAGCGTACATTTCACTGAATCCAAATTCACCTAATAAGAAATCTTCGATTTTTTTTTCTTTGAATTGGTAAGGTAAATAGGTACATTTTAAAACATAGATGTGGATGGGTTAAGGGGATAGGATAAGGTAGGGGGAAGTGGTGGACTGGGGGTTCTCCCCCTGCATAGTAAAAGAAAATCAAAGAAAAAGAAATTTGAAGATTTCACATTTAGGTGAAGTGGATTCAGTGAAATTACGGACATCCTGCACCGGTACTGTGCATCCCAAATGCACTAGAGGAAACAAACTGACAAATAGATTACAAGTCAATCCTGCTCAAAACCTTTAAAAAGCAAATTATTTTTTTCCAGCCACATTATGCAGATGCCAGCTTTTTAGGATAAGGTAGTTGTGACTCTTTTCCTGTTATGTTTCTACCAAACTGTGACTTTTAACAGATGAATATCAGAGCAGTGTTGCACTTGGGGGAACACAATATCTAATGTCTCTCTTTGAACAAGAGAGGAGCCTATTGCGGAACCTTTTCTGTCAAGCAGATTACTGTGAAATATACATATTTGGGCAATGAAAGCCGGTATACGTGTCCCCAGTTATGGCAAACATGCTTTCTCCTTTAAGCTAGAGGCGCAGCCTGCAGCAAACGTTGGCTGCTTTTGCTTTAAAAGATCAGAAATGTTTAGAGGACTCATTAACATACCTTAGAACAGTCGGTAGAGCACGTGATGCAGGTATTTGTGTTTCACCTGGGGTTAGAACTTTCAAATTCTATCAAGAGAAACTCGGCACCTCATCCATTTGAGGTTTGTGTAAATAGTTTCATTAGATTGTTAAATGGGATATTATATCGTGCCTCCTTTATTGCATATATTAGCCTAAGACCAGTCGCTCTGCGAAGAAATCTGCGTTGCGAAGTTCCGATCTTAGATCGATTTAGCCGCCATTTTAGGTTCATCCGCCATTTTGATTCTCACTCCAAAGTCACCCTGTGTTCTAAAATGGTGGACAGTGTTCTTCTGTTTGTAACTTGGCCGTCTTGACCTCTACATGTAAGTTAATGTCTAAACTGCCTGCAGGCCAAATGTTAGGGTCATGTAATGAGACCTTGTCCTTCGTTGTCCTGTAGATCAAGGATTACCTGTGCCTACGATACTGATCCACAAGCATATATTAAGCACAATGTTGTTTAAATACTGAATGTGAACACTTGTTGAACTACATTGTATAAAACATATGCGAAGGCTTAATGTTAAATCCAAAGAATACACTGTTGCCATTGTAACCTATTTGTGAATATACTAGGAATAATCCATATGCCTATAGATGAATAGATTAGAAGTGAACTCAGCACAAACCCCTTGCCCGAGAAATGGTTAACCTGTAAGTGGGCTGGACATCATGTTGCAAAATTGTATAAAAGAAGTGAATGTTCTGATGTACAGCCCCACTCACTTCTCACACCGAACGGGCTGGTATTCGCTGTGATGTACTGAGGGCCTGATATCTATCTGATACTTTGTTCCTTTGAAAACTGTTCAGTTGTAGAATAAAGATCTGTGTATCTTGGTAAACCCGTGTTTGGTGTATTTCCTTTTGGGGTACTCAGCCTCGATATTCTCTTTTTGCTTTTACAGATGGCGCCCGAATAGGGACCCTCAAGATTGATGCCAGCTCGCTGAAGGTTGACGCGGCTATCGGACCGGGATCGGACGGTGTAAAAGGGGGCCCCTTTCTTGGATGAGACGCAACACCCCAGCAGCGCTGCACGACCCGATCCCTGGACGGTGAGCATGCAGTCCGAGTCGGCATCTTGACGAGGGTCCATATATCGAGGCGGGCAGATTTGCTGAAATCACCAAACATGAGGAAATCTTTGTTAGAAAACTGTGTAATCCAATCGGACCTCCTTAGGATTTGATCAGGTGAGTCGTGACCCAATTCTTAAGTATCCTGATAATTTGTTTTGGCGTATTGCACTCGCAAGTTCAATTATTGACCAGGTAACACCAGTATTCCGATATGCCTGGGAAATTGTCTGCCTGCTTCAGGGCATTATTCCGCAAGGACAGACAATCTTTGGAATTTGGCCGTCCAGTGAGAATGGAGGGGTCGCCGGCGTGTACTATGCACTGTAAGCACGGCATTGGTAGTATAGTATTTAATGATATTTGGCACAGAGAGACTAGACATGCTTCCGAACTTCAGTGGCCAATCAATGGCAGTTTTGAAATCCCTCATATTGAATACTTAGAATCTATATTATTGAAGAAAAAGGCTAGACCTGCAGCATTTGATGAATTACAGAATTGGAAGAAAGAAGCTTCGCAGCAGCTTAACAGTAGAGAAAAGCATGTGCGCCGTCATATGACGAACGGCGACAAAGCGTTGTTGTATGACCAAAATAAACAGTCTGAGTCAGTTAGGAATATGGATAGGGCTTTCTCACTTGGTATCCAGAAAATCTATCCTTCTAAAGACTTTCACGTTTCTGATGAACTTATCGATAAACTGTTAAATGAGTGAAGGCCTGGTGCCACTGCGCCACCTCCGTATGTTCCTCTTCCTGCTGCTTTGCCTCTTCCTGCTGTTATTCCTCCTCCCATAGTTCCTCCTGCTCCACCTATTGTTCCTCCTATTGTTCCTCTTGCTGTTCCTCTTCCTCCAGTCGTTGTTCCTCCTCTTGGCGTTGCTCCTCCACCCGTTCCTCCACCCTTGCCTGCTGTAACAGTAATAGCACCTCTGTTCCTTGATGTTCAAAACTTGCCTACTCTCCCTCTTCCTAGTGGTTCTAAACCACTTGTAGTAGATCGGGGAGCGGGATCGAGGGTTGTCACTCGTAATACTGTGTCTTCAGAGAAGAAACGTGAGTTAACTGCGTGGGATAAGCATTGCATGGAGAAGGGTGAACAAGCTGATGTTTTTGCCACACTTTCTAATATAGACAATCTTCCTGAGAAAAATGTTTTTATTGAAGGATTAGGAATTCATTATGTGTAATGTGGAACAGGCTAAATAATATAGATCTCTCACAAGGGTTGAGGGATCTGAATACGTTTTCTAGAGATACTGTGGAGAAGGTGCTAGAGCATGTTGAGAGGATTCTTGAGTATAGAAGGGAGCTGGAAAGGTTACGGTATGAAGATGAAGATGGTGATAGCTTGGACGTTATGTTCGTACAGAAACGGTTCCTTCCTTGTCAAAAATTGATAACTGAGGAAACGCAAATTTGTATGAAAGATGCGATTAGATTGATCTCAGACATGTCGATAACTCCCGTTGAAGTATATGACACATATATTGAGTATACGCCTGAAATGCAAAGGAAAGTGATACAGGTAATGGTAGAGTGCCTACAGGATGAGTGTGTAAAAAAGAAGATTTGTTGTCCTGCAGAGTTATTGAGTATTTATAAGCAGGCTTTTTTGTTCGACGCTTCTTCAGCTGCTTTAGCGCTCGATTTGGCTCTGTTTGCTTACTAAGCATTCGGAGTTGCCTACTTCTTGGTTGCCTACGAGAGAAGTTCCTCTGACATTTGTCCCAAAAGTTGAGATTCCGGCTAATCCTGCAACAGGTGCAGTTGCCCAAGATATTCCTGCACATTATGTGTCGCAGTTAGTTCACGTCCCGTTCTCAAGACAGGAAGTGAACACTATTAAACAATCTATTCCCGACATTAGGAAGAACCCCACGGGGTTATACAAAGAAATAGAGTCTGTTTTGCAATCATCAGTATTCACTCTAAGTGATACTGATTTGTTATTTCCTGTACTCCTGCCTGTTGATTTGTGGAAACAGATTAGAACTGTAGATGATGTACCAGGGTTAGGAGATACATGGACTAATATGGTTAGACTCGATGGAGAAAGGCCAGCTGGAAAAGACCGCCTCAGGTAATACTAACTTTGTCTGACAGAATAGTTATGAAATTGAAAACTATAATTCCTGAAAAGAGAATTATTTGGGATAACCTTACTGCCTGTGTCCAAGGGAAGTCTGATGGTGCTACCGAGTTCTTTAATCGGTTCGAACAGGTATTTTCAGATTTCAGTGGACAAGACTTAGGCACAGAGTCTGGGAAAAGATTATTTGTGGACAAATTTGTGAGTGGATTGCTGCCTGACATCCAGTCGCAAATTATGTCCTCCGAGAGCGCTTGGCAAGCGAAGTCTCAGTCAGAAGTATTGCACATGGCTCAGTACTACGAGAATCGTGTCAATAATGAAAAAGTTAAAAAGAGAAAAGGTGACTTAAATACAAAAGTACTATTGCAGCAAATTGTTAGAGGCCCTAAAGGGGGTAGTACGCAATTTAGAGGTCAGAATGTTCCACAGGGGAACGCGCCCTTGGGTCCTGTAAACATTAACCAGTGTGCTTATTGCAGACAAGAGGGTCATTGGCATGCACAATGCCCGATCCTCCCACAGAGGTCGAATAACACATTTGGGAATATGGGTAGACGATCCAGAGGTCGCCCAGGTGTAGGGGGTCCTGGTAAAGGTCAGATTTCACAGGATTCACAGCAACCTTTTTCGCAGGACAATCAGGCATCGAGTGTGGATAGTTGAAAACATTTTGATCATCCGTCTGCTGCTTACCTCTCTGAAGAACTTCCTTTTGACGACATTCTGTTTCGCTAGGATGCCCAAAGCAGGGTTTGGAACTAACGCCTATTCCCATTAATCAGAAAGGTCCCTACGTTGAGCTGTTAGTGGGAAATAGGAAACATCTATTCTTGATAGAGACAGGGGCACAGAAGTGTTCCATTGATCATTCACGGGTTCCAAACATTCCACTGTCAGGGCAAACAAATGTTTCTGTAGGGTTTTCTGGCACACCAGTTGTCTTCCTTTTGACTACGAATTGTGGAGAGAATTTGTTGGGGTTGAATCTGTTGAAGGAATTAAATGCGGTAATTCATTGTTCTTCTGATGGATTGCGTTCGATGATTTCACCACAGCAAGTTTCAGACCTTTGCCACCGGAATTCAGTGATGTTCCGGAGTGTTTGTGGGCTATCGATGATAATGATGTCGGTGTTTTGCAAATTGAACCTGTTAAAATTGTTTTGCAACATGGAGTAAAGCTGCCACGTATTCCACAGTATAAGATTTTGGTCGATGGTGAGCAAGCTTTGAAATGCATAGTTTCCGATTTTGTGCATCAAGGGGTGATTGAGGAAATTTCAGGTAGTTTGTGCAATAGTCTGATTTTACCCGTGTACAAAAAAGGCGATAATGCAATTCCTTTTCGTTTCATAATTGATCTACGTGCCATCAATACGATTGTTGCTCCTCAATTTCCAATTGTGCCTGATGTGACGACAATATTAACTATGATCCCGGCTTCAGCTACTCATTTTGGTGTCGTGGATCTAAAGAACGCTTTCTTTAGTATTCCTATACACAAAGACAGTAGATACCTGTTCGCGTTCACCTTAGGGGGACGCTCGTTTACCTTTACCGGTGCACCGCAAGGTTACACGCAAAGTCTGAGTATCTATAGTAGGGCTTTGAAAGAGCAGCTCGATACCCTTAAATTGCCTTCTACTTCTACACTGCTTCAGTATGTCGACAACTTGCTTTTAGCTGCTGACTCAGAGAAAGCTTGTAAGGAGGGCACTGTGTTGTTGCTTATTCACTTGGCTAAACATGGACATAAAGCTTCACTTAAAAAATGTCAATACTGTTGTCAGGAGGTCACCTATTTAGGCTATCTCCTGTCAAAGGAGGGAAGAAGGTTGATGCCTGAACGGATAAAACTCATTTCTGGCATGTCTGTCCCAAATACGCAGAAGGAAGTTAGAGCCTTGATAGGAATGGCTTCTTACTGTAGACAGTGGATCCCCAATTTCTCACTAGTGATTAAACCAATGTTGGCTTTGAAGAAGAAGGGCCTTTCTTCGCCATTGCCGTGGAACTTGGAACACCAGCAAGCGTTTGATCTGCTCAAGACTGCTTTGTGCTCGGCACCAGTTTTGGACACACCAAATTATGAAAAGGCCTCTGTGCTGTATGTGCATGAATGTGATGGATGTGCTTTGGCTGTATTACCACAGGAACATGGAGTGAAGAATAGGCCGTGCGGCTACTTTTCTTCTGCCCTTGATCCTGTAGCATGCGCTTTGCCAAGATGTTTGCGAGCTGTCACCGCTGCTGCTGCGTCTGTAAAACAGAGCGAGGGAATGGTCCTAGGCCATGCTTTAACCCAGATGGTACCTCACTCTGTCGATGTTCTAAGGAACAAAACACAAACGCAACACCTCACTTCTGCACGATTAACAAGATATGAATTTTTCTTGTTTGCACCGCACATACAAATTAAGAGGTGTTGTGTTCTCAATCCGGCTGAGCTTTTACCTTTCCCGCAAGGTACTGCTTGCAGTGACAAAGAGTCACATGACTTCCTTTACACTACTCCTTTGAACAATCCACAAGGGGAGCTGTTTTGCGATGGCTCCTGCTTCAAACTTCCGGATGGTACATCCACAACTGCTTATGCAATAACTACATTGAGCACGGTTGTGGAAACCAAGAGAATCACGCATAACTCGGCGCAGGCCGCAGAGATTATAGCATTGACCCGAGCTTTTGAACTTTCCGAAGTGCTTACAGTAAACATATATACTGACAGTCAGTATGCCTTTGGGGTGGTTCACAACTTCGATAGACTTTGGGCAGAAAGAGGTTTCTTGACTTCACATGGTACGAAAATTCCAACATGGCTCCTGGATAGTACGGTTACTCTCAGCACTTGCACTCCCTATTCGGCTAGCTATCATAAAATGCGCAGCGCATCAGAAAATTGTAGATCATGTAGGAAAAGGGAATGCTTTTGCTGACCAGATAGCCAAACAGACTGTCACTGATCTCTCTTCAGAAATGTATACTTCAAGGGAAGCCACAAAAGCCTGTACTTTGGATGAGGGTATTGATTCCGTAAGGGATATCCAAGCCGATGCCACATTAGAAGAATCTAAGAAATGGGCTGAGGGCTTGGGAGAACTGGATGATGATGGGTGTTGGGTGGACAAATTTGAAGGGAAGTGGTTGCTGCCTGACGCATATATTATGATGATGGTTGTTATGGCTCATGGTCCCACCCACATATGTGCTCGTTAAATTACTAAAATGTTGCAAAATGTGTGGATAAATGACAAAATCCCTAAAGTAGCTGAACGCTTCGTTCAGGGGTGCATGATTTGTTTGCAGCATAATGTGGGAAAGGGCACATCAACTCCTAGGGGTAGTTTTGGTCCACCTTCTGTCCCCTTTGAGGTTATTCGTTTTGATTTTATTGAGATGGAGCGTTGCAACAATTCCAAGTATGAATTAGTCGTCATCTGTGCTTTTAGCGAATGGGTTGAGGCTTTTCCCATCAAAGATGCCACAGCTATGACCACGGCAAAGACTATGTTAAAGGAATATTTTCCAAGATTTGGGTTACCAAAAGTCATCTGGTCGGACAATGGTCCACACTTTATCGCTGCAGTAATTCTGCAGATATGCGCGGGATTACAGATCGATAGACGGTTCCATTCGGCTAGACACGCTCAGAGTGCTGGACTAGTAGAAAGACAAAACGGCATCATCAATAACAAGCTCGCTAAGAAGTGTGCTGACACCAAACTAAAATGGCCAGACGCCTTACCGATTGTGTTATTATCTATGAGAACAACCCCTCAAACTAAGACTGGGCTCTCTCCCTTTGAGGTGGTTATGGGTAGGCCAGCTAATATTTGGAATGTTCCGAAGTCTCGTTCTTTATGAGATGTCGAAAATGTACTTCTCTCTGATTACTGTGGCCAGTTAACTAAAAACTTGTATTTGATTTATCACCAGGTGCGAGAGGCTTTACCTGTACGGTGTGAGGGTCCCGGTCACAGCATACGACCGGGGGAGTGGATCCTCACCAAATAATTTGAGCGATCTTCTTGCCCCGCACCTCGTTGGCGGGGCCCCTTCGAAGTTTTGCTGGTCACACAGACTGCGGTGCGGGTAGCAGGCCGGAAGAATTGAATACACGCGTCGCATACCAAGAGGATTCCACACCCAGTGCCACACGATACAGAAGATACAGAACCCATCACCAATGCTGAAACCAACGATCACGAAGCAGCAACCAGCATCAAGAGTGCATCAGAGACTCTCCCTGAGCCCGTGAGGTCTGGGGAAGCAGCCATTTCATCTCCACACTCTCCAACTGTTTTGTTTCCGGAAGTTGTCCCTAATCTTTTCTCTGATCTTCCTTCCGATAATTCGCCACTTCCAGTGGTAAGTGACGACACGTTGTTCACAGATCACTTAGTACCAGGGATCACAAGGTACGATCTGTGTCCGAGGAAATAGACTTACTGCACGGTTCGGCTGTGCCATCGAGGAAAATCATCAAAGCGCTTGTCTTGTTGGCCCAATCATTTGTACATAAGGGGATTCTGTTGGCTAGGGTTTGTGGCAGGACTAAGAAAACGCTCAGCCTAGAGGTCGCCAGCAAATAACATTGGTGTTTTCATTTGAAGAATACAATGCCTGCAACCGCTTCCACTCGCACTGAACAGATAAGAGAACGTGTGACCAGCTGCGAAAATGGACAATTTAATATGTGGGCCCCGAAAACGTATTGCTGTCTTGTGATAATGTTAATTGGTTTCACAGTAGTCATTGTCTTAGGTTTCTGGTATCTAGAAGAAGTACATCCGCTTGAGGATTTGTTGCCTTCTGAAAATGTACCTACTGTTTCTACTCCTTTTGTGCATCTGCACACTCTATCTCCTAGAGACTCTCAGCATAGACAGCGTTATCACAACATTACACTATTACACATCATGAATGCTAACATGCCATTTTTAACAAATCTAATTGTTGGGTTTGTTCACATTTACCGCAACACAGGGATAAGGGGCTAGGTTGGTATATTCATCCTTTACCTTTGACAACTGCATGCTATGCTTCTCTTAGAGTACTATTCTTTGGCTGATGGAACAATAGCATCTCGGGTAACTTCAATGGGATTAACTTGAACGAGTTCGAAAAATGTGTTCTGACGCCCCTGGAATGCTCGCTCTTTGCAAATAGGAGTAAGCTTAATGTTGCTTCTATTAGGCCTTCTGATAGACTGTCCCGTCCTTTTCAATCTTTGATCTCTTTCAAGATGGCTCCTATAGGCAATAAGGATACCATGCCTCCTTCCTACACTGTTAATCATAGCCCCGATTCAGTTTCTTTCTGCATACAAAGGAATGGTACTCAGTTAATGGGTGATTTTAAAGGTTGCGCCAACATTGCGAATTTGACTTTGTATGTAGGCGAACCGGTCTACTTTGTTTGCGGTAATGTAGCATTTCCATGGTTACCCAGGGATTGGCAGGGAACTTGTTATTTATGGATTCTGTTACCCGGGGTATTCATTGCTAGCACTGTAGAGATTTCAAAGGCTCGTCCGGGGCGAGACGAAAATGGTGACACTTCAGCACAAGTTCTGGGTGATGCAGCTAAATCCTGTGTGCCATTTTGGGGACAAATAATGAACTCAGAAGATATCAGGAGACTTGCGATAGTACTGGAGAGGACCATCAACCGGACCACTGACATACTCTATAACATGACTCTAGAACAGAAAGCAATAAGGTTAGTAGCACTTCAGAACCGGATGGCACTAGACGTCATCCAGGCTGAGCATGGTGGGGTATGTAAATTAGTGGAGTCCGCTTGCTGTGTTTTCTTCCAGATTCCTCCCCAACTATCTTCAAGGCAATATAGAATCTGCATGTCCTAAGTTAAGAAGTGCATGTTCCCGAGGGAAACTGGGATCTTAGTGCTTGGTTCTGGGACTTCTTGCGATCTTGGGGATGGAAACTACTTTCGGTCTTGCTGATTATTTTAGGTATCCTGCTGTTTCTTTGCTGTTGTATACAATGTCTTCCTGGTATGTGTTCGATGCTAGGGGGATGTTGCACACAAACAATAGGTACATTAGGACACAAAGTATACGCCCCAGACAAGAACTCCAAAGAATATGTGCTGAAAGAAATCTTTGTAACTGATTTTATGGCAATTGATATCTCCGATAGTGATCCAGGATGTATGGACATTGAGACGTGGAGTTACTCGTAAAGTGACTAGAAGTAGTTTAGCACTTGGCTTAGGCCAAAAGGAGGGTTTGTTAAACGGGATATTATATCGTGCCTCCTTTATTGTATATATTGGCCTAAACCCAGTCGCTCTGCAAAGAAATCTGCATTGCGAAGTTCCGATCTTAGATCGATTTAGCCGCCATTTTAGGTTCATCTGCCATTTTGATTCTGGACAGTGTTCTTCTGTTTGTAACTTGGCTGTCTCGACCTCTACATGTAAGTTAATGTCTAAACTGCCCGCAGGCCAAATGTTAGAGTCATGTAATGAGACTTTGTCCTTCGTTGACCTGTAGATCAAGGATTACCTGTGCCTACGATACTGATCCACAAGCATATATTAAGCACAATGTTGTTTAAATACTGAATGTGAACACTTGTTGAACTACATTGTATAAAACATATACCAAGGCTTAATGTTAAATCCAAAGAATACACGGTTGCCATTGTAACCTATTTGTGAATATACTAGGAATAATCCATATGCCTATAGATGAATAGATTAGAAGTGAACTCGGCACGAACCCCTAGCCCGAGAAATGGTTAACCTGTAAATAGGCTGGACATCATGCTGCAAAATTGTATAAAAGAAGTGAATGTTCTGATGTACAGGATGAACGGGCTGGTATTCGCTGTGATGTACTGGGGGCCTGATAGCTATCTCATACTTTGTTCCTTTGAAAACTGTTCACTTGTAGAATAAAGATCTGTGTATCTTTGTAAACCCGCGTTTGGTGTATTTCCTTTTGGGGTACTCAGCCTCGATATTCTCTTTTTTGCTTTTACAAGATTAAGAAATAACAGCAATATTTAAGATCCAAGAGCCAATTCACTTTGTGGTAAATGGTAGTTTTAATATTAATAATCAATTTAATAGCAAGAATAGATTTTGTTGCTATTACAATATCATGTGTAACATACTAGCTATATCATTTTGGCAATTCTGACATCATTGCATTGTTCATGCGAGACATACGATCACTTCTCTCCCCAGCAAAGTTAACCTTCCCAAATATCATTCTTAGGGTATTCACTGCACCACACACATGGACCATCCTGATAAGCATTTGAAGCCCATCCCGACCCCAAATCCTACATTTCCACCCCAAGGCCTATTCCTCCACAAAGGGCCATCCTGCTTCAAGCCCAATTCCTGCCTGAGGTCCATTCCCACTTTGGGCCCATCCCCATCCTAAAGCACATCTGTAATCTGAGGCGCAGCCACACATGAGGTGCATCACCAACTAGGGGTGTAACGGTATAACGGTACATCGTTATAGATAACGTGAACAGCTTAATTGAACTATAATAACCGTCAAGTTATTTATACCGGTATACCGTTTTAGGGCCTGCAGCTATTAAGTGAGCTTTTCAATCTGATTTGGAAAGGCTGCAGTAAGCAAGCGCTGCACAGTCTGGATCTTGCACTGTGGAATGTGGCGTCTGCCAAGGGGCCCTTGTTAGGCAGACAAGACCATAGGGAAAGTGAGGCCACATTAGTAAATGCAGCTTTGATGCTGTGACCACTCTTTCTCTGTGATCAGTAGAGTCGGGTTAAAGATCAGCCGATTTGTAGTTTTGGCACCAATTTGAAACATGTGGAAATACACATCCCAGAATTCAAAGGGGGGAATGAACTGGATGCCCTTCTGATGCATGTCCACAAAAAACGTTAGCTCTGTAGACTGTATGAACACTGGGCCTATCAGTGCTTTGTGCTAGTATATAAACCACCCCCTGCCCCCACTGTCCTCCCTGTAGATAAGCACATTGGCATCAGAGTTGTTGCTTCGCTTGATCCTTCACCTGCCTTCAGCATATGGCACTGGACTCAAGCAGGCAGGACAGATTCTACATTAAATCCAGAGCAATGGGGGTGAGATATTTCTCAGGTCTTTCCTCGATTTGTGACACCATCCATGAAAGCATTCCTCCGTCTCAACTCACATGACAAGGGTCCTAATGCACTCAGACCTGGGGAAAATGGTAATGATGGGGCTGTGGTGAGGTCGTGGTCTAGGCCATATTTGTGCCGATATGTATTTTAACTTTTTCATTTTCAAAAAGTTTTTGTACCACTATCTTTAAAACGGCAAATGAACATGTATTGAAAGAAATCAACAGCGCCCACTGAACGCTGTCCTGTTAGGATTACATGGTCAGTTGTGACTCCAACATCAGACCTTTATAATACACCAGGCAGATGGTAAACAAGCTATAGTGATTTGATCAATATGCAACCTTTCAGTGAGTGTGTGTTGGCTATGACATTTTGACAAAAGAAACACAATGACATGGGCTTTCAGACCTCACGAGTGACTTTTCTCCCTTAAATGGGATAAAGCGTTATCAAAACAAACTTTTATGACTAATACAGTGAGGGGCCATGATGCCCATGCCATCTGGTTACAAAATAATGTGGGTCGAGGCCAATTTTCTAAGCCATGACCTGTCACTGAGCAGCAAGCTCATTGCTCAAAATGTGCATTTTAACACTTCCACTAGTCACTCTTTCATTCAAGGTGATCAACGAGTGAGCGCCATAAAAGATCAAATCTGCAGTCGCCTTAGATTCCTGGAGGATCAGCTAAAAATGTGCAGAGACATGTTTCAAAATGCTGACAATTTATGACCTTTAATAAAATATTTGTTAATATCAGTTAACTCCACCTGCTATACCGTGATAATCATGATATGCCGTAATTTGGCAAGAAGGTTGTCATACCGCCATGAAACCAATACCGTGACACCCCTATCACCAACCCGAGGGCCATTATCAGAGCATGATCCCTGATCTGAGGCTCATACCGCTCCTGGGGACCTCCCCAGCCCCCATGCCCAACTCAGCCAGTCCATAGTGTCAGAAATCAGATACTATTCAATATTCGGGTTAATCCAAGCCTTTCCTTTCAAATTATTTCCAACTGCATACGTTTTTTTGATAGTCACAATCGGAAATGTGAATATGTTACTTTGTTTTGAATCAGTTGTGTTATTAATAGCCTACCCCCAATAAATACCTTATATGAGTATAAAAAGTCACTTCAGATTTCTGTGGCTGCAGCTTTGTGCTTTAAATGGTACAGACGTATGCGGTGTCTAGGCATATTGTTCTAAATAATTCACATTATTTGTATTAATAAGACCATAATTGATAAGTGATCCTTAAAGGATTCCATATTTTTGCCTAGCTTTTCAAAGTAACCAGTTTTCTAATCCACCATATTTTTAATACACTTTTAACAAACTATGTGCAGCCATTAATAGAATGTAAAAAGCAAGAGACTGACCACCAGTTTCACAATAAATGTATTACTAATGAAAATAAACGTAACTCAATGTATTTGGACATTTCAGAAGAATCTAATTTAAGAAATGTAAGTTTGTCGCCATTGACAAAAACACATTTTAAAACCTTTGCAAAAACAAAACCTTTCCCATTTAAATGAAATTAGTCAACAGAAACATGAAAACCTTGGATGCCTTGGAAAAGTCCAGTTGATGTTAAATAAACTAGAAGTATGTAATATGTGCTTGGTTAGCTTTAATAAAAACAAGAGTTAAATGGGGTTAGATAGGCCTTTTAACTAGATGCTTCCCGACATGCATAACACTGGAGTGAAAAACCCACAGCACACAACGTGTTAAATAGAATGCTATTTTACATTGATTATAGTTTATGTTCTTTTCAAACAATGTATTTCCTAATCAAATCTACGTTCATGTTGCAAAATTAAAGGCGTTTTAAGAAACCCGCACACAGTCGGGCTTGCACTTTGCTAAGCGGTTAAGTTTAAAGGTCCCCTATACAGACTCAATGAGAGATACATACTCTTCTGAGAGGATGAATAGCAAACATGCGTGCAGGCATGCAGAATGTTTTTAGTAGATCAGTCCTGTCTCTTTTTATTCGCTTGCAATCGATGTACAGGTAATATGATATTTGTTCACATTTTAGGAAAACCAACAAAATAAGAACATTATTTTGAGCAGCAGATAGAAATTCACATGTATGTGGAATGTCTATCACTTATGCATATAAAATGTATAATTTCAACGTGAAGACATCATATTATTGTTCCAATTGTTAAACGTTGCCGACAGCACTCATTTGTGGATCATCAAAGACGACCTGCATGAGAAAGTTAAAATTCATTTTCAGTTGAAAACCGGGTTCTGTATGCCACTAAGTACTATAGTGCTGCGCCTTTTTCTGCTTAGAAGTGTGAGAGAGAATATAAAAAAGAAAACACTTATTGTGCCAAGAATTACTGTTCCGGATATCAGTGCGCTCATGACTGAATTCATTTGAAAATGAGCTCCACTCGACTGATCTGTGAAGAAACACAAATAGTATTTATATTTTAACAGCTCATGTATCTTTGTGCATAACTGAGCATTTACTTAACACACGGGAAATGTTGGCTGTTGATTGTCAATGTATACACAGTTGTTACTTGCAATTCCCTAGAATTGTTTCATGATATCTACAACTAGTATAGTACTGCTTCGGGAAGACAGGAATACATTTATAACGTAAGCAAAACAGAAAAATGTGTCATAGATAACAATAATGTTTTCGAAAAGGCACTGTTGAGGTAAACTGACTGTTTTTTTTAAATTTGTTTTTGGTGCAAAAATTAATTTACACTTTTACAAAAGTATTTCAGAATGAATAAAAGCAAATTTACATTTGACAAATCGCATAGTTCCATACTTCAAACACAACAT
The DNA here is from genome assembly GCF_040938575.1 of Ambystoma mexicanum. Classification (NCBI taxonomy): domain Eukaryota; kingdom Metazoa; phylum Chordata; class Amphibia; order Caudata; family Ambystomatidae; genus Ambystoma; species Ambystoma mexicanum. The sequence continues at coordinate 970,269,439 of NC_090939.1, forward strand.
AAAATCACAACACGTTATAAAACAGGTAGTAAAACAAATAATAACACAGTTCACTTGTTTCACCCTTGATGCATCTCGCAAACGAGGAACAAACACCAAAATAAGATAGGATCACATAATTCCTAGAACAGAACACTTTCAACAAGGGATTGGTATTCCTGCTTTCTAGTAAAAGGAAACAAGGAACAAGGACATTTTTTTTAAATTAAAAAATCACACAATTACCAGTTTCAGCGACCCTCACAGCCCTAAAGATAGCATGTAGGAGGGCAAATCACAATGGTGATAGCACTTCATCTCCAACGATTTGCAATCCACCATTTAATAGCTGCGAATCAACCTCGATTATAGTCACAAGTTTCACTGTCGCCAGAATGATAGAGTTGCTCCGCCCCCACATACAGCGCAACCAAACCATGTTGCGTTCATAACAAGTGTTAGCTCCCAAAAAGGTTCCTAAACAGGTGAGTCTTCGTTGTTCAAAATGCATACAGTACATAAATAGGTGCTCCAGAGTTTCAGGCTCCTTTACCCTGGCACAAAACCTACAGTACTCGCTGATCCCAGACTCTTTGTAACCAGACCAGTTCTCAATAAGGGAACCTGTGTGGATAAGATCCACACAGGTTCCCGTTCATGTAGATCCTCCTGGCATTCTTATCAGGAAAACACAAAAGGCAGTGCAGACGTGGGATGTGGGCGTGTCTGAATTTGGCATAAGTGGAAAATGATGGATAACCTGCAATTAAATCAGAGTTATGTGCCCATGCATTCCTAAAGAACCGTAGTTTGATCACCCCAGGAGAGTCAATTAGATCTTGCTTTGACATATTCAGAGAATTTAGGACTTGAATCATGCGTTTTTGGAAGGCAGAGATAGATGCCAGGTAATCCTCGTGTAGCATTGACCTAAAGTCCTCATTAAAGGATTTAGCAGGTGGCAACAACATTTTCGTATAAGTGTTGAGCATACGCCATTCATACTTGTCAGCCAATGCATGTAGGCCTAATTCATGTAGCAAGATAGCGTTTGGCAAATACACAGGGAGACATAAGACCCTTTTCCATATTTTTCCCTGAAGTAGGTTCAATATAGGGCCCATGTTCAACAAACATACATCCAAAATGTAGAGCAGAATAGGCTCTGCTTTCATTAGATAGAAGTGTATTATAGGCATAAGGGAGTACTTACAATGGCGGGAGAAAATAATTCTCATCTGTGCAGACAGCTGGATCAGCCATTTGCCGATAGACATACTGTTCGATATCTGGTAACCCAAATATGTAATCTCACCCATGATGTTGATGGGTTTAGAGTTAACAGTATACATATAGCCTTGGGTTTTTCTCTTCACCGTGAAGACTGTAATATTTGATTTAACCGAATTTATTGTCAGGTTGTTCGTTTCACAGTATTGTTGAAAGAGATTCAGTTTATTTTGTAACCCAAAGGGCACTCTAGCGAACAGGATGACATAATTGGCAAACGCCAACCAATTCAATCGCAACTTGCCTAGAATAACCGGAAATATGTTGTTTACTTCCCATATTTTCTCAATGTCGGCCAGATACAGGTTAAATAGTACCGTGGCCAAGTTACATCCTTGCTTCACTCCAATTCCGGTTGGAATACTATCAGATAGTTGGCCCTCTGCATTGATGCGAACCCTATATGATGTATTGTGGTGCAGTGCCGCAATTATCGCTACCAAATGGGAGGGGATTCCATAGGACAACATTTTCCGCCAAAGACGGGAACGAAGCACATTGTCAAACGCCGACGATAGGTCCAAGGATGCCATATAAATTGGGCCGTTGGCCCGGATGCGTGAAGATGTTAACAAATGTTCAAGAATCGACGCATTTAGCTGAGTACCCATTGCCCTGTGGAAATCCACCTGAGCTTTGGATAGGATTCCAGCGCAAACATTTTTGCCGCTATGTCAATTAAGACAATGGGCCTGAAGTTTGCGGGATCGTCTAGTGGGCCCTTTTTGTGGATGGGTATTATTATTGCCATCAACCAAGATGGTGGTATTTGACCCGTTTTATATATCAGTTGGTAGAGAGGGAGCAGGTACTTTGCCCAGAAATGCGGGTCGTCCTTGTAGACGCAGGGCGGCAACCCATCAGGTCCTGCAGCCTTGGAGAACTTCAGTTGAGAAATTGCCCAAATTACATCTTTGAGCTCCAATGGACATTTACCAGGAAACTGCAGCTGTGGTTTGACAGACTCCAGCCTACTGTGCTGTACAGGCAATTCGTATTTCTTTCCAAAGAAAGACTGCCAAGTGGAGCCAGATATTGTCGCAATCATGCGCTTGTCAACCTTGCCAGCAGAGTTCCCTTATGTTATCCTTACATAGATATTCAATCATGCGTTGGTTTGCAAGATTGTGGGCAGCATGACATAGCTCCTTCACCTTTTTCTTGTACAGTGACACAATTGAATTTTTTGCTATCCTATAAGAAACTGCATTTACATGGGAGCGTCTTGCCATATGAAATTCACAGTTTTTTCGATTTTTTAAGACGGCAACCTCTGACGAGAATGTATGCACAAAGTTAGGCGCATCTTTACACAAAGCGGCCTTGTATAAGGTCACCAAGTGCCCATGGATCATCAACAAGTTGAGTTTGTTGACTTTCTCCATGAATGCCACGGATAGATGATCGTCAGAGGGCACCACCGGATCCCTGTTGACTAAGAACACCATTCGACGACATGTGTAAGGCTGCCATTTTACTGACAATGCGTACCTGTCGCTTTCCACCAATGCAGCGGACAGCATGGATTCATAAGTCTTAACCATGATATGGAGCCTCGTACTCAACATGCTGTGGTCACCCAAGCCCACCTTCAAAATAACAATGGGGTCAAGCAGTCCTGAGCATGCTGCAGATGCAAAAACAGTCAATTCGTGAGAAGGAATGACCACGCTGCCAAGAGACCTTGGGACTGTGGGTAGCAAGGGAGATTGGGTACATACCCCAGGCTTAAAAAGAAGCCCATGACTTCCCTCTACTATGGGACTGCCTTGCATATGGGGTTGAGTTGTAAAACAACATAGTATTCCGTCTAAATCTAGACATGAGTTGAGGTCTCCTCCAATCAAGATTTAGTGTTTTGGAAAGAGCAGCGAGGCATTAGCCAAAATACGATTTAGCTCCGATATAGTGGATTCCAAGGAATCAGCACTTGGATTCCAGTAAATTGAGAGCAAAAGAAATTAGTGTAAAATGCTACCTGTCATAGACATTTCCACCATTAGGAAAGTGTCAGACTTGTCCATTAGCTGTACCATGACTTTCAAACTGTTTTTAATAAGAATGTCAATGCCACCACTAGGTCGGCCTAATTGTTGCTGCCGAGCAGGGACACTAAAAGATAAATAACCGTCTAGCACGATTTCGTGCAGAGACATCGTTTCTTGCAGCATTAAAATTTCAGGAGCCTGGCGAGCCCCAACCCGTTCCTGCCTTGCCGTAAAATTTTTAACACCACAGCAGTTCCAGGATGCAACGGCAATGCTCGATGGTTATGAGTTTGCAGGTTCTGCTTTCAGGGAAGCCGCCACTTTAATCAGGGGCTCCAGCCACGATAAGCCACATAAGGCCTGAGTCAGCGAAGCCAATTGCTGTGATAGTTCTTTGCTGTGGAGCTCGTGTGGTACCAATGCTGGATCTCCCATGGCTCGGTCCTTGAACACAGGCAGGGCAAAGTCTAAAAATGACCATGCACTCTCCATGTTCCCTAACAGGTGTGGGAAGAGGCCCAAGGACTCGAAATCATCTTTGAAGTCCAGAATTCGTTTTGAGATTATTTGAGACTGGACTTTGCACAACACTCTGTGGTTGTTGTGAGGTGCTAATTTTACCCATTCTAGGTCATTAGAGGCCACATTTCGTAGTGAGGGGATCTGATAGAAAGCGTTCATCAGAAATGATCTATTAATCCGCGCTGTTCCATTAATATCAGAATCGCTTACCCATCCAAGTATTTGGTTAATCTCTTTGAGTGTCACTGTAAAGGACAACATTTCAGTATGAAGCGGTACTAAAATCGCCTTCCGAGGGACTTCCCCCCCCTCAGCGCCGTGTGAGTCTTTCCTCACCAAGTTGGATATTGCCCACGAGTCCATTTGCGGCACTCTCCTCGTGTTTTGCTGCAACGAGATGTACATCTTCCTGTGAAACAGGACCATTTATACATCCCTTGCTGTTTGGCACAGGTGGCGATGTCCCGTTTTCTTTTTTAATGATTTTGGGTGGCAGACCTCTTCCTGAGGCAAGAATGCTGCCTTTTTACTTTCAATACTCAGAAAAAAGCTATGTAGCTGGGATTAGGACTTGTCGGTAGTTGTCCCCGTAGGTTTTGTGGTCACCACCTGCACGTTGCCACTTTTCAGTGCCTTAATCTGCAGATGTTTTTTGCTTTCCTCGTTCAGTCCCAGGAGGTTTAGTGCTAAATCATCCACAAGCACACCAATTTTATTACTTGAAACGGGCACCATCCTGCCTTTTGTTTGAGCTTTCTTCTGTTTGGTTTTGGCGGAATTTAACAGTTTTTGTTCTCTCAGGAAGGACTTCTTTGCCTTTTGGGAAATGAACTGCCTCCCACCTTGACCTGTGCTCCCTGCACCTGATTCACTCACCAACAACGGGGATTGAAGCTCAGAAGTAGTCTGTGAGTCAATTATGTCGGTTAGAGCAGAGGGACTGTCCGGAAACGAAAATGACCCCTTGTCAGTCACCGTTGCACAACATAAAGATTCATGAGTCACCAAGGGTTGGGGTTTTGTGACTGCATTGAACAACAGATGTTCTACCTGGAGCAGGCGATTGTGGTGAAGTTTCGCTACCTCCAAAACGTTAATGGGCTCATTGCTACCATGCTCTGTTACAATCATGTTTGCTCCTTGCAGCGCTTGAGAGTACGATCTTTGTGGTAAATAAGAATTGAATACCACATTATCCGTTTGTGTTCCCTGAGACTGTACTTCAGGAGTTGATACAGCAGGAATAACAGATGGGGCATAAGATGCCATCATTTTTTCAAGTTGTGTGAGGTAAAACGATTTCGATTGCTCCTCAGCCAGTATGAAACCTTCTAATTTGGTGTTTTTTTCTTTCATAAATGCCAGGGAGCCATGCATTTCTCTTATTGAACAATGAGTTAGTTTGTGACCTTTATCAAGGAGATTAAGTATTCTTGTGATCACAGGAAAATTAAATGGCTCATGCGGAAAGATGTCAGAGGGAAAATCCTCTGGCGTCGATAATGGCCTTTCGCCCCCTTTAGGAGCGACATGACCAACGCCGTCTTTCTCTGATACCTGAACCCCTAATAAGGATGGCAGAAAGGGACCCATAGCCTCTGGATAGCTAGCATCAGGGTTACCTAGACCTGAGTTCACACCCCTGCCCAACCCCTGAGATACTATGCCCAGGGAATCCCTTCTGGGTTCACCAAGATCTTTATAACTGGATTCTTCAGGAAGGTGGAAATGGTTAGGACCTAGATGCAGACGAAGAAGGACCAAGAGAGAGACGTACACGTTTCCCTAGCTCACTCATGATGGTTAGTGCAAGCATAGATGTATCAGAAACGTACACAAAACCCTCCTGAGCCTCCTTTAGTGCACAGTTACAATCATGTACCTGGGGATAACCGCAAGCTATCAGCCCTTCATTCTCATTAGCGTCTTGTACAGAAAAAAATGTTTGGTTCTGGACTATAGGTACCACCTTTGCCAAAGGCTCCTTTCCAGAAGCCAAACATATCAATGGGGGTGGACAAGGTGCCCCCTCTTGGTCAGAAGGCAGAAGCCCCTCCAGCGTGGTTATCGACATTGAAAGTAGTGATGTTTTACTGGGTGGTAACAGGGGTAAAGTGCTATTAAGCAATTTGTTCACTGAACTCTTCACAGAGGCTTTAGATGGATTGCCCGCCCTGTTTCCACTTATAAGGGCACGGCTCATATTCTGCTTCAAGAGAGCAGATGTTACCAAGTAGTTTACACAAAAGCAATCGCCAGCCCACAGAGTTTCACACGACTAAAGCTATACACTAGTGGTGCCTAGACAAAGGCAGCCGCTCTCCATCAAGTACCACCACAGGCCAGCTTTATAAGTTTCAAATAACCCGCACCAACTCCCACGCTCCCAATTTTGTGAACTGTGAGATGTAAGCGGGGAGACAGCACAAGGTTACTAACAGTGTTCAAAAGGGAGACCTGCCATGTTATATACACGAGCCACCGCTCTTTGTGCGGCTCTTGTCAAAAGTTCAAGGCACCTAGGCCCACAAACGCCCACTTACACTTGGGAACAAGAGAGTATACAAATGGAGCAGACCGCCCGTCAGCGTGGAGTTAGCGCAGGAGGTTCAAAGTCACCTGGGCCCGCAGTCACCCCCTGACTCACGGCAGCTGAGGATGGCACAGGTGACCACGCAGTGAGCGGGTCTCGCTAGGGGTTCTAGGGCACCGAGGCCCACAGTCACACACTACCACAGAACAACAAGAGGTAGACCAATAGCGCGAGTAACCATACAAAGCAAAACTCACGCCAGGGGCTCAAAGGCACCTAGGCCAGCAGTCACCCCCTACCTCACTCCCTAACACAGAACAATAAGAGGTGGGCCGATGGCACAAGCCACCACATAAGGAGAGACTCTCACCAGGGGTTCAAAGGCACTTAGGCCCACAGTCACCCCCTACCTCACACAGAGAGAAATTCTCGCCAGGGGTTCAAAGGCACCTATGCCCACAGACACCCGCTACCTCACAGCAGGCAAGACAGAGGTTGGTTTCACAAGTCCCCACACTGTGCACAACTCTCACGGAAAATTCCAGGCGCCAGGGTTTGCAAACACGCCCTAACGCTCAACAGTACTGGTACTGAGAGAGTTAGAACTACCACAATGATATCAAGTACCCTCGAGGGCACCTAGGCCCCATAAGCGTCGCTTTTAATACAGCAGATGACTCCAGCATAAAAACTTCCGTAAAACCAGGCCAAGTGAAGACTTCCACAGGCAGTCTTTGGTCGCGTGTTCCCACAAAGAGACTCTTAACTTTGGGGGCAGTCACTACACCAAGCTGTAAGCGCTCATCAAGTTCCAGGGCGCGAGATCAAAACAATGAATGAAGGTACCCTCCTACTGCCTAGGAAAGCACCTACTAACAGATAGTTGCTCGAAGGTCTTTGAAGTCAAAACTCAACAAGAGTGTAGTCAGCTTCACGCCTACTCAAAGTACAGGTGAGCCAGGGTTATCAAAATGTCACGGATTGCATCTGGGCACTGGCAGGGAGATGCAACTTCGATCTTCACCGGACAGCCAGAGACCCGACAGACAGTTACAAGATATTTTGTGTCTTACCGTCGCATAGAGCTCACCAAGTATAACAGGACAGTTATTTCCAGACGACGCCTTGGCCCCAGCGCCTCCGCCACTCACCAGTGCTCAGCGCATGCATGGTGTATATGATTGATAAAACGAGACGCAATGGAAGTAGAAAAGGGACCTGTAGTTAAGTCCAATGTTCAAATGTAAATAGATGGGTAGATTCCAAGACCGGCAGCTAGTGGCAGCAAGCGGTTGAGCAACTTCTGATTCAAGTCAAGAGGACACAGAAGTCAGCGTCCTGATTGATGGTTTGATGGATCACAGCATTTTGGGATTGTATGGTGACTGCCTTCTCCCAGCATTCACCCTAATCCGTTAAAGAGAGCAAAAGATGGAGGTTTCATTTTTTACTAAGATTTTCAGTGCCCCAGGCATTGCTTGCTGGTCCTTCTGACGTCTTTATCCTCTCGACCTTCACGTCTCCAGGTCTAATAAATAAAACCAATGAGGTGCAAAAAGAAGGGTACTGACTCCTTAAGATATTAACGTGAAAATAAGCTCTTTGTGATGCCCAATTGAACTTCACAACTCTGAAGAAAAGTAAAGGAGATACACCGTGCACATGCTAGTCTAGGCCTCATCACGAGTGAAATCCGCTGGGGTACGGCTCAATGCAAATAGTGTTACTGCAACTCTGTCTTGCGTTCTTAGCGCCGGATCCTGAGTTGTGGTGGGCCGGTAAATCCCCATTATTCTGGGTCCATTGGATCCAATGGGGCATTTTCGGCACAGCCCTCACTAACCTTCAACTTTCCATCTCCAACAGTCTCGACAGTCTTGCCACTGTCATGAGGGTCTGACTGAAGCCTGCTAAAAAGTGCACCTCTTGGTATGACTCTGCTCTGGCTCCCCTTAAATGTAAGTTCAGAGCAGCAGAATAGAAATGGGGAGCCTCAGGTGCACCCTCTGACAAACTGGCCTGCAGCCTTCTTCAAAGGCAATACCGACTCCTCATCATTCCAAAAAGAGAGTACATATTCAAGCCTGTATCTCAGAGGCATCTAACAACACTGCCAAAACTTTTCAAAGTCTGCAAGGAACTGGCCCACCCTACTGCAGCATCATCCTCTACTGCACCAACCCAGGCCTTTGCTTGGCCCTGGCTGCTCACTTCACTGCCAAATCACAGGCCATTCTGACTTCTCTCGCCACCGCACCTATTCATGCACCAACATCTCTTGGGCCCACCTCGGTCACCCCCAACCCTCCCCCTCTTCTATCCTCCGTCCCTCCGGTCACACCTGAGGAGGTCTCTAGACAAGTCCGGACTATGAAAGCCTCTTCCAAACCGGTGGCCCTTCTGCCCTTCCAAAACCCTCAAGGACAGCATTGACACTCTCGTTCCAGTCCCGGCAGACCTCTGTAACATCTCCTTCACCACCAGAGTTTTCCCCACTTCTCTCAAGCACTCTCTTGTGCACCCTCTGCTCAAAAAAACTTCTGCCGACCCTTCCATTCCGGCAAACTACTGCCTGATCTCTATCACTCCCTTCTCGGGAAAACTCCAGGAGAAGTTGGCTATCTCTCAGCATACCCTCCACACTGAATCTGTTGGTTGTCTCCATGACCATCAGTCTGGCTTCAGAGCATCCAGAGGCATGGAAACTACTATTCTAAACACATGTGAGGACCTGCTCTCAAATCCTGACTCTAAATCTCCCTCTGTCCTCATTCTTCTTGACCTCTCCTCTGCTTTTGACACAGTAAACCACAACATCCTGATATCCCGACTCCGTGACACCCTGGGGATCACAGATCAGGCCCTGGCGTGGCTTGCCTCCTTTCTCTCTGACTGTCCTTCTCAGGCAGAACTGGAGTCTTTTCTCTCTGTTATCACTCTCTCTACTTGTGGGGTCCCCTAGCGATCTAACCTATCCCCCTGGTGCTTCAATGTCTACATGGCCCCTCTACCCCGCAGGATCTCTGCCTTCACCTCCAACTTTCAGTATTATGCAGATGGAACACAGCTCTCTTTCAGGCTACTCTCGGCCGCCTCCTCCTCGCTCATCCCTGACTGTCTGTCTGAAATACAGTCCTGGTGTGCTGCAAACCATCTCTTCCTCAATGCCAGTAAGACCGAGATCGTCCTCTTTGGGACCCCTGCTCCCTCGTTCCCATTTTCACTGTTGCCAGCCTCCCTTGGCCCTGTACGCTCACCCACTATCGAGGCAAAAAATCTAGGGGTCATCTTCGACTCCACTCTCCTTCCTCTTTCACATCTCAGACATCTCTAAAAGATCCAACTACCAGCTGCACCTCCTCAGAGATGTTCAACATTTCTTACTTTCCACCAGACAGAAGCTTACCGTCTGCTTAGCCCTGGTTCTTTCTAGACTGGACTATTGCAACAGTATCTTTCTCAATCTTCATACTTCTACTCTCCAACCTCTACAACTCATCCAGAACAGAACATCTCTCCAGTGCTGGAATCCCTCCACTGGTTCCCTGTGGCTGCAAGGATCAAGTTCAAGACCCTCTGCATAGTCCACAAGGCTTTCTAGGGCCAGGGCCCACACTATCTACAACTCTCTCTCCCTAAAAACTCTCCTTCTAAAGTCCTCTGCTCGTTCTCTTCAAACTCTCTTTTTGGGTGAGAACTTTCTTTCAAAACAGAGATTTGGGGGTAGATCTCTATCCTCTGCAGGTGCTTTCCTCTGGAACAGCATCCCTCCACCTCTCTGTCTTGAGCCTCATCATCTTAAATTCAAGAAACTCCTCAAGACCTTCCTCTTCTCTTACGCTTTCTCTCTCCCTCTCCCTTGTTAACCCCCTCTCTATTCTTGCCTACTGCTTTGCTCCCTCTCTCCCTAACTCAGCTCCGTTTGCTGACTGGTCGCCTGTCTCAGTCCTCGCACTTGCCCCCAGGCCTCTCCATTCTACTCACCATTTCTGCAATTCTTGAACTCATTCCAAGAGAAAGGTAACCTCTCGGCACTTTACCCAGTGTCTTGTTGGACTGAGAGCACTTGTTCCCTTCCCCCTCCCTTGCACTTCTTGTCTGGTACTTATGCTACCTAGAATGCACTTGTCCTGGTCGCCAGGCCTAGTACGGTAGTTTTTTGTTTCTGTATGTCCTTCTCCTTCTCCCCCCCCTTTTCGCCTCTCTCTCTGTCACGCGCTTGCACTATTTGTAACGTTGTTGGCCGAGTACGGTAGTTTAAGGATTGTATGTTCTTCTCCCTCCCCTGCCCCCTTCTCTCCTGCCTTTTTGTCTTACACTTGCACTAGTAGTAAGGCCATCAGGCAAATTTTGCTAGTCATTCTTGCTAAATCATTTGGAAACTTCAAGGCCTAAGAATGACTCTGTATTCCCTTGTTCCCTTCCTCCCTTGAAGCGCTTTGAAGCACTTCACATGTGTACACGCTTTATAAATAAACAATTACAATCACAATTACAATTATGGCGGCGCTAATAGCCCTGAACATGGGTGTAAAGTTGGCAGAGTTACTTCCAGCTCTGAGCTGGGGGTAAATCTGCCAACTTTCTGCCCAACTCATAGTTGGGGTAGTGGTAATGCGGCGGCAATAGCGTTACTGCTGCATTTTTACTGCTCCACCCAACTTGCAATGAGGCCCAATGTTATGGTCCAATTCAATATATATTTATAGTTCTTTGTGATTTATATTCAATATTTAGCAGTATATGGCCGACGTGTGTTTCACACTGGGTGTGATGTCTCAAGGCAAGTTTTTGATTTATATGAATAATTCTCTCAACTAAAAATGGAGAAAATAGAAGGAACATGTTTATGGGATAAGGCGTTTGGTTAGCACTTTCAATATGTTATGTTGTGGAAGGTGCTGTGCTAGTTAGGCCCACAAAGCAGAAAACAATGTAATTGTATTTGAATTTTATTGTTAATTTATAATGCGCTTAATGTCAGTGAGTGGTTTCTAAGTGCAGGATCAGGATTTAAACCTGTGCTGCGCCACGTTGTCTTGCTTTCAAGACATGCGCGTTGCCACTGGGCTATCCTCCCTCCCTAATTGGATCTGGTAAAAATATTTGCAGTTTAGGGTCGGTAGGCTGGGCTGGATAGAGATAGCTGACTCACAAGTATATTTTACTTGTGGATCTCAGCCTGTTTCTGGTATTCTGGTAAAATAATTAGCTATTGATAAGATAAAATTAAAGAGGCATAACAATGGGGATTAATCAATGGATCTGGGTTGTTTGTTCATACTGGATTCGTTCGCGGCTGAACTGCCTGCAGTCTAATTGCTCCGGCCTCATTTTCTTTGTTCAATTATTTTTGTATCCCCAGTGGCCAATACCAAGTAAGCAGGGTGCACCCCTGCACCCCAGAAACCCCAAAATACTGAACATGGGAAGCGGGGGATACCCCTGCAGCCCCTGCTGCTCATTTTCGGTTATTTTGGTTCAAACAAAACGGTAACACCCAAGTCGATCGAAACGTCCATACAGACAGTTTTTTTCGATCAAATTGGGTGTTACCTATTCAATCTGGGGAAATTAAGGAATGCCCCATCCAAATAGGGAAAGATGAACCTGAAATCTGGCCGAGTGCCTCATAAACCCTTTCAGGACCTCTGTAAATCTCCCTCCCTCCTCGGGACCGCAAACAAGTGGGGGCAAAGTATCACTGATGCAGGGGTAACTACAATGAAGATTACCCCTGCTATCTGCGCAGCGAGTATTAATTCTATTAAAGATATATTAGGCATTATGCTTCAACTTCGTTTATTTACTACTCTCCAGCAGTTCAACAAACTCATATAAAACTTTGAAAAGTGTTCAACAGAACTTTTCCTTTTTTCCAAACTACAAAACCCAAGAGTCTCTGTAGTCCATGTCCTCTCATCCAGACACAACCCACTTCCTGTGCCTGAACTCCTCCTCTGCTTTTACTCGCTCTGAAAGTCTATCAAAATCCATAACTTTTCCTCGCTAACAGTGCAAAGTCTTTCTTGAACTTGACAACTCAACTGCCGGTGAACCTCCGGCCTCCTGTAGCACTCTGCTGCTTACTGTGCCTTCAGCTATTTTTCTGATCTTCCTCTAGGAAACATACAATGGAAGATTTTAGGGTGGTGTATGTGTAGCGTACTTGCTAACATAATACAATACCATTTTAGACAGTACAGTACTCGGGTGGGAATGTAATGCTCGCCTCCTTAGTCTTTAATAGAATTAATACTCCCTGCGCAGATAGCAGGGGTAATCTTCATTCTATGACAAGACTGGAGGCGAGCATTATGCTTGTTTAAAGCTTCCCGAACACCGTTCCAGCTAAACTCTCTGCTGGTTTGAAATAAAACTCTTTAAACGTGCGATCACTCAACCAATCTGCTGCTAGCATGATTTCTCTCAAAGGTACCCCTGCCATCACGGCTCTAGAAGTCATTGCTCCTCTCACTGAATGAGCTCCATACATGCTCACATTCACACCTGCCGCTTGAATAATCTCTTTGACCCATCTTGCGATGGTAGCCGACGTAACTGCGTGAAAGGGCTTCCTACGCGCTATTAACAGCTGTGTGGTACTTACTTCCCTGCTCTCCGCCGTCCTATTTTCCTACTCTTTAATGCATCGTGCAACGCACCATTTAGTATTATTCGGGAAATAGGGGTAATGTACTGTAGTAGTCCCTGTCTTGGTTCTTCTGACTATAGAGAAGGTCACTCCCTCTGGCCCGAGGGACCGTCTGTTAATCTCCAGGGCTTTAACATCTGATACTTGTTTGCATGAAATTAGACATAATAGCATTGCTAGCTTACCTGATAACTGCTTAAGGGAAAGATGCTTATCCGCTGGCCATTCTTCTAACAAACGCAATACCGCTGACACGTCCCACATTGTACTATACCTGGGCTCTGGTGGAACTCTGTATTTTGCACCTCTAATGAGCCTCACTACTGCCGGATGTTCCCCTGCTGGAAGGCCCTCTATTGGCATATGTCCCGCTGAAATTGCTGATCTGTAAACTACTATTGTACGGAAAGCTCTTCCGTTCTGCAATAGATTTGCTAAGAAATTCAGTATTTCCACTACAGGTGCTGAAACGGGATGAACACTTCTCCCCTTACACCAGCTAGTCCACTTTGCCCAAGCTGCGTCATAGCTCCTCCTAGTGGATGGAGTCCAGGATTCAGCGATAAGTTCTGCAGCTTGCGCCGAAATTCCTGGCAGTGCCCAAAGTTTCCTGATATCCTGCACGCGGCTAGCAGGAGTGTCCCTCTCACTCTCAGAGGATGACACGACCCAGCTGGGTCCGTGAGCAGTCGCTCTCCTTTGGGGAGCACTCTGGGTATATCCGTCACTAGTTCCATCAACGTTGGAAACCACACCTGCGATTTCCACAATGGCACAACTAAGACCAGCAACTAAGACCAGCTCCGTCTTCTCCCTCCGACATTTCGCTAGAATTCTGCTCAACATCACAAAGGGAGGAAAGGCATAGTGGGGACCTCCTGACCACTCTTGCAGGAATGCATCGGTCCCTCGCACTCCCGGGTCCAGCCTCCAGCTGAAGTAGTGACCCGTCTGAGCATTGAGCCGGGATGCGAAGAGGTCCATGTGTACTGGCCCCCATCTCGTGTTCAACCTCTGAAACACTGCTGGATCCAGTCTCCAATCGCTGGAGTCTGTCAGATATTGGGAGTTCCAATCTGCTATTACGTTCAGTGTGCCGGGCAGGTATTCTGCTGTCACCGACGTCTCTGAGCGTAGGCAGAAATGCCAAAAGTCCTTCGCTAGCTCCGCTAGCATCCTGGACTTCGTTCCCCCTAGGTGTTTTATGTATCGCACTGCTGATATGTTGTCCATTTTCAGCAGGACGCATGATTTCACTCTGCCTTTTGTTAATGCCTTGATCGCGGACAACCCTGCTAGGAGCTCCAGGCAGTTTATGTGAAGACAAAGCTCCTATTCGCTCCACTTGCCTCCGGTCTCTAGACTCCCACATCTGGCTCCCCAGCCCTTCCAGCTGGCGTCTGATTCTATTATGTGATCCGGTTTGTCTCCGAATATGGCTCGCCCATTCCAGGCATCCATATTCTTTAACCACCACTCTAGTTCCGTAATTGACTCTTGATCTAGAGGCACCTATTGGTGATACCTCAGGCCCTGTTGAAGGTGCTTTATCTTCAACCTCTGCAGTGCCCTGTAGTGCAGGGGATCTGAGAATATGGCTTGAATAGATGCTGCTAGTAGGCCAACTATTCTTGCCAAGGCTCTGAGCGATACTTGTTGCTTCTCTAAACATGCTCTGATCTCCCTCTTGATATCCTTTATCTTCTGAGCCAGAAGCTCTAGGGTAGCCTTCTTGGTATTTAGTACGAACCCTAGGAAGTCTAATCTCTGCACTGGCGTGGTATCTGATTTCTCTATGTTCACAAGGAACCGCAGTGATCCTAGTAGGTCCTGTACCCCTTTCATCTGGTACACTAGTACTTCTCGATCTTCTGCTAGGAGTAATAGGTCGTCGAGGTAGATAATCAACCTGATCCCGTTCTCCCTGATCGCTGCTACTGGCTTCATTAACTTTGTGAATGCCCAGGGTGCTGAAGCAAGCCCGAATGGCATCGTTCTGAATTGCCAGAACTGACCTTGCCAGTGAAAAGCTAGGAACGTCCTGTATTCCTTGAGTACTGGGACTGTCAGGTATGCGTCCTTCAAGTCTAGACGCGTCAACCAGTCTCCCTCTCTTGGGGAATCTCGAAGCTGATGGATGCCCTCCATTTTGAAATGTCGGTATATGATCCATCCGTTCAGCTCCTTGAGGTTTATAACCGGGCGCACTTTTTCTTTCCTGTGCACTAGGAACATGTTGCTCACAAACCTCGGGCTGTTTCGCACCTCTCTATCGCCCTCTTCTGAACTAACTGCGCTAGTTCGCTGTCTAGGCAATCCTGTTCTGCCTGCGCTACTCTCTGCCTCTGAGGCCTGCGCGTCTGGACTGGGGTCTCTATGAAATCTAGCTGCAAACCTCTGACGGTTTGCAATATCCAGGAATCGCTTCAAAGCGTGCGCCAATTCTCTAAAAACATGCGTGTCCTCCCTCCTACAGGAGGATACTGAATTACTCTCACCTGGTGTAAATCCTTAAACTCGTCCTCACCCTCTGGACCTGCGGCCTCTCGGGAATCTCCCTCTGGACGGGAAAAACATGTCTTGTTGCTTGTTTTTCCAGTATTGTGCTCTGGGATTCGAGGGTCTTCTTCCGCCCTGACCTCGACCGGCTGCACGACCCCTGAAGCGGCTGGTCCCGCCAAAAACTCTGCTCAGGAATATTTTCCTGATAGATGCTTGCGCCTTTTCTAGCGATGTGTATGTTCGGACGAATCAGCCCATTTCCTTGCCAAATGTTTCTCCAAAAAGGAGTCCTTGTGCTCCTTCTCCTGCTTCGTAAGACGCCAGGTCGCTGAGTTTCGGGTCTATTTTCAGCAGCAGGCCTCTTCTTCTTTCCGAAGCGATTGCACAGTTCGCATTACCAAGGAGACAGACTGCTCTTTGAGCCCAGCCGGCGAGAGCGTCTGGGTCCACTTCCTCTCCAGTATCCTTTGCCCTTGCTGCTAAATCCATGATCTTAGCGAGTGGTCCTGCCAGATCCAACACCTTCTCCTGACAGCTCCTCAATGACCTGTCTATACCCTTGCGTGGGTCCTTGCTTGTTTTTGACACGAAGGTTAGCATCTTCGAATCTAATTCGGGAGTCTCCGCTACCTTCCCTGGGAGGTCTGGTCACAGACATTCCACTCGCAGGCGCTGTCTCACCTCCTTGGCTAGCACCTTTCGCAGTCTTATTGTCATATACTGCACTACTCGGGGGGATGGCTGCCACTCAGTGGACCTTGGGTTCCGGATGCTGTCCGGATCAAACATATCTTCTTGAGCTTCCTGGAGATGTTTCTCCTTCCGTGCTCTTCTACCCCCACTGGACTTAGCCCATTCTTCCTCTGCAACCTCTTCTCCTCCTTGAGAGGTTTGGTCATCTACTAGCTCTTCTTCCGAGCCTGGGTCTTCTCCTGTGTTATCTTCCCCTGGACAGGGGGTCATGAGGTCTGGCACTGCCTGACGCTGAAGGTAAGCCTCTTTCAGCTTTGCGAAGGCGTCGGCTACCTCTGGGGCCTTCTCTTCTGCCCCGTCCAATGAGCCCTGGGGGTCGTCAGAGGCTTTCCTCTTAAGGGCTGTCTTACTCCCCTTATGCCCTCTTCTTCAGGGTTCTGTGGGCATGCAGTTCAAGTCTCTGGTGCTACTACTGGGTTGTGAGAACATAGCCTCTAGTGTCTCCAGTCTCTCTTGTAGGGGCCTAACCCCTTCCACCACTGCATCAATCAGGGAGCTCCCCAGCACTTCCTTAAAACTGGCAGCGAGATCCAGAGGCTGTTCCTCCTCACTCCACTAAAACTCAGACATACCATTACCGTGCTGTGTGCCGTGTACCTGAAACAGGTGTCTTAGCATGCCCAATGCTCCTGAGATGCCTTCTTTAATTCTGTATTTTGTTTTTTTTTTTTTTTTTTTTGTGTGGCTACACCAGTTATAATTATTCTCTGCCTTCTGTAGGCTGATGCGAGTTCCTCCGCTCACTTGCGCTCTACTCTTTAGCCCTTAGCAGTCTGGGGAGCCTATGGAGCACTGTTGCTTCTGGCTTGCCGTGTCTGCTGCTCCTGAACAGCTGATCTGTAATGATAACTCAGCTGAGCGCGCGCGATAGCTCTGATCGCCTTTTTAATGGATCACACTATTCCAGCCGAACCTATGGCAGGCGTGCGGCTCTTCCAACTAATCCGTCGCTTAAAAGCGGCGTTCGCTCCTGCCGGATGTCACTGAGCGCTCCGGCTCCTCCGCCCCAAGTGAGGGGGCCGGGCGCCGGAGCGTTGCTCCCTGTAGGCTGTACGCGCCCCACTCCACCCTCTCAAGGGTTGGGGGGCCTGTGTGCCTTCTTTCTTCGCGTTGAGGGGCCGGATAAACTAGCGCGCGCCAAGCTCCGCCTACCTGATGGTGGTGGCTGGGTGCTGCGGGGAACTCTTCCTCACGCGTCTTAGGCCTGCATAAGCTGCGAGGCTGGCTGAACCCCTGGCATGTCGAAATTGCGACAAGGGGCCGCCAGCCTCACGGGTAAAACTGCAAAACGTTACCTGTCACGAGTGCTGGATATCCGGCAATCGATTAATTTAGCCCTCCAGTCACTCACTCCTGAACGCTTGCGCGCGAGTTCTCCTCATAACTTATCGTGCATTATTTCAAAGCGCTCCTCACGCTATCCACTTGTTCCTGAAGCATTTTACTCGCACTCCCTATCAGTGCTCAAACTTTCCCACTCACTCCACTCAATTTACAGTCTATCCTATACAGATACGCAGAGAGGAATTAAATGGTACTTATCTGCTTGAAGAGCAGTAAAAGAAGAGGAGGAGTCCAGGCACAGGAAGTTGGTTGTGACTGCATGAGAGGACATGGACTACAGAGACTCTTGGGTTTTGTAGTTTTTTGAACACTTTTCAAAGTTTTATATGAGTTTGTTGAACTGCTGGAGAGTAGTAAATAAACAAAGTTGGAGCGTAATGCTCGCCTCCAGTCTTGTCATAGAATAAGGTGTGTTGAACTAAAACGAGGGACAAAATATGGGCAGAGAACATAGCAAGCTTGTAGAAACACCACCTAAGGGAGCACCAGACTATTTTCTTTATGCCAACTACAGTATTGTTAAGTGCACATTTCTTGAAGTCTAGCATTTACTAACCAAAACAACATACATAGCCAATTTCCTTTAGAATGCATGTTTAAATCGGACAAACTAATAGCTTTAAATTGTGCACTGGAAGCACAAAGAGGGAGGGCAAATCAACGACTGTGGGGTGCATGTGCTATGTTTGTTGAGGAAGCTACGGTAAAACACAACGCATTGAAATTTAGGGGAGACAGCAATAACCGGCTTTGGGGACAGATTAGGGGATTAAGTGAGAAAGGGATGGGTGGATTGCCTTCTCTATTATGCCCACATATCATAGAAGAGAAGCCAGATGATGAATTCATAGAGGACATTATTGATTTCTCCACTAAAGTTCGCAGTGCAACATCAGGGTGGGGGCATCTGAGACATCACTGTAACTGCGATTATGCTGATCTCATTTACCGTTTGCACCTTGTCTGTGAGGAGGGGAGGTACAGCAAAAGGATTTAATCCAATCGACATACAAGCACTTCTAGCACAGATGCCAGGATCACCAGCAGCAGATGGAGGAAAGTCACCCTTGCTCGCTGTTTGCTTTCCCTGGACAGTGGAAGATATGCATAATATGCAGCTCCTTACTATTCTTCAGTGTATAATCCCACTTGGGTTGATATGAAACAGCTCACGAGAATAATAATGCCACTGGAGGTTAGACAGTGAATGACACACTATGATAATTGGCCGGCCTCAGACCCAGGAGCCAGGGATGCCCTTGTCACGCCTTGAGATAGGTTGATAGCAGATGCACCTGAGATATGTCAGAAGAAAACTGGTTGGGGAAAGATAGGGAACATTAAACCGAACAAAGGAGAATCACCAGCAGATCGCTTGGACCAGTTGAAGAACGTGACATGATAGTTTATTTATATAGCACGTATACACAATGTGTTTCAAGCACTTCAAGGCAAGGGCAGAAACAAGGGAAAATACCATGACATACTTACAGGCCATGAATAGTAAGGATGTGAAATTAACTATCGTACTCGGCCTGACGACATTTCAGATAGTGCAAGAGCTAAGACATAGATAAGGAAGGGAGGGGGAGAGTGGGAAGGAAATGGAAACAGACAGGCTACTACCCTACTAGGTCTGAGAACATTTCTGGTAGAGCCAGAGAAAACAAAAGGTGAGGGAGAGGGGTGCTGAAAGGGAGGGGAGGAACAAAACAAGCGACTATCGTACTAGGCCTGACGACTGTTAGGCAGAATTCTCATAAATGTGCTAATTCCCTTCGCCTTAGAGACCCCCAGCAACTTTGCTGGATTTTGAGGACTTTATTTTTTTACCTGGAAAGAGCGTGAGCCTTTTTCCCACTCTTTCATGTGTTTTGATGTGTGTTTTACACTTGTGTTCTTTGAATATGGAGTTTTAGATAACTCCATAGGCATCATTGTTTCATGTGTGTTACACAGCACCTTAAGTGCAGTGACACAGGGATGTCTTTTAGACTTCCCAAAGGTTTAAATACCTTCTCTGGGATGAACTACTGTTTCCCAGATGATGTAAAGTGAAATTGACTTTACTAGTCTTTTCCAAAATCATAGACCCAGCACACACCATCTTACAATTTGGTGCTGGAGGGGTTACTATTAGGGAGAATTCTCACCAAAGTGGTAATTCCCTCTACCTTAGAGCCCTCCAGCTCTTTTGCTATATTTTGGGACTTTGAACTTTTCATTTTCAATGTGTTTACTCTTGTGTTCTTTGATTATGGAGTTTTAGATATCACCATAGGCATCATCTTTTCATTGTTGTGTCACACAACACCTTTAGTGCAGTGGCACAGGGGTGTCCTTTGGACTTCCCAAAGTTTAAATATCTTCTCTGGGATTAACTACTGTACCCCAGAGAATGTAAAAGTAAATTGACTTTACTAGTCTTTTTAAATTCATAGACCCAGCACACACTATCTTCCTATAGAGTGCTGGAGGGGTTACTTAGTATCCCCTATGTCTAAACACTCTTGTAGGCGTCAAAAGCTACGCTTTCCTATCGAAATGGCTAGTGGCAGTGGTTTTATAACGAACTACCATAATTTTTCCTGACCCCGAACACTGGTAGCTAGAAATCGGGGCCGCCATGTTTTTCAATATGGCGCCCAAGACCCCTCTGTAAAAACAGACTCCGGTCATCCTTTTTCGCCATTTCTTTGTGTAAAGGTCCTTCTGATGTTTAACTCTCCGCGCCAAACCAGGTTTGGTCAATTTGTTTGTGAGTCTTTGGCGGGCTACAGGACTGAAGTCCGCCCATGGCGTCTGAGTGTCTGGGGTGGACAGGAAGTGAGGGAGGTGCCCAAAACTCCCTGTGCTTGGTCTCCTAGGAGACCCAAATGCACTCTGGCGTGATTGGCTGGCTGACTGTCCGGCAAGGACAGCCACCCTGCTGGGTGAGAGACAGCTAGGCTGGAATGAATGGGAGAAAACTGTTTAAAAGGCGAGTCTCCAGGACTGGAAGGCAGAGTCGGCCACTGGAACGAAAGAACCAAAGACGCGCTGGAAGAGGACGGCTGCTGCAACCACTGGACCGTTGGTCTGCCCGGTGAAGCCCTGCTGCACCTCCGAAATCGGCAGATCTCCATTCGACAGAGAAGCTCCTTCAAGGACGGCTTCTTCCTTTGAGTTTCTGGGACCAATCAGCTCAGAAGACACCTGGATATCATTCTCAATGCTGGTTAAGATTTAGCCAGGGGGAGGGCAACAAGTTTGTGTCTTGAAGCAACGGCTACTGAACCAAAGTGACTCCATTTTGTTTGCTCTGTCGACGATCCCACGCAGTGCAGGAGTCCTCCAACGTCCTCCTTCTTGTCCCCATGACTGAGGCTCAGGAACAGCAAGCTCTGCAGGAACTGCCAGGAACCAACGTCTTCAGCTGCATCTTTTTGCTTCACATTAAGGTACTGTGCCATCCGGTTGAGAGATCCTAATTCTCGCGGTGAAAGTTTGTAAAACTTTCCCAACTTGCAGGCCTAATCAGTTTGTGACCCAGCATATCATTCGTTTCATCTAAACTACTTCTAAAAACTTTTACAAAGACTTCTCCATCTGTACCAGAACTGTTCTGTCCTATCCAAGAACACTAGACTATTGACTTTGGCCTGGCCAGTTGAATTGAACTGGCCCTCGTGGTACATTGAACCTTTGCATTATCTAAAAAAAAGTGTTTTCTAATCCATTGTACAAACTTATGTCTTTCTACTCCTATTGAAAGTAATTGAAGTGCCATTCAGCTCCTTTTTCAGGGGAGCTCAAATTGTCCCTACAACTTAGAGTATGTTACTGTAGTGTATTGGTGTTTAATATTGAGTTGATTTCTACTAGTGAATGTTTTTTAAATGATTGTGTAAATAAATGTCTAAGTATTTTTTAGCAAGAAACCTTGAGTGTAAGTGTCTACTTGAACCACTGTGATTGTGATACTTCTGTGTAACTTCCTTTACTGCTCACATTCCCTCTTGGGAGATGCCTGGCTGCTCAGCTCGCTACCAAAAGTGTGTGGTACAGACTTATACCAAAGATTGGTTTTTGCTTACACCTGTAGTCCTAATTGTGTGTGTCGTTCCCAGAGGGTACTGCATGCAATTCTGCCTAACAGTTACCCAGTATCCCCTGTGTCTAAACACTCATGTAGCAGTAAAATGCTACCCTTTACTATTGAAAAGGCTGGTGGCAGTGGTTTTACAACAAACTACCATGATTTTTCCTGACCGCGAACACCGTTAGCTAAAAATCACAGGAGCCATGTTTTTCAAGATGGAGCCTTAAGCCCCTTTGTTTTTTTTAAAAACATATTTTTATTAAGAGCAGGTCAGCAGCACGACAAAAATATACACACATCTGAACATGGTTTGAATTCCTTACAACATTCAAGGAGAGGAAACAAGAAAAGAAGAACAAGTTACTTCTTACCTTGTAACGTTCTTTCGACGGGATGTTCCTCTGACGTATTCCTCATCTTAGATATCTCCTTCCAGCTCTGCTGGCCTCGGAAAATTTTTCTCTCCAGAGGGCGCTGCGCGTCGACGTCCTTCGAGTCGATGTCCCTCGACAGCTGCCGTATCGACGCCGACGTCATCCTGGCTATAAAGGCCGCGCGCAGCGCCCGTTGCTCAGTTCCGTTTTGTAGCCCACAAATATGCTTACTGCACTAAACTAATCACCCTGAAGGAGCGTAAGCTGCCACAGCAAGGGAAGTTGAACTGCGGGGATGGATGGGAGGGTCGATGAGGAATACGTCGGAGGAACATCCCGTCGAAAGAACGTTACAAGGTAAGAATTAACTTGTTCTTCGAAGGGATTGTGTCCTCCGACGTATTCCTCATCTTAGATATGCTCCCATAGCAGTATTCTATTATTGGAGGAGGGAGTACTGACTTCATGCTGTCTTCTATTGATGAATAGAATGCAGTACAGCCCTTCCAAACCTAGTCTCTTGACTGGAGGAGGAATCCAAATTGTAAAAACGTGTAAAGGTATGGACAGACGACCATGTAGCGGCCGCACAGATGTCTTTAACCGGCACACCTCTTTTGAGGGCCGATGAAGCTGCAATACCTCTGGTCGAATGAGCCCTAAGGTTTTGAGGGGACTCTTTTCCTGCCAATTTATAACATTCCAGAATGGCTAGGATGATCCATCTGGAAATGGTCTGCTTAGTTATAGGTAACCCCAGCTTGTGACCTGTGTAACCTACAAACAGCTGGTCTGCCTGTCTTATCCTGGCTAGTCTACTGATGTAAAAACTTAAAGCCCTTCTAGGGTCTAGCCTGTGTAACCTCTCCTCCTCTTTCCCCGGGTGAGGAGGAGGATAGAAAGATGGTAGGGTAATCTTCTGAGTGATATGGAATTCAGAAACCACCTTTGGGAGGAAATTAGGCTTCACTTGCAGGACAACTTTGTCTTTGTGAAAGATAGTGTGAGGGGGTTTACAAGAAAGAGCTTGTAATTCACTCACTCTTCTAGCAGATGTAATTGCTATTAATAAAACAGTTTTAAGGGTAAGGAATCTTAACGAACAAGAATGGAGTGGTTCGAAAGGTGTGCCCATTAGGAAAGTTAGGACTAAGTTTAAATCCCATAGGGGAACTTGGAATGGTCTTGGGGGATAAACATTAGTTAACCCCTTAAGAAATTGTATTACCAAGGGTAACTTGAAATAGGATGGTTCTTCCGCAGTGCGTTTAAAGATGGATAGCGCTGCGAGATAGCCCTTAATGGTGCCAACTTGAAGGCCTGAATTTGCCAAATATAGTAGGAAGGACAAAACCATTAGTGTACCACATGAAAAAGGGTCGATATTCTGTTCTCTACACCAGCTGCAAAATCTGTTCCAACGGCAGCGGTATAAAGATTTTGTTGCTGGCCTCCTTGCCGAAAGCAACACCTCCATAACATCATCAGGGAGGTCCCAATCCTTGTACCTCAGCCTTTCAGAAGCCAAGCGTGAAGGTTGAGGGTTTTGATGTCTGGATGGAGAACCTGACCTCCCTTCTGTGAGAGTAGGTTCTCTCTGAGTGGAAGTCGAATTGGAGGGCAGATGGACAAGTCTAGAAGGTCCGGGTACCACGTTCTCCTGGCCCAATCCGGGGCAATTAGGATCATGGTTCTCCGGAATCTTCTCAACCTCCTGATCATTTGAGGAATGACAGGGACCGGTGGGAACGCGTACAGAAGCGGAAACTCCCAGTCCACTATGAACGCGTCTCCCAGAGCTCCTCTCGGGGGAAATTCCCTTGAGCAGAATAGGTCGCATTTCCTGTTGACGCTGGTGGCGAACAGATCCACCTGAGGGGTTCCCCAAAGGGCGAAGACCTCTTGAAGGACTTCCTGAGCTAGTTCCCACTCGTGGGAGACTGTACTCTGCCTGCTCAGAGCGTCCGCTGTCAAGTTCTTCTCTCCGGCTAGGTGAACTGCCGATAGAGAGATTCCTTCTTGGATTGCCCAAAACCAGAGCTGCATCGCTTCTCTGCACAGGGGTAGTGATCCTACGCCTCCTCTTTTGTTGAGGTAATGCATGGCCACCGTGTTGTCCGTCATTATCAGGACGTTCTTCCCTTGTACAGCTGGCAGGAACACCTTCAGCGCAAGTCTGATGGCTCTCAGCTCTAACAGGTTGATATGTAGTCTGGACTCCGATGGAGACCAACGACCGCTGATGGTCAAGTCGTTGGTGTGGGCTCCCCACCCCGTGAGTGAGGCATCCGTGACTACTGTTATCTCCGGCCAGGGTTGCCAAAACTGTTCTCCTTTCAGAATGTTCTCCTGACAGGCCCACCACTGAAGGTCTCGAGCTACTCTGTCGGGAACCTGAAGAAGATCTGTCATTCTCCCTGAGAATTGTGACCACTGAGTCCTCAGTGCCCACTGGAGGGATCTCATTCTCAGGCGAGCCTCTGGCACTAGGAAAATGCAGGATGCCATGAGGCCTAGCAACCTCAAAAAGTCGAAGGCTGGGAGACGTTGGGCATGTTGGAACTTGGTAACCATCTGTAGAATATCTTGAGCCCTCACCTCTGGTGGCGAGGCTTTTCCCAGGGAAGTGTCCAGGATCGCTCCTATGAACTGGAGTCTCTGCGATGGTATCATTTGTGACTTCTTTAAGTTGAGGGAGAAGCCCAGTTTGTGAAGGGAGTGGTACACGTGATCTAGCTGGATCTGAGCCTGTTCTGAAGAAACAGCCCTGATCAACCAATCGTCCAGGTAGGGGTAGACGTGAATCCCTTCCCTCCTTAGACTTGCCGCCACTACCGACATTAACTTGGTGAAGACCCTCGGGGCGGAGGTCAGCCCAAATGGCAGCACTCGAAATTGATAGTGAGAGTTGCCAATTGCGAACCTCAGGTATTTCCTGTGTTTGAGATGGATAGGCACATGGAAATAAGCGTCCTGAAGGTCCAGAGATACCAACCAGTCCTGGAACTGAAGATCCTGGAGGATCTGAGAAAGAGTGACCATCTTGAATTTGTCTTTCCTGAGGAATTTGTTCAATTCTCGCAAGTCCAAGATGGGTCTCAGTCCTCCGTCTTTCTTCGGAATGAGAAAGTAAGGGGAGTACCAGCCCTTGTTCCTCTCCGCTACAGGTACCGGTTCTATGGCACCTTTCTCTAGCAGGTCTAAAATTTCCTGCAAGAGGAGCGGATCTGGAGCTTTCTGAGAGCTGATCCCCGGTGGATGACTCTGAGGTATACGTAGGAAAGGTAGGCAGTAACCTTGGGCAACTGTTTCCAATGCCCAAGCATCTGACGTGATAGCCTGCCATACCGCCAGATGTTGAGTCAACCTGCCTCCTACAGGTGTCTTGTGAGGGAAGTCCCAGAGTGGTTTTGGGGCGGCTGATGCAGATGCCGATGGTAAAGAGGCACCTGCTGTTGCTGCGGCTTTTGAATATCTACCTCGTCCACCTCGGGTAGTTCTTCTTTGTCCCCTTTGAGCCGGTCGTCCTCTACCTCTTCCGAATGCGGAGTAGAAGCGAAAGGACTTGCCCCTCGCAGAGGTTCCTGTGGGACGAAAAGGTGTCTGACGGATTGCAGCCCCTAGGGATTTTGCTGCTGCTTTTGAAGTCTGCAGTTTCTCTAAACTGTCATCCGCCTTTTTCCCGAATAAAGAAGAGCATGTTCAAGAGCCTGGCTTGCACATCTGGGGCAAAACCAGACTTTCTCAACCAAGCGAATCTCCTGGTTGTTGTACTTGCCGCCATTGCTCTGCTGATACTATCAGCCGAATCAATGCCCGTCTGGAGGGATTCGCACATAGCGTCTTTACCGTCCTGTATAATATTCAGGAACGCATCCCTTTCTTCTCCCTCCGGGATGCAGTCAGCCGCTGTAGAAGCACACTCCCAAAGTGTATGGCTGAATCTAGCAAGGGTGCAAGTAGCATTAACAGATTTTAACGCCATGCTACATGCTGAAAAGACTTTCTTTGCCATAGCATCATATTTTTTATCGTCCCTGTCCTGTGGGACGGTAGGATAAGCCGTCTTGACATCGGTAGAGGATGCTGCCTGTACCACCAGACTTTCTGGGGATGGGTGTTTTGACAAAAACTCTGGGTCTGTAGAGGATACCCTGTACTTAGTAGACAGTTTTTTATTTACTGCTGGTACGACATCTGGGGTTTCCCAGTTTGTCATGATCTTCCTCTGAAGAGCTTTATGAAAAGGCACCACAGGATCCTCCTGTGGGCCTTTGTCAAGAATATCCGTGAGGTCATCTTGTTGGAAAGATTGTGAAGGTGCAGACCACCCCATAAACTCTGTGATCCTGGCCATTAAGGCTCTATAGGGGGTTTCAGCATGTTCCCCCGGGTCTGGCCTAGCAAACTCCACCTCAGGGGAGGTGTCTAACCCACTTGCCTCATGTAAGGAATCATGAAGATCCTTTAACCTGCGTTCTTCAGAGGAAAATTCCTCTCTAATTGGGGTTACAGGTCACTGCAACTCAAATATGTCTTCCTGTTCAGACAATTCACCCTCTTCCAATATTGAGGACATAGTTCTCAATTGTTCTGAACTCATAAAGGGTGTAAACCCCATCTCCAAGGCCGAGGGTGCCGAACTTGTCATAATCGGCCTCGAAAACGTCGATGTCGTCGACGCCGACGTCGAAGGCTTCGAGTGTGGCGTCGAAAACAAAGGCGGAGGCCTCGAAGACCTCGACAGAATTGGGATTCTACTCGACAATTTCGAAGCCATCGACGTCGAGGGCCTGGGAATAGACACTGGGTGTGTCGTCACCGTGACTTTTCTTGGCGTCGACACCGGTGTCGAAGCTGGCGTCGAGTCGACAGACTCGTGTGCCGAAGACATCGACCTCGACGGAACTTTCGTCGACGGCGTCGACGGAACCTTCGAGGAAGGTTTGGAGGTCATAGTCCTGCTCGAGGGTTCATGACGCGCTCGAGAGGTTTCCTTCGCCGGGTACTGCGACTCGCGGCGTTTTTAACCTTCGGGTCTTTCGACCAGAGCATCGCTCTCGGCAGTCTTCGAGGGGGTCGAGGCCACTTTCTCGAAGACGCTCATCATATTTTTGCGGAATTCCTCCCATTCAGCCCGGGAACTATGTTTCGTGGGGCACGGGATTCTCTTTGGCGAAACAGAGGAAGAGGAAGACGGAGAAGGGGATCTTCGACGTCTCCTCTTCGAGTGCTTCGATCTCGAGGAGTGATGGGACCCACTCCGAGATCTGGAGCGCGAATGGTGACGAGGAGACGAATGTCTCGACTTCGTCGACGAAGAAGAAGCTTTAAAAGTCTTACCTTTCTCCAGCTTCCACCTACGCTCCTTCAGGGCCTTAGCTGTCATGGACATACAGTCCTCGCACTCCGAACAATGGTGTTCAGCTCCCAAACACCACAGACAAACTCTGTGAGGGTCAGTCAACGACATCTTTTTCCCACAATCTCGGCATTTTTTGAAGCCGGATCGAGGAGTTGTCGGTTCCGACGAAGAAGCCATCGAGTACGGTATCGAATAACTCAAGGTAAATAGGTTTAACCTGACAAAAACTGAGCAACGGTATTCCGAGGCACTGAGTACGCACGGAAAAACGGAACTGAACAACGGGCGCTGCGCGCAGCCTTTATAGCCAGGATGACGTCGGCGTTGATACGGCGGCTGTCGAGGGACATCGACTCGAAGGACGTCGACGCGCAGCGCCCTCTGGAGAGAACATTTTTCCAAGGCCAGCAGAGCTGGAAGGAGATATCTAAGATGAGGAATACGTCGGAGGACACAATCCCTTCGAAATTAAGGTATCGGTGTTTCAGGCATGAGAGCATCGTGTACAAGAGAAGCAGACATTACAAGTCAAGGCGAGGACACGGGTGTTACATCTGAGTCCGAGCCCAGGCCACACAGGTAAAGGCGCAACAGTGTCCAAATGTCCTTGGGACGAGAGGGTGACGGGACCGACAGTACAAATAGTTCCTTATCATCATTCACCATACAAAGGTCCTTTAAGAAAGTGGCTCTGGATGGGGCGGTAGGGGACTTCCAACATTTAAGAATACTGCGTTTGGCAATGATGCATGAAATATTGAATAACCGCCTTGTGGTTTCCTTTACCTTGCCTATATCGCCCAGTAGGTATTTCAAGGGTGAAAGAGTCGCCTGAATGGCCGTAATGTCTTCGAAGTTCTGCAACCTCCCTCCAGAATTCAACAATCAATGGACATGACCAGTACATATGATAAGGCCCCACATCGGGGGCGTCACATTTAGGGCAGGAACCTGTGCAGTTCTCCACAAATTTAGCCACTCTAGCAGGGGAATAATGTAA
Source organism: Ambystoma mexicanum (assembly GCF_040938575.1). Taxonomy (NCBI): domain Eukaryota; kingdom Metazoa; phylum Chordata; class Amphibia; order Caudata; family Ambystomatidae; genus Ambystoma; species Ambystoma mexicanum. The sequence goes on from NC_090939.1 coordinate 970,297,825, forward strand.
TTGGTTCAAAACTTTAAACTGGATTAGCCTGAGCCCAGAATTCATGGACACTGATCCAGTAAGTTGACAATACCGGGCCCAACGGACCTCATCTATCTGAGTGCCTGTGTCTCGCTCCCAGACCTCTCTCATCGTGTTGCGTGACGGGGAATGGGCCTGCACCTGAGTGTATAGCATAGAGACCCCTTTGCCGTAGCTATTTGTGGACATTATTGACCTGATACATTCATGGGTCTGGGGTTCCTGCGGGAATGTTGGCCATTTCGCCGAAAAAGCAGCCCTCATCCTGTAATATTGAAGGCGTTTAAGCTGCCCCCTTCCCACCACTTCAATGAAATCCGTGAGGTCACAGAACTCCCCATCTGGGAACATGTCACACAGCGTGAAAAATTTGTTGGGGTCCCAGGATTGCTGAAGGGCCCGATCAAACGTGGGGCAGATGCTAGAGAAGTTCCATAGGGGGACTTCCGGATCATAGGGGGAGTCCAGGCCTATCCTCTTATAGATTCTGGTCCACGCATGAGTGGTTGTATATACTGGATCAAACGGGCATATGTCCCCACAGCATGGGTTGAGGAGGACTGAACATATGTCGTTTGGGCGGACAGAGTATTTTTCAATCAATATGTGGGGGGCCGTGTCCTCAGGGTCAAACCAATGCTTCGCAAATTGAGCTTGCGCACACAAGTAATATAACTCAAAGTCTGGTGCAGCAATGCCACCCTGCGCAAAAGGCTCAACCATCTTATCCCAACCCATCCTGGCGGTCTTCCCGTTCCAGATAAACGAGGATGCAAGAGATTTAAGTTTAGCAAAGAAGGGCTTACCGGGCCAAACAGGGATATTATTGAAGTAATAAAGGAGCTTGGGGAGGACCACCATCTTGAGTAACGCAACTCTCCCATATAGGGATAGTGGAAGGTTGGCCCACAGTTGAAATTTGGTCAAGAGGGTTGACAATAATTCCCCATGATTATGCGTATACAACAGGTTTTTATCTCTGGCAACCATTATCCCTAGGTACCTTACTTTGGTGGGGGCAGATCTAAATCCCTCTATTTCAGTTAAGTCTCCCGTACCGTCAGTAACTATTTCAGACTTTGGTACATTGATTCTATATCCCGAGTATTCTGAAAATTCATGTATATCTGCCATGATGTGTTGCACATTCTCTATGGGATCTCTGACATATAACAGAGTGTCGTCTGCATATAGCGATATTATCTGAGGGGGGGGGCGGTCATCCTGAGCCCTCTATGTGCGTGGTGTTGACGTACGTATTCCGCCATTGGTTCAATGGTTAGAGCAAATAGTATGGGCGAGAAGGGACATCCCTGCCTGGTCCCCCGTGTAGATGGAATGCCGGGGAGAGAATGGTGTTGGTTAAAACCTTAGCCATCGGCTGTGTGCACAGTAGTCGCACACAGTTGATGTAGTACTGACCGAGACCAAACCGCTCTAGCACCAGAAAGAGATATGTCCAGGATACGGAATCAAAAGCCTTCTCGGCATCTAATGCGACCAAGGCCGCCTTGGCATCTGGATCTATTTGTGCCATAACATTAAATAGGCGTCTCAGGTTGAGAGCCGTGGACCGGGCTGGTATAAAGCCCGCCTGGTCTGGATGGACCAGGATCGGCATATATGGAAGGAGTCTGGTGGCCAGTATTTTTGCAAACATTTTTGCGTCGGTGGTAATTAAGGACAGGGGTCTAAAGGACGCCATTTCCTGTGCCGGTCTGCGGGGTTTCAAAAGGACAGTGATAATCGCCTCTCGCATTGATTCCGGAAGCACCCACAGGCTCATTGCCTCCTCCCATACTTTTAACAGTATCGGGGCCAGTTCACTACAGAACTCTTTATATAATTCCGCAGGCAGGCAATCAGAGACAGGGGAACGGCTGCTCGATAAAGCTTTTATGGCCTCTACAATCTCCTCCATAGTGATTGGCCCATCCAATACACTTCGTGTCTCAGCAGTTAATGTGGGAAGGTCGAGGTTGTCCAAATATCGGAACGTGTCCTCTTTGTTCTTTTTATGGTGGTTAAAATAGAGAGAGGAATAGAACTCCATGAATGCGGAATTAATGTCCTGGTCTCTATTCACCGTTGCTCAAGTCGGGATCTGTATACTCGGGATCGGGTTATGGTGCCTGTCAGTTCTGAGCATGTTGGCAAGGAATTTCCCAGCCTTATTGCTTTCCCCATATTGTCGGGCTTTGGCTGGTGCAGCCATGTAAAGAACTTCTCTATGGGCCAACTTATGAAATTCTTCCAGCGTAGTGTGAATTTGCGACAGGGTTTCCTTGTTCTGTGTGATACTATATTCATTTTAGCCTAAGTCGTGCCCAATTCCTCCCGTACCGATTTCAACATACCAGTTGACTTACCCAGGATGGCTCCCCGGACCCAGGCCTTAAATGTATCCCATAGAGTAGCATAGGTGGAAACCGAACCCTCGTTTAATTCTAGAAATTCCGCAATCTTAGTATGTAGCGATTCACAAATGTTAGGGTCTCTTAGGATTGCGTGGGGCATCCTCCATCTTCTCGCCGGGGGGGGGGACATCACTTAAGTTGATGTCAAGCGTCACCGGCGAGTGATCCGAAAGGGTACGGGGATGTATATCGCATCGGGAGACCGCCCCAGCTAGGGATTGACTAATGATCCAATAGTCAATGCGCGAATGAGAATCATGCACCGATGAATAAAAAGTGTATTTCTTCTCACTTGGGTGCAATGCACGCCATGCGTCTAACATGCCCATTTGTTCCATCAATTGTTTTACAACCGGTGAGGCCTTGGAGGGGGTTCTGGGGACAGTCAATGAGCGATCCAGGGATTGGTCCAATATCATATTGAAATCGCCACCCCAGAGTATTCGTGCCTCCCCAGCTGAAGTTAACATATCCATTATTGTACAATAGAACTGTGGATCGTCTAAATTGGGACCGTATCTATTAATCAGGATCACCTGGTGCCCCGCCAACTCCCCCCACACCAGCACGTATCTACCATGTGGGTCTATTTTGCCGGATTGATATTAAAAGCACAACCTGGGGTGTATAAGAGTCAGCACTCCCCTGGATTGTGTCGAGTAGTCTGTGTAATACCTGTGGGGCCCCCACCTCGGTAGAAGTTTAACATTGACCTGTCCAAGCGCATGTGTCTCTTGTATAAACAGAATATGAGGGTTGTGGCGTGCAACATACGCTGATATCTTCCTTGCCTTGATCAGGTTATTTAATCCCTGGATATTCCAGGAAAGGAGCTTAATATCCAAACCCTTATTAGCCTGTGTCATGGTCGCACCTTAAACTAGGTGTATGTCCACACTCCCGCCCCTGTCGCGAGAGAAATGGGAATCCTGCTGCAAAACCGCTCTCTGATTTAATCATTATAACAATTCGGAACATGGGTTCCCCCAACAAGCCCGACATATCGTCCGGCAAAACCATACCCCTATTCCACCCCCAACCCCCACCCGCATCATCAACCCCAACTGGACGAGGTACCCCTAGAACCATAACCTGGGAACACTCCTGGGGGTATGAGCTGCACTCACATGGCCGCTAACCCAGGAAGTCTGCACGGCTTCATTCAACAAAACATTAACAATCAGGGCCGCCAAGCGGCCGTCGGATTAAAGTATTATAACGGTGTGGCGTCAATGAAGACGCATCAACCCTCAGGGTCGTCAGGTTCTGCCGCACCCCGGGGCAGCAGATTCTGGTTCCCGGCCCGGTCCCGGGCCGGTAAAGGGATGGAAGCCTCAACGTACAACATGGCTTCGGTTGGATTTTCGAAAAAATGAGCCCGGCCACCATGCTGGATTCTCATTTTTGCTGGAAAGACAAACGAGTATGGGACCTGGCGGAGTCTCAGTTGCCTCTTGACGGGTTCATAAGATCTTCTCAGTGTTTGGACATTTGTGGAAAAGTCTGGATATATGTGTATCCTGTTGTTGTCGTGTAATAGAGTGCCCTTTTCCCTGGATATCCGCAGGATAGCGTCCCTGTCCCTATAGTTGAGGAGACGGGCAATTATTGTGCGAGGCGGTGCTCCAGGCCTGGGCGGAGGTGCCGATGAACGGTGTGCTCGCTCCACAAGGAAGTGGTCCGAGAAAGAATCCAGACCCAGGAGTTCTTTCAGAAGAGCTCCTACTTGGCGTTCCATGGACCCCTTGCCAAAGGTTCCGGCCACCGCAACTAGACGGATGTTGTTCCTCCTAGAGCGGGATTCCAAATCCTCGCATTTGTCAAGGGTTTTCCAGAGGTCCCCCTTCAGCTGGGCAATGTCGCGGCCATGTTGTATTATCGAATCTTCATTGGTAGCAATCCTGCCCTCGGCCTCAGTAATGCGTGTGCTTTCCTTGTCCACCCTCGCCTTTAAGGAACTGATTGTTGCCCTAATGTCATCCAATTTAGTGTTCACCGCCAGAAAGCCATTCTGGACCATAGCCATCCATTGATCCACCCTCTCCTCCATTGGTAACTCGGGTTGACTATTCGCCTGCTGCGGCGGAGGCACTGCGGGCCCGCCGGGCTGGGCACTAGCGGAGGAGTCCATTGGGCCTGTTTTCTTGCAACGCACTCCCTTCGGCTTGTGACGGCCCATATGCAGAGGCAGGAGGTCCGTGATTTCTAATACCTCCAGTACCACTTGTATCAACGTGTTGTAAGGCCTCTATATAGGGTTGGTGGCGCACCCGGGCCTAGTCGTCGTGCGGTAGAAGCACATAAAGTGTTAATTTAGGAGGGTTGAACAGGTGCGATCAAGAAGTAATGAAGATGCAGGGTCTGTCAATGATCGACTCCAGGAGAACAAGGTTTTAATGGCCCCAGCAAGGAGGGATCGTGGGTACAGCGTAGATAGGTGGAAACCAGCCTCTCAGGGTCAATTAGCGCTATATGCAGTGTCACCTAGCACTGACCAGTATAGGCAGCTGCGCACAGCCACCAAGTTCCGCCACAGGGGTGATATTACGGATCCGGGCAGCAATCAAGGAGTCCCCGGTCAGGCGTGTAGGCGCCACCCCAGTCCAGTGTCCCAAACACTCTCTGCCTTGTGTAGTCACTATGAGAATGGCCCAAGATTCACATCATAGCAGGCAGGCCCTCGCCGTGTATGCCGGGCCCCCTGCCGGCGTCGCAGGCAATCACTCCGGGATCAGCCCGACCAGGCGTCCCCAAGCAGTGCCCCACTTCACCAACAAAAGCCACCGCCCAGGGAGAGCCGTATCCGACAGAAGTGTTCCCTCCTCAGCAGACCCTCCGTGGGGTGTACACCCTCCTCACACGTTGCCCCACCTGCTCTTACTTGTATTTCGGTCAGGGTCTGCGAAGGAAGGGGCGCCCCCCCCGGCAGGAGAGACCAGGCAAACCCCGGACGCCGTCCACGGGGGCCGGGCCCCCACACGATATTCGGGGCAACTAGGGGGGTGGCCGCCCAGCAGGACCGGAGGGTGAACCGGCAGCAGCCTGCGCAGCGGTCGTCCACACCGTGCGTGGTCGCTGGCAGGGCCCACTGCGGGCGCCACCTCCAGCACGCGAGGCCGCGGATCGTCACCAGCAGGGAGCCCCCGCGGCAGCCAGGCCCTCCCGGGTCTCCACGTCGCGTCGACCCGCCGGCTGCAATGCTCCACTCACTTCAAGGAGATTTAGCTGAGCGCGGCCTCTCCCACTCGACTAGGCTCCTCCCCCCGCGGCTCCGAGGGGGAATCGCCCAGAACCCACAGGCGACCAACGTCCTAGCCTTCCTCTGCAGGGTTTTCAAGACTGCGCACCAGCCCCAAATTTGTCCAGTAGGTGCCCGCAGTTGTACGCCACAGAACACTGCGTTTTGTTTGTTCCGTGGGCGGCCCTGAGACAGGATGATTAACTTCAAGGATTCATAGAAGCCGGAGCTCTGGGATCAGTCGGCCATCTTAGATGTGCGCAACAGCGCCCCCTCCTTAAGCCCCTTTGTTAAAAGAGGTCCCGGTCTTCCTTTTTCGCCGTTCTTTTTGGAAAGGTCCTTCTAGTGTTTGTCTCTGCGTGCCAAACCAGGTTTGGTGCCTTTGTTTGTGTGCCTTTGGCGGGCTTCAGGACTGAAGACCGCCTCTGGCGGCTGAGTGTCTGGGGTGGGCAGGAAGTAAGGGAGGTGCCCGAAACTCCCTGTGCTTAATCTCCTAGGAGACCCAAATGCAATCTGGCAATTGGCTGACTGACTGTCCGGCAAGGACAGCCACCCTGCTGGGTGAGTGACAGCTAGGCTGGAATGAATGGGAGAAAACTGTTTAAAAGGCAGGTCTCTTGGACTGGAAAGCAGAGTCGACCACTGGAATGAAAGAACCGAAGACGAGCTGCAAGAGGACGGCTGCTGCAACTCCTGAACCGTTGGTTTGCCCGGTGAAGCCCTGCTGCAGGTCCGAATTGCCCAAGCTCCATTCGACAGAGAAGCTCGTTCAAGGACGGATTCTTCCTTTGAGTTGATGGGACCAATCAACTCATAAGACACCTGGATACCATTCTCAAGGCTGGTTAGGATTAACCAGGGAGAGGGACACCAGCTTGTGCTCTTGAATCTACAGCTAGTCAAACTGAAGTGACTCCATCTTGTTTGCTTTCTTCGACGATCTTGTGCAGTGCAGGAGTCTCCCGATGTCCTCCCTCTTGTCCCCACAACTGAGGCTCAGGAACAGCGAGATCTGGAGGAACTGCCAGGACCCAAAGACTCCAGCTTCAATTGTTTCTTTACTTTAAGGTACTGTGCCAACCCGGTTTAGAGATCCTAACTCTTGCGGTGAAAGTACATGAAACTTTCCCAACTTGCAGGCCTAATCAGCTTATGACCCGACATATGATTCTTTTTCTTCAAAGCTACTTCTAAGAACTTTTGCAAAGACTTTACAGTTTGATACCAGAACTGCTGCTTCCTATCTAGAACACTAGCCCCTTGACTTTGGCCTAGGCCTATTGACTTGAATTGAACTCTTCTGGTGAACTGAATCTATTTGCACTATCTATCAAGTATATGTGACCTATTCCACTTACCTTGTGCCTTTTGCTCGCTTCTAAGTAACTGAAGTGCCATTTGGCTCCTTTTCAGGGGAGCTCAAACTGTCTAAAAAACTTGGAGTTTTGTATTGTAGTGTATTGACATCTGAAATTAAGTTGCTCTCTTCTAGTATATGATTTTTAAATGATTGTGTAAATAAATGTATAAGTGTTTTACCAAGAAACCTTGAGTCTAAGTGTCTACTTGAACCACTGTGATTGAAAGTCCTCTGTGTAAAGACTTGTACTGCTCACATTCACTCTTGAGATAAGCCTGGCTGCTCAGCTCGCTACCAACAAATTGTGTGGTACAGACTTATACTAAAAGTTGGTCTTGATTACACCTGTAGTCCTAATTGTGTGTGGTGTCCCCAGAGGGTACTGCATGCAATTTTGCCTAACAACGACATTTCAGATAGTGCTGGAGGGGGGGAGCAAGTAAGGGGAGGGGGCAGGAGACAGACGAGGTTGCTATCATACTAGGTCCAGGGACCATTTGATAGAGTAAGTGCATAGAAGAAAGTAAGGGGAGGAGTGGAGGAGATAGGAAAAGGGAGAAAGGGAGAGGAGGAGAGAACAGAGAGTGAGCAGCCAAGAAGAGTCAGTAGTAACAGATAGGGGCCGATTCATGGAACAAACGTGCACTGAAAAAAGTGGCACAAGCAGGCGCAAGCGTGAAAAAGGAAGTGCACGCGCAAGCGTGCGATTCATGGAAGTCCCTGCGCGTGTCTTTCCCGGGATGTGCGCCAAACCCGTGCATGGCGCACACGGGCGCACACATCATTGCAACATCACGAACGCTGTGTGCGACGCGCACAGGGAAAGCGCACAACATCCACGCACACACCAAAAAGGGGGTGGGACACGGGGCATAACACGCGGAATGGGGAACAACGCGTGAAAAAGAAGGCATAACTGGGGAAGTACTGCAGGGAAATACACAGAACGCCCACGCGCACAACCCATATTCATGGATTCGAATACGGGAAACCCGCGCATGGCAAAAGATGCGTATAGGCGTCAACGCGTCCCCCACACAAAGACAGGCGGAAGCGTCCCCGCGCACAGTATAAAAGTGCGCACAAACAACAACCACGTATATACAGCTACGATGAATGCCCCATTTGTCGCAGCACTGATCGTGGGACACCGCAGGAGGAGGAGAATAGCCAGGGCCTGCATTTTTTTACCCCAGACCAGCCTTTTTGGGATGCCTGATGACCACGTCTATGGGAGGTATAGGTTTCCACCTCATATCATCCTAGACCTTGTCAGGGAGTGGGAAGATGACCTTACATCCCCCACCCTGTGCTCCCAAGCATTGAGCCCCTTGGAGAAGGTTCTCAATGTCCTGCATTTTTTGGCCATTGGGTCATTTCAGCGGACTACTGCCATAGTGGGTGGGGTCTCACAGGCCACACAGTCACGCTGCCTACACCAGGTTTTGGCAATCATCACTGCACGCCCCTCAGTCCGCAGGCACATATACATGCCCAGAACACCCGCAGAAAGGCAGGCCGTTGTCCGGGACTTTTACAGGGTGGCACACTTCCCCAAAGTGCTTGGTGCCATAGATTGCACCCATGTGGCCCTGCGTCCACCTAGGGCCACTGAGCACATCTATCAAAACCGCAAGAACAGGCATTCCATCAACGTGCAGGTTGTATGCGATGCTAAAGGAATCATCACCTCTGTCTATGCAAACTACCCTGGCTCCACCCATGACAGTTTCATATACAGAATGTCCGCCCTGAGCCGGGACCTGGAAGCTGGGCAGCATGGTGACACATGGGTCCTAGGTGAGTACAAATGCCTGTGCACATGCATGCAAGTGACACAGAGACAAATACCCAGACCCTAATAATCTCAACTATTATCACCTCCCCAGGGGACAGTGCCTACCCTCTGAGCAACCACATGATGACGCCAATCCGGAACCCCACCACACCACCCCAGGTAAGATACAACGATGCCCATATTGCAACCAGGGGCATAGTGGAGCGCACATTCGGAGTGCTCAAGTCACGCTTCCACTCCCTTGACCGCTCTGGTGGGCAGCTACTATATGCACCCCCAGTAGTGTGCAGGATCATTGTGGCAGCATGTGTCCTGCACAATGTTACAACACGGAGGGAGGTACCGGTGGACATGGTGGTGCCCCCACATCCCCAACCACAGGCACAGGGGCTGCCCATGGGAGGGGACATGGCACGTGGCGAGGCAGCCCGGACCCATCTTGTGGCCACATTCTTCACCTAAACTCCCACCCTTGTGGAGTGCACACAGTCCTTGCACATACCAGGTGACAATCGATGATGACAAAGAGACAGTCAACTGTCACAACCTTACCACCCTGTGAATGTTGCCACCGAAGTGCTACATTGTGTGCATCCCTAGCTACTTAAACAAAACCAATCCTGTGTGACCAAAAGGAACACATGCAAGGTGTGTATCACACACCCCTGCAAAACAGTCCATCACAATCCCTGGTATGTCACCCAAACCCTCCCAAACCACATCACCCTTGTCTGCTACACCATCACATGGCATGCAATATCAAAAGGCCAACACATGACCAACAATATACAAAGTGACATGTCATAAATGATAACTGGCATGAGACAATGAGGTCTGACATGGAATCCGATGAAATGACTGCCCAACAACCTCCCACACATACAAAGTCAGACACAAATGCTTTCCAACAGTCGTAGCATGAACACAAGACTGAATGCCCGTTGACATGCACATTGGGCATGGCAAAATCCAGACTCCCGAACCCGTGTGCTGTGTGTGTCTCCTGCAACACACTGCTCAGCACACAGCACTTTGAGCAGCCATAGTGTTGCAGATACACCTTGAGCATCACATGAAAAAGACTAATGAAATCTAGAACCAAATGACGCATGTACAGGGTACCCAAGTGGTAATAGATCATATGCTGCATGGACACCTGTTGCCATGGAAGTGTGGATGTGGTGGATCATTGTGCAACTGTGTGTGTCATTAGGGACATGCACTCAATATATGCATGTGAAATCAAGTGACCCTCAGTGTCCTGTGCACATCACATGTGAACATTGGCCATGTGAACACCCCAGCATGTCAAACCACACCAATCCCCTGACACCTGAAAAGTAAAGATAACACAGGAACAGGCATTGAGCAGCACAACACATCATGTACATAGTACCCCACAATTACAATGTCAGAGTGCCCAAAACACTGTAGGCCAAGCCAACTGTCCAACAACAAAATGCCCTCCCTTACACATCACTGTGACCTTCTGAACAACTGTCACTGGGGTATGTAGCCTTCTTCCTCCAAGTCTACCTGGTCACAGGATCACCCTACCCCTTGGTCTCCATGTTCCAGCTTGCGTGTAAATAGGTTCCAGCCCCCTCAGAGTCCACCTTGACTGCTAAAAATACCAAAGTGCATAGGACTCCAAGTAGGCAAACCCACAAACCAGGGAAAAAGGCTGTAAGCACCAAAAAACCCTGGAAAGAGTCTCCAGTAGATGACTTGAAGTAGCAGTAAATGTCAAAGCACATGTACAAGCACAATGATAGAACAACCAAGGTAGCACAGTTGAACAATGGTCCAACAGGATGGGTATCATTTACGGTATATTACATACAATGATGATGCAACAACTGATGGGTAGTGTCACAGCTCCGGTGTCCAGGCGCAGGAGTAGCACGAACCAACCATCCCCTCCGTGGTCTGGGCGCCTGCAAGGTCAAACTAACACAGGCCTCTGAGACCCCGGCGGGGAAGGAGGGTCAGGGATATGTTGCATGGACAGGCATTGTTATTCAGGATAACCGGAAAGAGGGGCAGGAGAGTGGATGTGGATTTGCAAGGGAAAGTAAGCAAAATACAACTAATCACAAAAACACATCCACATTCAATTAGAGAAAACATGTTCATCATGCACATTGTACCAAATGAGTCAAATGCAAGCCAAAGAGACACTTATCTCTGGGGTGAGTGCTGGCCTCCTGCCTGCGCACTCTCAGGTCCGGTAACAGGAGCACTTCAATGCTGCAAAGAGAGGGTGAGTTACTGATCTGAATGTGTGTTTACATCACACACACACAACCCCATCCATGCCCCAAATAAAGTGACTTTTCCACAAACACCCGTGTCTGCTGCCATGTACCCATACGTAAGCTTGGCCCACCGATGGTACATACACTGTCAATGCAGTAAGGCCGGCGCATGTGGCTGCGCGGAAAATGGAAGACCAATGGGTCAAGAATCAGACATGATAGAATGGTCCCTGGGTGAGCTGCAAGACGCGTATAGCAAGGTGCAACTTCAGTACAAGTTGTGTTTTGGCCGCCGCAGATACAAATAGGCAGTGCATGTGGCAATTTGCACATGCAAATGACATGCACTCACCACAAGTCTGAGCCTCGCTGGTTGTCCGTGTGCGCTGTATCAGTTTCTGGCTAGGAACGCTACTACCCTAATTACTCAGCTTCAATGGAGCAGGGGGTACTGGAGGATAAGTCTGATGGCCCCTGCGTGTGCACCTGACAACTTGCAAAGGCAATTGGCATTTGGCCCTCAACGCATGTCAGCTGTACTGTGTGCTTCCCCAACAATGCCTGGCAAACCTCCCCAGCACTGGTGCTACTTAGCATCCATGTGCAAGTGGCCTGGTGGAAGGTAGTCTGCAGTGTGGGCCCTTGTGTTGCTCACCTTGGCAGGAGCTCCTGGAAAAACGTCTGCGTCTGTCGGACGTCTGAGCACAAGCCTTGTGCATCTGCTTGCGCACACATCCACACGTCTGCACCTCCAAACGTGGCCAGTTTCCGGGATTAGTCGTCCCTGTGTCTGCTGGCAAAGGTAGTCTGGAGGCTTATCTTCCTGCAGAAAGGGTATTAAACAAAGCAATAAGGCTGGAAAGTTCCCTGTGTGTGTGTCTACATGCTGGTTGTCTCTGGGCCAGGTTACAGAGCTACATCCAAACTCCTCCCACCATCAATGTCACTTTGACAGGCCAAGGGTGCAGGCTACTGTCTACAGCATGAAGTGCATCAAGCACATATACAGGCAAGAAAATAACATACATCACAATCCACATCAATTAAAGGAGAAATCAATCACATACTCAACCAAATTCATCACAGACATGGGGTGGATGAAACACAACCAATCCCCATTAGGGGTGTTAACACAAGTAGTACAGCAGCAGACAGGCCACAGTTATGAGGCAAGTCCAAAGCCCTTGTGTAATATTTTGTTACACAGAAACATCCGTGCGAGCCCATGGATAAGGGAAGCAGGAGTGGCCTATGTGAGTCAGGACCCCGAGCTGCAAACACATACACAAGACAATCTTGAAGGGCCCAGCTGGAACAGACAGTGGATGCTTTCAAAAGCCACAAAGCACCACACCGTCACATGAAAGCACAAAAGACAAACAATATTAAACTATATTAACTAATTAAACTAACAATGAACAACCTACATAAACCTAATTAAAATTACTATCAAATAGTTGATATAAACTAACTAAGCTAAAAGCAAAAATCAAAAATGGCCACATACGACCTGGGGGGGAGGCACCCAGGAGGGGGGATGTACAGGGTGCACCTCAACACCCACATGCGATGATGTTGAGACAAAAAAAAAACCTCCATGGGCTCAACGCCTGCACATCGTGACCTGTGTGGGAGATATCTCGTCGTCCGAGTCTGCCTAATCCTGAATCGGAGGATGTGGCCCAGGAGCCTGACCACTCCTAGGCGCAGCTTTCCCCTCATTGGCAGCAAGTCTGCCGGATGGGTGAGCCTGGTTCTGTGTGGCAATGACACGCAGGTCTGCATGCAGAACCTCCCGTGATACACGTGCTTCCTCTTGCAAGGTAACACGGAGTTCTTCCTGCGTGGTCTGGCTGGACAACTGATGCACCTCCTGGCAAGCACGTAGCTCAGCGGAGATGGTACGCTCAAGCTGCTCAAACCTCTCCTCTGACCGCACCCTCTGGGCCATCAAGAGGGCACCCAGAGTGGATCTGAGGGACTGATACTCAGCCCTCAGGGCCTCCATGTGTGCCTCTGCGTGAGCAGTAATTGCTTGACGCAGAGACAACATTTCAGCCTGGCGTGCCCTGTCAGAGGCTGCCATGCCCAGCCTGAGCGAGCGGGCCGTGGACTGCGCCGCCTGCCACTGGAGAAGCACCTGGCTAGCAGGGGGGAGCACGGATTGGGCCACATGTTCCATGCTCACAGCGATGTTATCAAGTGCTGCCCCCTGACGTTCTGAATTGGCAGTCATGTCTTGCTTCCACTCAGTATACCTCGGTGGCGCGCGGCCACCGCGTTGCTGGGCTTGACACCTGCGGGACCCAAGGACCGGACATCCTCGTTGGGTTGGCACCGCCCGCGGCTGCACGACTACATGCCCCAGTCTACGTGATGCCCCAGGCACATCAGCGACTGGTGTGGAGGGTGACCCTGCTTTCCGATCCACCACAGGCGGAGGTCCCACCACTGTCTGGCCCCTCTGTGCAGGTGTCGTGGTAAGAGGAGTGTCCACATCAGAATCACTCACCACTGACGTATGGACCTGATGCACATACAACTCGACATGGTCGTTAGAGTGGTCATCTGGGCTGGACTCATTGCCAGCCAAAGACAAGATGGACTGTAGCACACCTGGGTTCTCGTGGTCTACCACCCCACGACCCCCACTTGTGCCGGGTTGCGGTTGTGATAACAACCCTGTGCCTGGCATGACAACACTATCCTCTGCCTCCATTGCATCATCGTCTGAAAAGTGGAGAGAAAAAAACATTAGTACACATGTTAGAAGCACTTAACACAGTCACACATGGACATCACACAGACAGCCAACATATGAAGCAGACATGTCACACACAAAAGAGAACCTGCCATGCATGCCTGGTCAATTTGACATTGCATCAGTGAGTACGCATGTAGAACGGTGTTACATGGCTCCGAAGTGGGTTGATGCAGTGCAGAACATGTATACGTTACTCACTATCTACATGAACAAGTACTTCATGATGTACATCAAAACACGTGAAGGCACCCTGGACACGTACTACAATGAGCATCCAGTCAAGGACACATAGGGGGACGCGTTGAATGCACATGGAGCATGAATGGGCAATCAGGTCCCTGCGGAGCATCTGCCATCTGCACAGTCCAAGTGAGACACCCTGCATGAAGGACAGAGGATGTACCCCACTGCGTGTGTCTGGCAGGTTGGCTGGTGGAAGTTATCATGTACACAGGAGGCTTGAACAGGTCATTTCAGTACCGCAAAATGATGCACAACAGTGCAATGGTGAAATTAGGGTGCAGGGGGGGTGGAGGGGCAAGGGAGCATGCCTACTTGGAGTACCCGCATGCAGGCAGGGGACACATGCACGTCAGTCATGCAATGACACAGTCCCAGTGCTGAGAGGAAGGACACCCCAGGCTACATGCAGAAGGGCCAGTGAGCTGGAACATGGACCGAAGGGGCATCCGGGTGACTAGCATGTGAGTATGGTGCAAGTGTGGTGATGAGGATAGTCCCTGTCTGCTCAACATGTCCACCATCCTGCACAGCAGGCACGCATCAGTGAAGCATTGCATGACTTGCACATGAAAACAGTTCTAGGTCAAATGTTCAAATGAAAACGATCAAATGACCAAAGGGTCAAAACAAAAGGACCAAAAAACCAAAGGGTCAATTTTTTTCGGCCAATAGTTTGGGGGTTCTCCCCCAACCCCAGTTACTGTAGCATAAACCACTTTTATATGTAACTACACGAAAACCATTACCCATATATATTCTGTCTGAGAATTTCGACCCTTTTGTCTTAGGTCCAATTACCTCAACCCTTTCCTCATTCAATCCTTTTGGTGTTGAATCTTTGACAGGACACCCATGAGAACCATGTACAAATGACATGTAGACTGATATGTTTGGGATATTTCTTCTCTGTGAAAGATAGCGAGCTAAAGACTCTGGGTAAGTCTCTTGTAACCAGGACTAATGTCTGGCAGAGGGACTCCCAGGACCCCCCTTGTTAATTTGCATATTTAAGTAACTTTGGGTATCACCCTAAGTTACTAGGGGAATCCAGACGTGGACCCCTTGCTCACTATTCTTAGAGAGGCACAGATCCACCCTACTGATGAGGTCCAACCAGACCGAAACACGTGTCTGGGGTTTCTGTTGGTACTCTTGTTCAGAGGAGAATTGCCTAGCATTTCGGTGTTGGACTGCCCCAGGGCAGGACAAAGACTGATATGTTTGGGATATTTCTTCTCTGTGAAAGGTAGTGAGCTAAAGACTCTGGGTAAGTCTCTTGTAACCAGGACTAATGTCTGGCAGAGGGACTCCCGGACCCCCCTTGTTAATTTGCATATTTAAGTAACTTTGGGTCTTGTAGAATGGTGCATCTTGTTGCATCTGGTGCTACACTGTTGTGGAATCTACAAGGATTCCAGAAGGTGAACGTGGAGGTGGAATGCAGGCATACAGAGGACAGTTGGAGACACAGTAGCAGCTCCATCCAGACACTCCTTCCCTATTCCCTTTTATATATATACTTAAAAGTACCTTTAT
The DNA here is from genome assembly GCF_040938575.1 of Ambystoma mexicanum. Taxonomy (NCBI): domain Eukaryota; kingdom Metazoa; phylum Chordata; class Amphibia; order Caudata; family Ambystomatidae; genus Ambystoma; species Ambystoma mexicanum. Next base: position 970,313,460 of record NC_090939.1, read on the forward strand.
ATTTATATTAACAATAAACCTAAGTCATCTCAAGCATCATTTATGTCCTGTGCTTCCTACTACAATTGGCGATGAGGATGGGATCAGATATCAGTAGGGAAGGATATCCTGGAGTTATATTATCTGATAATGGCCCCCGATTTGTCTCAAAAGAAATGGAAGACTATTTAGGAAAAAGATCGATTAAACATGTGACCAGTGCAATTTATCACCCACAAACCAATGGGGTGGTTGAACGATACAATAGGATTCTTATGGATGCCATTAGATGGGCATGGGCCAATGGTGTAAGCTGGAAAGAATCAGTTAAAAACGTCATAATGGCACACAGATTTACACCGCACAGTTCTACAGGTATATCTCCTTTTAAACTGAGCAGGGGTAGAAAGGCAATCACCAAGCTTTGTCCTGGATGGATGGGTGAGGTGATAAATATGGAAGTTCGAACTACTAATGCTATAGATGCTATAGATAGGATTAAGCAGAGACAATGTAGGAACAAAGCTGAGTATGATAAGAGGAGATTCAGGTGTAATGAAATACCTAAAGTAGGGAGTCTAGTCAGGGTGAAGCTTCCGGAAGCTTTGAGAGTGAGAGGCATTAAGTGGTCTGATCCCATTCAAGTTATTGAGGTGTTTAAGCATGTCATAAGAACAAGGTATGGAAGGGTATGGAATAATGGGAGAATTATGAGAGTGATTGGTGAGAATGATGGTGAAGGTGCAGACAAAAGCAGTAATAAAAGTGATGTTGGTGACATTAAAGAGAATCAGAAATCTTCCTTACCAATGAACTCCATACATGCATTGAATGCAACACAAGTTCCGATGTCAAGGTTTGGGAGAAGATACCGAAGACCGGAACGATTAATGGACTATGGAGAGTGAAGATACGCTTAGAAAGAAAGGGGATGTGTAGCATGGTGCATCTTGTTGCATCTGGTGCTACACTGTTGTGGAATCTACAAGGATTCCAGAAGGAGAACGTGGAGGTGGAATGCAGGCATACAGAGGACAGTTGGAGATACAGTAGCAGCTCCCTCCAGAGACTTCTTCCCTATTCCCATTTATATATATACTTAAAAGTACCTTTATATTTATATTAACAATAAACCTAAGTCATCTCAAGCATCTTTTATGTCCTGTGCTTCCTACTACAGGTCTCACCCTAAGTTACTAGGGGAATCCAGACGTGGACCCCTTTCTCACTATTCTTAGAGAGGCACGGATTCACCCTACTGATGAGGTCCAACCAGACCGAAACACGTGTCTGGGGTTTCTGTTGGTACTCTTGTTCAGAGGAGAATTGCTTAGCATTTCGGTGTTGGACTGCCCCAGGGCAGGACAAAGACTGATTTGTTTGGGATATTTCTTCTCTATGAAAGATAGTGAGCTAAAGACTCTGGGTAAGTCTCTTGTAACCAGGACTAATGTCTGGCAGAGGGACTCCCAGGACCCCTCTTGTTAATTGGCATATTTAAGTAACTTTGGGTCTCACCCTAAGTTACTAGGGGAATCCAGACGTGGACACCTTGCTCACTATTCTTAGAGAGGCAAAGATCCACCCTACTGATGAGGTCCAACCAGACCGAAACACGTGTCTGGGGTTTCTGTTGGTACTCTTGTTCAGAGGAGAATTGCCTAGCATTTCGGTGTTGGACTGCCCCAGGGCAGGACAAAGACTGATATGTTTGGGATATTTCTTCTCTGTGAAAGATAGTGAGCTAAAGACTCTGGGTAAGTCTCTTGTAACCAGGACTAATGTCTGACAGAGGGACTCCCAGGACCCCCCTTGTTAATTGGCAGTCATGCGCAACACATGACACAAGTAAAACAACCATGGCCTCGACAAACACGCAGCAACACTCACTGGACTGGGCATCAAAGTCCTGCATCTCTCCCACTCCTTCGACCAATTCTGGTGGTATGAACTCCGCAACGAGTGACTCATGCGGAGTGAGGTCTACCTCCTCAGGTGCCGGCCCACTGCCAGTCACCAGAGTCATGTTGTAATTTGAGGCACGCTTCGCCTTAGCGCTGCGTTTGAAGTCATTCCAATGCTTTTTGCACTCTTGGGCTGTGCACACCTCATGGCCGAATGCACTCACATCTTCCGCAACTTGCTTCCAGTGGGTATCACGATGGGCAGTCATAGTCTGACAATTCGGCCCCACTAGCATGTCACGGTTGTGGTCCCGCAGGTAGTCCACGAGGCAGTCCAGTTCCTGCTTGTAGAAAGGCTTCTTCCTCGACGTGCAGGAGGCCGTAGCTGTGTCTGGGGTCCCATCCTGTACTACAGGTGCAACCTTCCTCCTCTTGGACGCTGGTCCGGACCCTGGCTGGCAAATGCCGCCCTGATCAGTATAAGCAGTGGCACTGGTGGAATGAGCAGTCAGTGGCTGCTGGGTGCCCTGGAATGGACCCTGCACAGCAGCATCCGCTGGGCCAGGCTCATTGACCGGGACTGTCCTGGTTGGTAGACACACAACCGGGGTCGTGTTGGCAGCATCTGCCCCTGCAGTTGCCAACACCCGGCTGGTCGGGCCAGCAGATGGGATTACTGCCCCAGGGACACGTGCCTCGGTCTAGGCAGCCCTGCATGCACCTACGGTGTGCCTCCTGACCACCTGTAAATCTTCCATGGACTCATCAAGAGCCAACGCAGCCTGCGCTGGCAGACCCTGAGCCTGGGTGGTGGTGTCCACACCTGCACCTGCAGCTACCACTACCCTTGGGCCCGTGGCAGTCGATGTAACAGACTGCCGGGTCACACAGGCGCCAGTGCCAGATGCAAGAACTGCATCTCCTGGAGCCGCAGGGGGTGGTGGCATAACTGCACCAACATGTGGCACAACATCGTCCGGAGCTGGCGCACCCCTGCCTCTGCCCCGTCCGCAGCCAGCCTGGACACCTTGGAGTCCCCCTACTCCCTGGTCACCTCGGCCATGTCCCTGACCACGACTGCCACGAGGAGTACGCCCAGCTGAGGAGCCCCTCACCTTTGGTGGCCTCCCAACCATGGCACAGATGGAGTAGTGCTGGCACAGATGGAGAAGTGCCAATGGGAGGTGTACACGACAATTGTCCTGGGCAATTGGGGTGAAGGGGGTGGGATACAAGATGTTATAAGCACCCCTGCACCTGCAAGGCTGTATGTGACCCCGGTGATGAAGTGACAGGTCACGCAACGCTCAGGCACCAAAAAACTGCAGTAAAACCGTGCAAGCACCCCGGTAGCCCGCGTGTGTGGAATTAACCTCTGCAGTACGCGGTGGCACCCAGGGACATGAAAAACACGTACGCATGGGACACGCAGGCTACTATGACCTTGAAAACGGGTAAGTGATACACAGGGGCACCCGCAGTGGGAAAAATAGCCTGCGCGACTCACTGTCAGACTAGCGTGATAATGAAAAACACGCATATCCAATACCCCCGCCAAAAGAAGAGATACGTCCTTGATGCACTGTGAAGTAGTGATGGTACGTGAAACAACACGAAGTAGCAACACACACGTCGGTCTCCACGAAAGGCACGTACAGCGAACTGCCGGGAGCCGCTCACCTTTAACTCGTGCTGAGGGAAACGCCCGCGCGCGTCACGTCACTTACGCGTGTAGGCCCTTTCCTCGGATTACACGCATTAACACGCGGACGTGCGGTTTTTTCACGTGCTGATTCACTATGCACCCATCACGAGGGGAACGCCCGGGCGCGTAACGTCACAGATGCGCTTACACGCTAAGGTCCTCTCCTCGATTTACAAGCTGACGTGCACTTTTTTCACGTGCCAAATCACTCCGTAGCAAGCTGGCCACACGACAACACACGGAAGACCACACTCCTGCCCAAAAGGCCATTTTCCTGCCCCCAAGAGCCCCGAGCACGCTCCCACCTGCCATCTGCTGCTGCCTGCCTGCTGCCCACGTGCCCTGCTATTTGGTGCCTGCACGTCAGCCATCTGCAGGGGTCCAGTTGCTGTGTCCACCCCTGCTGGAACAGAAGACTCCCGTCTGGGATACCATCGCTCCACAGCCCAGCCCCAGGACCCAGTTGCCCACCCACACCTGCCAGAGAGGCAGAGGGCCACCAGCTTCAGTGAGAAGGAAGTTTGTGTCCTGGTGGAGAAAGTTCTGGGGAATCAACCTCTTCACACCATCGCGCGCCGACAAGGAAGGATGGGAGAGGATCTGGGAGGACGTAGTGGTTGCCATCAACGTGGAGGGGGTGGCAACCCACGACATCAAGCACGTCCAGAAGCGCTGGGAGGACTTCAGGTCCAGGACCCTCAACAAGGCCCGGTGTCTCATGAAGGCAGAGGATGCAGAGGGGTGCCGGGTCAGCCTGACCACCATCCAGATGAGGGTCCTGAAACGCATAAGTCCAGCGCTCCACGCCCAGATCCTTCGGAGGAAGACCCGTCTGGAGTCGAGCGGTAAGTGGCCATGCATTGCTGTGTGAAACAGGGCATGTTGCAGTGTGCTGGTAGTCAGCTACTTGCCTGTATGTGTAACATAGGCCATGTACGGATGTGTGTGTGCAGGGACATCTGAGACCAGTAATGCGTGAACCACATGGATGGTGCATGTGTTCCAATGCAACATGGGAAGCAGCATGCGGGATGCACACATGAATGCATTCCTGTTTCTGTTTTTGGACATGGATGGGGGGTGAGAGATGGGTGCTGCTCTCATGTACATGTATGGTGTACATGTCTGTGTGTCTGAGAAGTGTGTGTGTGACTTTGAAACGCCATGTATGCATGACACATGTCCGTGACAATGTGTAGATTCACTTATGCAGTCTAGTCAGCCTTGTATCCACTGTGTCTGTGGTGTACGAGCCATGATGCATGACCCTCCAGTGATGTGTGTGCATGGGATCAGTATGAGCCATGATGCATGTGAGTTTTAAGACAACATTTATGTCAATAGCGGCCCTTGTACATGGATGCTGATGTTGATTGCATGTGCCGTGCCTGTTTCTGCATGTGTGTTGCCTGCATTGACCCATGTGTTGTGGAGGGACAGGATGGAAGTGACCTTTGACAGTGCCACTCATGTGTTATTGCTTCCTGTCTAGGGGACTATTGTACAGTACCCTGATGCTTGTGTTCTATTTCTCCCTCTACGCAGCGTTGAGTGAAGAAGAAGGCGGAGACGGCGCTGTGGAGCTAAGCGGTGGGGATGCCGCCACCGGACGGCAACGCAAGGCCCAGCCACCCTCCCAGGAATTGCCATCATCTGGGAGCGAGGGGACTGGTGCTGCATCTGCCACTACGGCTATAGCGGAAGGGCCGGGTGAGCACCCACAGGGGCTTTTTGCCGGAAGATGGTGCAGAGACATCCAGGTTGGTGGTCTCCACAGAGGAGGAGGAGCCCGCTACTGAGTCGCACATGGGGCCTGGTGGGGGTAGTACCACTGGTGCAAGTGGTGCAGTCCAGGGCCAGAGTCAGAAGGCAGCACAGGTTGCCGCAGAGGGGCCTGTGCATGTCGCTGTCCCTGACCCTGTGACTGCACCACCATGCACCATCAGGGATGCCCCGTCCCAGGCTCGTTCACAGGTAGGGGGGAGGCCCACGTCATCTGGCTCTCCACTACCTGCGGACAAGGAGTCCCATGACTGTATGGGCTCCGTCCTGATTGGTGTCGCGTTGCGCACGCGTGTCATTCCTGAGGACGTGCGTGCTTCCTGGGAGGACCACGCACGCCATCATGAAGAACTGCGTGGCAACGTGGCACAGTTGGGAGGGGCCATGGTCGCTGGGTTCCTACATGTGTCGCGCACTCTGGCGGACCTCTCCTCTTCTGTGGAGACTATGCGCCAGTCGTTCTGCCTGCCGTCTTCTAGCCGAGATTCCACTAGGGCCCCCTGTGGACCTGGCCTGACCAACACAGCCAGCTTGGTGGAGATCCCATCCCTGCCACAGTCGGGAGTCGGCAGTTCAGCAGGGGTGGACACCCCAACAACTGGAGACCAGCAGATGGAGGATGTGCAGGCATCATTGGACAGGGCACATGGACAGCAGCAGCAGCAGCATGCTCTAGGTGGGAGCGATGATGGCTCGGGGCCATCAACATCAGAGGGGCAGGCATCGGCCAGAGGGCAGGAGGACCCTGGAATGGGTGTGTCTTCCATGTGGCTGCGGTTGGGCCAGCGTATAGTTGCGGAGCGGCGGCGGGCGGAAGAGGCGCGGCTCACCATGGTCAGGGCGGAGTTCTCCATGCGTCGGGCGTTGAGGCGGGCTGAATGCCTTGAGGCAACTCGCAGGGAGTTGGAACAGGCCATGGATGCATCCCTGCGAGACCTTGGGGCCAGGGCAGAGGCCCGCCTCCAGGAGATTGACATGGAGTTCGATGATGCCATGGCCCACAACATCACAGAGTGAGCCGTAGGACTTGCCCACCGTCATTGTATATAGTTAGTAAGTATTAGGTTTCCTCTCTTTTTTTTTTTCTTTTGGGACGCTTGGACAATGGCCCACGTTTTTGTATATAGTTCTTGATTAGGTAGGTTTTTTTTATAGGTTTCATTTAATTTGTTGGGCTCATGGACCCTGGTTTCAATCTCTGTACATAGTTGGACTGTGGATTTCTGCACAAATATTATTTTACTTCACCATGGATCAATGGATTTTAAAATTTAGGTTTCCTTTGGATTTGATTTGGTGGACAAGGAGTTTTCACTGACTTTATTTTGGATGACTTTGGATTGTGACTTCATTATTTTTTTTTCTTTTTTGGACATGCATTATTTTTTTGGATTAATATTATTTTCATGCTTTGATTTCATTTGCTTCATTTTGTGCACAATACATTTTGATTTCTTACTTCCATGTGTGGTATTCGCTCATTGGTTTACTGCATGTCACAATGTGAGTTCGCACAATCACTGGCACACAGTGTGTGTGACGGACATATGTTGATGTGTATAGTTGACTTTTGTCTTGTGACAAGAAATAGGCCTTTCAGTGTGGGGTGGCTGGGAAACATGATTGTGTCTCAGGACTGGGGTGGCGTGCAGTGGGATTTTGGTCGACATGAAGCTCATGAATGTGCATCTTTAAGACATGTTGGGTGGGGACATGTGTCGGGGCCTGCTGGCAGGTGCCCCTCAATGCAGGGTGGGTGGGGGTCCAGGGGGACATGAGTCGGGGCCTGCTGGCAGGTGCCCCTCAATGCTGGGTGGGTGGGGGTGCACGAGGACATGTGTCAGGGCCTGCAGGCAGGTGCCCGTCAATGCAGGGTGGGTGGGGGTGCAGGGGGACATGTGTCAGGGACTGCTGGCAGGTGCCCGTCAATGCAGGGTGGGTGGGGGTGCAAGGGGACATGTGTCGGGGCCTGCTGGCAGGTGCCCGTCAATGCAGGGTGGGTGGGGGTGCAGGGGGACATGAGTCGGTGCTCACTGGTGCATGGTGACATGTGGGCTGGCTGGGGGGCATGGCCAGGGTGGATGGGCTGCCTATGGGACATGACCAGTGGTGCAGGGTAGTCCCCTGTGGTGTGGGCTGGCTGCAGGGGCTGGGGAGGGGCTACAGGGCACACCTGGGAGGACACACACTGCAAAATCATGTTTGGAACTCCCCGCGCACCCCTCAGCATTCACGTACCCCACTCGCACAAGGCCTATCGCGTGTGATTCTCCATGCGCACCACCGAAATACACGTACCCCGCTCGCACAGGGCCTATCGTGTGTGATTCTCCATGCGTACCCCCGAAATACACGTACCCCAATCGCACAGGGCCTATCACGTGTGATTCTCCACGAGCACCCCCGAAATACACGTACCCCGCTCGCACAGGGCCTATCGCATGTGATTCTCCATGCGCACCCCGAAATACACATACCCCGCTCGCACAGGGCCTATCGCGTGTGATTCTCCACAGGGCCTATCGCGTGTGATTCTCCACGCGCACCCCCGAAATACACTTACCCCGCTCGCACAGGGCCTGTCGCGTGTGATTCTCCATGCGCACCCCTGAAATACACGTACCCCGCTCGCACAGGGCCTGTCGCGTGTGATTCTCCCCGTGGACCCCCGAAATACACGTACCTCGCTCGCACAAGGCCTGTCGCGTTTGATTCTCCATGCGCACCCCCGAAATACACATACCCCGCTTGCACAGGGCATATCGCGTGTGATTCTCCACCCCCCCGAAATACACTTACCCCGCTTGCACAGGGCCTGTCGCGTGTGATTCTCCATGCGCACCCCTGAAATACACGTACCCCGCTCGCACAGGGCCTGTCGCGTGTGATTCTCCCCGTGGACCCCCGAAATACACGTACCCCGCTCGCACAAGGCCTGTCGCATGTGATTCTCCACACACACCACCGAAATACACGTACCCCGCTCGCACAGGGCCTATCGCGTGTGATTCTCCATGCGCACGCCCGAAATACATGTACCCCACTCGCACAGGGCCTATCGCGTGTGATTCTCCATGCGCACCCCCGAAATACACGTACCCCACTCACACAAGGCCTGTCGCGTGTGATTCTCCATGCGCACCCCCGAAATACACGTACCCCGCTCGCACAAGGCCTGTCGCTAAATTCTGTTGTTCCCACAACCCCAGAGAGACTTAAGAAACACTGGCTGAGACTCACATGGGTTCATCAGCCAGCAGTAGAAAGTTTCCACTTGCCATTGGGATTTCCTCTTCTTGAGCGAAGGCTAAGGAGGCAAGCTGGATCCCTGGAGGTTTACCCTTACATCTGGGATCTCCTTTCACGTGGTCAGTGGCCTTACAAACATAACAAGAGCCAAAGGCTCTCTGGAATGGATGCTTGTTCTGACCTCCTTCTGGTCTGGGACCAGAAGGTACACTAGCCTGATTTGGTTTCCCTTGTGGCTTACCCTTATGGTTTTGTTTGGGGCCCTCTTTAGTTTTCAGTATTAGAATTCTCTTTGGAGTTCTTTTTAGGCTGCTTCCCCTGATCCTTTTTCTGAGTTACCCCAGAATCCTTGTGAGTGGCCCTGTTGGCAACCCACAAGTCAGCAGCCTTAGCTAGTTTTCTGCAGTCTAATTCCTTTGAATCAGCCAAGTGCTGTCTGAGCTCAGGAGAGCAGGCGTCAGAAATTGACTCCAACATAAACAGATTTCTCATACCTTCATAAGTGTTCACTTTGTAACCCTTAATCCATCCCTCTAAGTTTTTCAACCCTTCACTCACCCAGGTAGCCCAAGGGGTACCATCATGCTCTTTGAGGGTTCTAAACCTCTTAAGATACTGGGAAGGGGTCTTCCCAAATCTAGTTATCAAAGCTAGTTTCACACATTCATAATCCTTCTTATCCTCCTCCCCCAACTCCATTACCACATCAGTTGCAACAGGGGGAAGCCTAGAGAACAACCAGGTGAGTAAGTCATTTCCTGTTATGTTCTGGAGCCCATGATTATATCCAAACAGAGACAACCAATCCAACACATCCAACTTAGGCTCATACATACCAATCAATTCCTTAGGCATCCGGGGTCTTTTAGGACTGGAACTTCAGGAGGAGTCAGAGAGAGAAGCATTGTCTACAGATAAGTTCTTCATTTCTAGCTCATGCTTGAGCTCCATTTCCCTTAGCTTGAGTTCTTGATTCAGTTCCTGGTGTCTTTGTTCAGCCTGAGTATTCAGTCTCTTGAATTCTAACTCAAGTTTCATTTTCTCTAGCTCAAGATATTGAGGACTAAGTGTGGGACCTGGCAAAGGTCCAGTAGGTACAGCTGGCAGAGCAGACAGAGGTCTAGGGGGGACAGTTACAGCAGCCTCACCCTCCTCTTCTGACTCTTCCTCAAGATTATCAATATTTTGATCAACATCAATCTCTATACTGTTATCTACAGTTTCTGGCATGGTAGGTTCCTCTGAACCATCATCCAGACTTTGGTTAGCTAACAACCTTTCTATCAATTCCATTTCCTTGCCTTTAGTCAGGAGATTGTTATGCTTACAGAGAACTCTTAAACAATCAGCAGTTTTTGTAGCAAGGGACTCTTGACTATAATTTTCCATAGTTGACATGTTAGAAAGATTACTTTTTCAGTGCTAAGCTTTGTGGTTAGTTGCACTAAGGTCTCTTAAAGCACTCTAAAATGTATACTCAATACAAATCCCACCGCTGTACACCAGTGTTAGGCAGAAACCTGTGCAGTTCCCTCTGGGACCACTGCAAAAGATTTAAGACTACAGGTGTTTGGCAGTAAACCCACTTGGTAGCAGTCTGTACCACACAGATTCACTTGGTAGCTGTGGCTGAGCAGTCAGACTTCCCTCAAGAAGAGATAGGCAGTATGCAAAGTATACACAACACTGACCAGAGCTTTGGTATCAAGGTATATAATTATTTATTTAAAAACACACTGATTGAACCACTCCAGCACTATTATTGTAAATCACGCTCAACACAGTTACTGTTATTATATATACATCCCTTATTCCTTATCAGACAAGTCTTAGTTAACACCACTTATTTCCAGACAGAGGTGAGCGCTTAACTATAGATGGCACTCCAATAAGTTAACGAAAAAGGGAGGGAAAAAGGCAGAATATAGGGAAATACCTCACTAATCTTTAGGAACTTTTAAGCAAGGCAGGAAAGTCAAAAGTTACTTGTGAGCCAAAGTCCATAGGCCGGGCCCACTCTTGGAGAGAGCAGGGCACAAATGCACCCAAGATCACACAATGACAACAGGCTTAAAAAGTCTTGCAGGGAGTTCAGAAAGGTTTTAGTTAGGCTCAGAAAAGTTTAGCCAGGGTGTCCCAGGCTAACCCAGGTTCGAAAGCCGGGCGCTAAATCTACCCCGTACAGTCGGTTGCAAGGGTAGCCAGGTGGAACACGGTACCTTATGTGGAAAGGATCCTCCAGCGGGGGCAGTCGTTCCTGGCAGCGGGTGCCAAGTCGCGGCGTCGTCCAGAGGAAGAGAAGATCTCGACGTGGAGGAAAGATGAAGGTCGTTGCACTGCCAGGGAAGAAACCAGCCGCAGAGTTTTCCGGTTAAAGGTACTATCCTTTGATTCACGGTAGTGGTAAAACGTGGTATCCCAGTTGCCGGGGTGCTTGGCACAGGCAAGGCGGCCACGAGATGCTCCAGGAAGCGAAAAAGGAAGCAGACTGGTTATCCCCACCAGTCGAAGGAAGAAGACTCTCTGGGCTGGAGATCTCCTCTGTCGTTGGGAAAAGTGGTGAGACGGTGCAGCAGGGCTCTACCGGTGGTGTCGTCGTAGCAGGTTGGCTCAGCTTCTCCCTCATCGGATTCTTAGGTCCTGTGGCGACTTCTAAAGTTCCAGTCCCCAAAGCCCTGCTTTTATGCAGAAAACCCCCATTCACTCAGCCTAGCTGTCACTCAAACATGCTAAGTGGTGAGCCGGCCGGCTCACCACTTGGGCCAATCAGGACGGAGTGCGACTTGAGTTGCCTAGGCAACTCAGTCCAGGGTGCCTAAATCCCCCTCCACCCCTCCTAAGTACCTCAGACAGAGTGGCACCACTTTGGAGGGATTCTGTGGAGAAGCCCACCAAAAAGTGGAACAAAGGGCTCAACTTGGGTTGGAGTCACAGAAGCGAACACAAACGCCATTTTAGAACCGAGTTCTGGCAAAAAATACCAACCGGAGAATTAATATTAAATAAATAAACCGGCGGTATGTTCGAGGCTATAGGAATTAAATAATTAAAGTTGGTAGACTCGAACAATGGGAAATCCCATAGAGATATATTCGCGGTCGAATATAAAAAGTAGTATCCACTGCCACCAGCCAAAACTCGATCAGGGGGGACGGAGACATGCCCCCTCGACTAACAGACCCCGGGGCAATCGAATTGCCCCGGCCAGTACGTCCACAATATGATGGTTTGTACTGGTACTGTTCAGAATTTGAGACTAGTAAAGTCAATGGTGACTTTACATGCCCTGGGAGACAGTAGTCAGTCCCAGGGTATGGAGTCTATATTGTGGGGTCACTATGACACCCCTGTGTTACTGCACTGAGGGTGCTGTGTAACACACATCACAAAAACACATGAAGCCCTATGGAGTAAAAGACCCCATAGCCCATTAAACACATCTAGAGTCAAAGAAACACACTCAAATCATGCCCAAGAATGAGGGTAAAAGAGTCTCACTCTTGGCAGGAGAAAAAAAGAAACCCCAAAAATCCAGCAAAGCTGCTGGGGGACTCACTAGGTTAGGAAATTCAGCCTAAACAGAGAATTCTCCCTAACAACCCCGCTCTCACAAGGCCTGTCGCGTGTGATTCTCCATGCGCACCTCCGAAATGCACATACCCCGCTCGCACAGGGCCTATTGCGTGTAATTCTCCATGCACATCCCGCTGCGAGCGGGGTTCGTGTATTCGGAGGGGTGCACAGGGAGTTTTACAGACATTTACGTGGTTGGGGGGCTGTATGCTGGTCCACAGGCCTGTGCGCCATGTACGGGAATTGGGTGCTGTTCATGGTGCACGGGGCGGGGTTGGGGGCGTAACTGGCGCTGCTGCAGGTTCACTGCGCCACTCTGCGCCACGGCTCGTTATGGATGTTGGAATCCATGAATACGCTGTGCGCGGAAATGGATTTTGGCACACGCGGCTGGCGCAGACTGTCGCACGCGCACACTGTGCGCCAGCCGCGTGCGCCACATGTGCGCTGATTTCTATGAATTACCCCCATATTGTTGCAAGGCTGGATACAAGATGAAGATGGGAACAGCATGATTCAGTGCCACCATGAGAAAGGGTGACGCTCCGTGAATCAATTAAGTCCATAAAAGCCAAATCCAGCATTGGCCACAAGACGGTGATGGTGACACCAGTATCCATCAGGACAGACTCCTGCAGAAGTAGGCTGGAGGGGGGTGGGGGGCAGGGCAGAAGAATCAAGCAAAACAGGCAACACCTGTTGCGTGAAGGAGGGGGCACAAGAGAACATCACAGGGGGACCAGAGGGGTTGAGATGGCCTGTGGGGAGAGAGGGAGTAAACACATGTTGGTGCATGCTTACCTGCTGTCTGAGCAGGGGTTCGGGCCCTGGATCCTCCTGATCCGAACAGGTCCAAATAGAAATTGCCCTTTTCTTCAACTGCCTTTCGCTTGTGTTCACACAACTCTCGGTAATAACACCAAGACAGATGAGACAATGCAGGAAGTGATAGCAATTTGTTTGTTTTTGGTCCACAGCCACAAATGCAAGCACAGCTCAAAACCATTCTTATTGGATGACTGACTAAGCCATTGTCAGAGCTAGTTGCAGTTGTGAATCATTGCATGGCATGCCAGAATCGAATGTAGAAGAATACTGAGAATCAACTGATGACTCTGCAAGTGCACAAACAGCCACCCCAAGTGTTAAGGAGCAGGTTTCATGGAGAATTCAGGGTCAGATGCAGGGGAACGGAGCACTGCTAGACCACAGGAACCTCAGGTGATACATGGAGCACCTGGACAACAGCCCCTCCCTGTGCAGCAGAAATAAGTAGGATCGCCTGACTATTATACCAATCCCTCTGTCTGTAAATACTGTTAGCTAACAGGACACTAGAACAACAAGGGCCCTATTAGACAATACTGCAACATTTTCCCTAATCCCCAGGTACAGTGTTTTAATCGGGTTTCGAGCATGACAGCAGCAAGGGGATTCCCAAATCAGTTGGCTGCTCCCCCTGAAACTTCTCTGAACCCAAATACCCAGAGTTGCGCCCCTTTTGGTCAGCCGTAGTCACTGTTAACAGATCCTGATACTTTCCCACTCAAGGCCAGGGATGTTCTCACTATTTAGCATCTGATATTGTTAGATTCGGAAGGACCCTATGTTCAGTGTGAAGTGGAAGGAAGGATTGTGCCCTACTTGATCGACACCAGTGCCAGTAGTTTGAGACTTCATTCTGAATGTTTCACTAGAATCCTGATATCAACCGAGATTGTGAAAGTAGTAGGACTCGTTAATATTCCTATTGTCCATTGAGCAACAGAGTATCTCACTGTAAAACTGGGACATAACTGGCATGAGGAATAGGGCTAAGGAGAAAAGCATGGGTGTCAATTTGTCCGTTAGGGATTTATTATGCAAATTTAAGGGAATAATTCACTGCACCCGTCAAGGGATATTTTATATTGTCCCTGACCAAAATGCTGAAGCTGTTTTAGCAGTGCTCAAAACAGATACTACTCAGGTTGTGTCAAGGGGTGAAGGGAGCTGGTCACTGTGACCGGAACAATCTCCTAAATACAGTACTGGAGTCATTATGGTCTATGCACTGTAACCAGGTTGGAGATATACAAAATGCAGAACCAGTAAAGGTCAGGACAGACCCTTCTAAAAGCTGCCTTGCATGCCACATTACCCCCGGAACCCTGCTACAGAGGAAAGCATTACCCTGTCATTAAATCTCTTCTGTCTCAAGGTAACATTGTTTCTACCAATATCCCATGTAATACCCCAATATTGACATCTAAGAAGGCTGGAAATAATATTTACAGATTGGTGCAAGAGCTTAGGGCAGTGAATTATGTGGTAATCCCATGCTTTCCTGTGGTCCACAAACCCTGCTATCATTGTATTTTCGATACCTCTGACTGCTTCTTATTTTTTTTCTGTGGTAGATCAGTGTTCTGCCTTCTTCTCTATTCTCATGCATGTGAATGGCCAGTATATTTTTGCATTTTCCCTTAGGGGAATCTAGTACACCTGGATTAATTTACCCTAGTCTTACACTGAATCTCCCCCTATGTTCTCTCAACAATTGGAGAAGGATCAGGATGATATTTAATTCCCAGGTAAATCAGTGTTGGTGCAGTAGGTTGATGATCTCCTGGTAAAATCTGCCTCTTATGAGGCTTGCAAGGAGGATACAAGAGTGTTGTTAACTGCCCTTACCAACAAAGCACCAACACAGCACCTACCAAGATACTATTCAATGTTCCTTCCTGTTCCTCGTACATCACTCTTCCATACTCACACACACACCTTCCATTGTAGTACACTGAAACCTCTAAAATCATAAAAGAATTCTCAATGCTTTATTTATCAAACACTATCAAAATATAATACAACAATACAAATATCTCTTCATAAAGATATTCTCTACTACAAGATGAACAAAGTGTTTCACTCAAAGATGTCAACATAGGTGTGTTTTGGCCTTCTTGTTCAGGGTCTACTCCGCCCATGAAGGGCCCTTCTTATTCATCTGTAGGCCTTTATCAGGACAACACATGTTTGTATCCCCACGTTTGGCTATTTGGCATCCTTCTGACTTAGAGGAAAATCTTTTTTTAATTACTCAGCACTTAGGACCTCTAAAAGTTGTCCCGCTGTGAGTTTAATTCAGTGTCATCGCCAGCATTACTTCTGAATATCCCATTTTTAGGATAATTCAAAGTACATTTTTTTCCATATAGTGCATTCATTTAAACCAGGTCAATTTCAGTGTGGCATGTAGAAGTCTTAAAATGCATGTATGTGTTCTCCCCTGGTCTAACACAAACGGGTCCACTTATTTTTCCTATCCTAAATTGCAGACTATTCACCCAAAAAATGTATCCTTGCCAACAATGGTCATAAAGCAACTGCAAGTAAGTTATAGCTGTTTAAAGAGCAAGTGCATGTGTCATGATATTTTTAAAGGGCACTGAGTCATGACCTCCTCTAGAAACAATGATGTATGCAAGATTCCAAAACCACAAACGATTGATTACACAAATGACAGCATTCCTTGGCATTGTGGGTTACTGTAGGGAGTGGATTCTAGGCTATGTCGAGTTGGTAAAAACTTTGTAAAAGTACAAGAATGTTGGCTGACACACATTCTCTGAGTTAAAAAAAAAGGTTGCTGATGAACCGGCACTGGGTCTACCTAATTATATGGTAAAAGCGCACCCTGTATTGCCATGAAAAGGAAGGGCTTTCTCTTACAGTGTTGATGCAGAAACATGTTTTGCAACAAAGCGCTTTCACACGTTTCACCAAAGAACTGAATTTAGTAGCTTAAGGCAGGCCGCCTTGCTTGCGGTCAGTAGCTGCAGCAGCTATAGCAGTGCAGCAATCAGAAGTTGTAGTATTAGCTTCCACACTGGACAGGTCAGTTCCATATTCAGTAGTCTTGTTACTGTTGAAAACCAACAACTTATACTAAAAGAAGGGATCAATATAGAGAATCTAATGTCACTTCTACTCAATTGCTATTTGTGAAATATACTTGCATTTTACTTTTTCCAAATCTTTCTCAATAATAATTTACAAAAATATATCAATGTACAAAAACGCAGATAATGTGAATAAATATAAATCATAGCACAGGCAAATCACATACGATAACATTTACACAAAACATAATTAACAGGACAAAAAATATGGACTGTAGCTGCTCCTATAATGTTTTAATCAACTTAAACACAACCCTCCTGCTAAGTTCATAGTTTACCTCCTTTTCCACCCATTCACATGCCATTTAGACATGGGGACTAGTCGGGTCTTGGCCATCCTCTCATAACATTAATGGCTGAAATGCACATGCGCAAAATAGCACCTCCCAACTTTCCCATATCTGGACTTCGGTCTCTCTGAGGGCATTTAACCAACAGCGCGTTGAGACCATAATTATGGTGAAAGATGCTAAACAAATGACAAAGTAAGGTGTCGGACCAGTTCCCGGTCTATCTCCTTTTAGATAGGTAACCCATCACTGAGATCTAGGGCCAGCTCTGTCATGGCTGAAGGATAATTCAGTTCTTCCTGAGGGACAGGTAAGTTAGGATTAAGCAGGTGGAGAAATGATTGAGACCTGTCCACTGGTGGTAGGGTATGCAAGGAGTGGTCCCAGGGTGTTTGTAGAAAGTGGAAAGCTGCTCCATGTTACCTCAGCACAAGTAACATGACTTGTGACACTCATCAAAGCATGCAAGTTAGCAGAACAACAGACAGTGAACATATACACTGATCCCCGGTACGAATTTTTAAAGCTTTTTGAGCAGAAAGGCTCCCTGACCTACTCAAGCTCTCCTATGAAGGACCACTGGTATGCCAAATAGCTCTTTGATGCTATTATGTTCCGAAACAATTTGCCACAATTAAGTGTGCTTCCCATCAACCATTAGATGATAGAGCCTCATTATATGTCGGCCGGATTGGAGTTTGAGTTGCTGCTGCATTACCACTGTATTACCACACTCCCCAACTATGGTTTTGGTGGTGGGCTGAAGGAAAACCTCCAGCAAAATGCTGTAGGTAATTCCACCACCTTACCGCCAAATGCGCCCATTTTGGCGGAATTACTGCTGCTGGTAATACCACTGAATTCCCAGAGGAGTCATATGGACTCCATAAATGGGCACTAACACCGCCATACCACCACTTGTAATCTAGTGGTAATTCCGCCAGACAAAGTGGAGGTAACAGTAAATCAGTTTGGTGGTATTTTGACATATTTAGCACCAAAATACCACCAAACTTGTAATGAGGCCCTATGTCAGTTGTGGTAACAACTTTGTTGATTCTACTTCCAAATTGACCCCAGTAACTGAGTTTCAAACTGAATGCACATTATCCATGAGGAAAGTTCAGGAGCAGCACACCCTTAACATTTTTGAAGAACTGGTCCTCATGCAGGAAAACACTCATCTACAGAGAAAGACTTGTGGGTTCACAAAGGATGCAAACTTCATGATAATTCTTCACAGTGTCAGTTGGTAGTCCCGAAGATGCTGTTGTTTTACCTATTTAGGGTATATCATGAACAGACACTGGTAGGTAAAAAGCAGCATGATCTCCACCCTCAGGAAATATTGGTTTGCCCCGTTCCTAAGACATGATTTTTACTGATGATGTGCTATTTGTCTACAGAACAATGTTGGCAAGACTCTTCTGTCCACCCCAGGAGCAAATCCTCCCCCCTCATGTACTTTTCGTGAACATCCAGGTTGATTCTCTCCAATGAACCCGGTGCAACAACTTTCAGTATGTTCTGGTTGTGTTGGGCATCTTCTCAGTCTGGGTGGAGATGCAATAATGCTGACTAGCAGAAGCGATAACTATGGCAAAGATCTTGCTGAGGGATTTCATACCATGTTTGTGGGTCCCAATTACCATTAAAAGTGACTAAGGAACCAATGTCATAAAAAAAATCACCAAAGACCTCCTAATTGCCTTGAATGTGCAGCACAATCTTCATTGTCTACACCATCCTCAATCTGCAGGGACGGCAAAAAGGCAGAATTGTGTCAGCAAGAATCAGTTGTGTAAGCTCTGTCAAAGGGACAAAGATTGGGTGGCCAGATGATGCCCTCAGGTTTTACTCCCCATTTATAGCATATAAACTGCAAAACTAGGTAGAGCCCCCCAATGAGGTCTTGTTTGGGAGGCCCATTTGCTTACCATCCTCTTCTCTGGTTGAAATTTCCCATATAAATATCAACATATTAGACAATGGGCCTCATTATGAGTCCGGCTGTAGCCATGCCGGAAAATACTGGAGTCAAGAATTTACTGGTACCTAGCAATGGGCAATTACCAGGGCATTCCAGCCCCAGTGGACCAAGTAATTGCCCATTGCCGGGTGTTGGTATTTATTACTCCCCATTCCCATTTCAGTCCCATTGGATTCAATGGGAATGGGGAGGCTGGATGCACCAGCACCATTCATGAATGGTGCCGGTGCATCTGTCCAGGTCTGCTCGCGGGTGACGGTATGCCTGCCAGGTCAGACCTGGCGGGCGGGAAGGCACCTGTGAGCAGAACTCGTAGTTTGCCAGTCCAGTAACAATGGTACCAGCAAGTTTACTGGTACCGTTGTTACCAGACAGGCAAGCTTGTAATGAGGCCCAATGTTTTACTTGACTATGTTAAGAGACTGACTTATTCTGTCGGTTGTATCCACTCACAGGTGAAGGAAGCACTTTTGAAAACAACTATGGCAGCATGCCATTCCCTGGAACCAGGAGACAGTGTGATGGTCAAAAGCTGTCAGCGGAAGTCTGCTCTTGAACCCAGATGGAGAGACATTTTTCAGATGGTCTTGGCCACCAATACTGTGGTCCAGGTACATGAGATTCCTAACTTGAATCATGCTGGCCATTGCAAGAGTGCAGCGATGCCATCAAGTGTGTAAAATTGGCAATAGATGTTTGGTGACACTGTTACATTGTTGTTTTGTTCAGCCAGCTCCTGTCCTGCAAAGATCTGCATCCTGTTCCTATATATTATGGGTTGTGGGCACTCATTTAATTTGTTCTAAATGGTCATTACCTCAGATGTTGAATCATGGCCCTGTTATCAAAGGAGAACTTTTGTGGCGTGGCAAGGTGAGGCTTTTGCTTTTTTAGTGGCAGCTGGATTTGTGGCATTAGCCTTTTGTTAGGATTACAAACAAAGCCAGCACAATGTCAGCTGAGTAAGGTTCCTCATGCATGGGAAGCACTTCCTAACTGGCTTTCGGATGAGGACTAAACCATGCTCTGTCTGCCGTGCATCCTTTATTTACTGCCCCTACAACGGTATTGAATGCCACTACGATGAGAAAAAGTATCCCTGAGCCTGCCAAGGAGACGGTTGTACAACCTGAATAAACACACATTTCTAGATTAACACAATATTTTTTCTCTTTTCTGCATTTTAGGAGTCAGTGGATGCAGAGGTTGGTGTATTAGTACAGGAATGGGTCAGAAACTACCAGAGGTGAGTGTTCTTAGCCAAAAAGTGAACTATAATAAATATACCAAAGTATTTGAAAGACCTAATGAGTTCCATTAGGTGGCACTGCCAGGAAGCTGTAGGATGGAGGAACTGGAAAGTGAAATGGGAGGTAGTTATAATGATGATAGCTTTTATTTTTTTCTGATTACTATATTAGATCCTCGGAATAGCACAGTGGCAACAAGCAGATGTTCAAATGAGTCACAAGTAATAGGTGGCACTAGTTCAGGAGAAGGTAATACATTGTGTAGTTTCGTCCAATACCTGCTTTCCATAGCCATGGAGGATATTGAGTTTTTGAATAATACAAGAGCAGGTTCTCAGTCGTCGTGGTCTGACACTTTAAGTGAAGTAGATAGGTTAGAGTTCTGTTATATTATTATGAACCCTGCCCTAGGCACCAAGATATTTTCCCTCCCTTTATCTGCTTTTCAGGTCACCACACAGTTCCCCAACTATTTGAAAGTGGCTTAGATCGGACTACAGCAGCAGTTTGAAGCAGTGTTTGCCAGAAGGGTTAAGATGGAGATGCTTGTTATGGGGTGGAGCTGGCCATGGGACATCGTACCAGCTCCCCCATCGGATGCTATGGGACATCAGCATCAGGAGGCCCAGGGCCTCGGAGGTTGGAAGGGTGGGGCTGGCCATGGGACATCGTACCAGCCCCCCCTTGCAGTGCTATGGGACACCAGCACTGGGGAGGCGTCAGTGCCTCAGTAGGTGGCAAGGCTCACCTTGCTGACTCTGGCAGGCTCGTCTGGCTGGCCGTGTGGGAGACCCCATGATGCCGTGGCCTGCAGGCCCCTTGTATTCAGGGCGGGCCTGCAGGCCACAATAACCAACACACACACAGGTTACTTAGTCATGGTGTCTGCAGCCGTGTCCCGCACGTGACTGCAGGAGTCCCTTTTATTCGCTTGGGCCATGACGACATCATGGCCCATCTTAAGAGTGCAATACATGGGGGAGGGACCCAACCCCTTAAAGGGGCGATACACATGGGAGATTTCACTACATAACATCCCTCCTTTTTCATAAGGAACAAAACAACTCATCCTATAACATAACACATTTCTAACAACCCTTCTTTTTCAATGCAGACCATCATTACGTCAGACGTGGGGTGCCATCTTCAACAGGATGTGTTCTTAGCACACATGGTCTCACCTTACTGTCTACTAATCGGTGACGGGCACGGGGGGGGAACGCCCCCTGGTGAACGGTTGGCAGATGGGCCGCAAATTATCAACCCTTTATTAACCTGGGGTGCGGACCTGCCATCATTGTATAACGCTCACGGGTACTCACTGGTACCAAATAGGGCGCCCCTACCCGGTGAGGGAGCACAACTTCACGTTACTGTCCTTTACTGAGACCACTTTAAGCACGTGAATACTATGCAGGTTCACAGCATCAAAACACAGTGTACCGAGTCCTCTTAAAGCTAAAGCAAGGCTTGCCTGAGACCAGTTCGTCATCCACGAGCGACCGTTCCGGACCGATCTGATGATGGGACAGTTCACAGCCGGCAAAGCCGCACCTGGCAGGTACCAGGGGCCACATCGGCATAGTCTCTCGCTGTTGTGGGCAGGGAGCCATCCGCATATCTCTGGGCATCTATGCTGTTCCACGTGCTGCCGACAGGGTGTGGGGTGACTGGATATCGCTCACCCCTTTTTTCGGCGATGTTCCCCCAGCCGGGAATGTATCTTTCCCTTCGTGGCACAGGAGGGCGCACAGGCACGTGTCATGAGCTGCAACCCAGTGCCTGTCGTATGCGCTGCTTCTTGGTGTTGGTTCAGTTTTGTGACGGCATGGCATGCGGCCGGCACCAGTGGCAGGGAGTTCAGGAGCGTTGGTGGTTCGATGTCAAAACCCCCCGTTGGTCAGACAGGGTGACTGCAGTGGCCCGTCTGGTGTTGATGACACTGTTGAGCAGTCACTCAGGGTGGCTTTCGTGGTAGGGGGTCTGACTTCTTGGCTCTGGTGATCGGGCCCATTGCTGCCTTTGTGCTCCCATGGGACACCTTTCAGTTGGAGTGGCCGTGCTCCCTTTCTTCTTTCAGTACCAGTCCCCCACCACTGGGCCCAGGAATTGCAGTGTTGCAATTGTCACTTTTCAATTACGGCTCTGGACCGGAGGAGGGGTCATGTGTCAACTTGATGCTGACCATATTCGTGGGTGCCACTCACATAACATTAGAGGGTGCCTGATTGGGCAGCCACAGAGGGGTGTTGCATTTCAAACCCCTGGTGATGCGAGATGGAGCACAGCACTTCACCGTCCCTAGGGGCCTGGGTCCAACATGGGCCGATGCCCATCAAATCGCTCGGACACGGAGCGAGTCTATGCAAACTGCTGCTACTCCCGCCTGGAGCAGAGCAGCACTTATCGCCGGTGGCCCGGGTCTGAGGATGGCCAGGGAGTAGCGCCTTCCTGCATTCTCCGCTCCGCTCTGGAGCATTTCTTTTCTCATGCGGAATGGCGGCAGCGCAGCTGCAGCGCTCCATCCCGTGGCTCATGTCGCTTTCCTTCTGGCCTGGCCTGTGGTGGTGGAAGGCATGCGGGGGATGGGCAGCTCACTTCTCCACGTGGCGGATACCGCAGTTGTGGCCACTTCGGGTTGAGTGGGGGAGGGGCAGCTCCTCTTCGTTGCGGTGGACGCCGCTTCTCCTTTATGGCAGGTGGGGGAGGTGCAGCTGTGGCTTTTCCCCTTGCGGCTTGTGCCGCTTTCCCTCCGTCCAAGCCTTTGGTTTGAGCATGCGGGGGAGGGGCCGCTCAGGTCTATGTTTGGCGGAGGCCGCAGGGCAGGCCTCGGCATCTGTGGGGGAAAGAGAGGGGGGCGGGACGGCCAGCTCACCTCTTTCCCGGCGAGCGATGCCTCTTCCCGGAGCACTTCCTTGTTGCGGCCGATGCCGCTTCAATTTCTCGGCGGGTGAGGAAAAGGGCACCTCACCCCTTTGGTGCGGCGGTTGCCACGCAGCTTCCTCCGCTCGGCGGTGAGGTGGAGAGGGGGGTAGGCCGCACGCCTCTTCTGGGGTTGTACTGATTGTGGCGGGTGCCACCTCTAATTCACGGCCAGCGGGCGTCATCACAGTTGCAGCCGGGGCCGCGAGGCATTCTTTCCCATTCTTGGAGGGGGGGGAACACTTGTGGCTCCCCTTGCTGTGCGGCTGATGCCGCACTTCATGCTGCAGGGCTCGGGGCCCACTTCCTTTTTGCGTGGGCCGGTTGCCGGGGTGGAAGAGAAGTATCGCTTTATCCCCCCAGGAACCGCCACTTTCTTTGCGGCTGTGGCCGCTGCACTTTCCCTCCTTCTTTCCAGGCACCTCAGGATGCAACTCACTGCAGGGTGGCCCGGGCTACTGCCGTAGTATGTGCGGTGAAGCGCGGGTCCTTCCTGGCTGCAGTGAGGGTCGGGCGCTGTGCTGAAGGGACGTAGAGACTGTTTACACTTCATGAGTCCGTGGTCTTCTCTCTCTCCTTTTCCATCTTGAGAAAGAGACGACTTCCTCCTCGTCGCCAATGTTATGGGGTGGAGCTGGCCATGGGACATCGTACCAGCTCCCCCATCGGATGCTATGGGACATCAGCATCAGGAGGCCCAGGGCCTCGGAGGTTGGAAGGGTGGGGCTGGCCATGGGACATCGTACCAGCCCCCCCTTGCAGTGCTATGGGACACCAGCACTGGGGAGGCGTCAGTGCCTCAGTAGGTGGCAAGGCTCACCTTGCTGACTCTGGCAGGCTCGTCTGGCTGGCCGTGTGGGAGACCCCATGATGCCGTGGCCTGCAGGCACCTTGTATTCAGGGCGGGCCTGCAGGCCACAATAACCAACACACACACAGGTTACTTAGTCATGGTGTCTGCAGCCGTGTCCCGCACGTGTCTGCAGGAGTCCCTTTTATTCGCTTGGGCCATGACGACATCATGTCCCATCTTAAGAGGGCAATACATGGGGGAGGGACCCGACCCCTTAAAGGGGCGATACACATGGGAGATTTCACTACACAACAATGCTGTCTGTGGATAGTGCAAATGAAGCCAATGCAGAATGGGGAATCTAGCAGAGGCAATGATTAAATGAATGGTTGAGTCAATTAGAACAAGCACAGAACTTATTATTGGGAACAGCTAACAAATACAGATACTAAAATTGGGGAGCTCCATGTCATTGGGACTCTTAGTTCCATTATCTGAGATGGATTTGCTCAATAGGAGAAAAGAACTGTTCCAGCTGATCACAACATGGAATGGATCATTGTATGTGAAGAAGTGCAAGATTATATCAACAGCCAGCTCCCCAGTATCATTGAAGATGTCTTGCATATCAGCTGCCCAAGAATTCTCAAAAACAACTCTTGAATTCCTCAAGATCTGTGGCCCTGGAGAGACCCGTGGAAGTACAATGGCTCGACTGTTGAAGATGAGCCTGCAAGCCAAGGGCCTTGTGATAGGACTGCAGGCTCCAACCAGTAAGACCATACCTGGTCCATAAGCAGTCTGCAACTGTTACTGGTCAAGAATAGGTATCCGTTGTAAATTATGGCCCTTACAACCTCCCCAGCTGCAATGTTTTAGCAAGTTAGTAAGTTGGCAAGTGTTAAGTGGGTAATAGTGTTTGTTGGGATGGAATGGCATCAGGGGTTACTTAGCATGGTAGTTTAAGAAAACTTATTTCTGTGTGGAACTGGTTTGTACCCCTTAGTAGATACCCATTTTGTCTTGCAGACACAAAGACATTTGTTTGATGTCTTTTGGCCCACAGAGCTAAGAAGTATGATAACATTGGGTTTGGAAATACTGTGGAAGTGGCCTAAGGTGTTGCCAAGATCATTTTATAAAATTGCCTGTAGTTAGGGTTACAGATGTGAGGATAAATCTGCAGGTGCATTCTAGAAGTTCAATATATTGAGGAGAAAATAGCTTTCCAGCTTTCCAGATTGCGTATTGCACTGCCACCTTATGCACTCCATATGATGCCACCCTCCCACTCCCGTCCAGTGGAGGGGAGGGGTAGCCTTGATCATCCTGAGTGGATTCCTGCCTCTATCATTCCCACTCACACCTACTCCTCTTTTGAATGCCTTGTCTGTAGTCTCTCTCTCTCTCTCTCTCTCTCCTACCCATTCTCTTACTGTGGTTACCATCTACCGGCCTCCTGGTCAAATCACCTCATTTCTCTCTGAGTGGGCGGACCTCTCCTCCTCCCTCCTGGCCTCTACCTCTCAACTCCTCCTCCTCGGTGATCTCAATATCCATTTAGACTCTCCTTGTTCCTCCTCTGTACTCTTCTGTGACCTCTGCGACTGCCTCTCTCTGCCATCCTCCCCTCTGGCCCGACTCACTCTGAAGGGCACACACTCGATATCTTGATCTCCTCTGAACCCCCCTCTCCATCCCTCTGACCACTCCTCTCTACTGAAGCGATCACTCCCTCCTCTCATCTCTCCCTCTCTTACCCCAAGCCAAGCCTACCCCAACACTGCCACCTACCTACTCGGACATCCGGCCCATGAAGCGTGTGTCAGTTGAGGCTTTCGCCTCCACCCTCTCTGCCCCCTCCACCTCTGGCTGTCTCACATTCTGAGACAGCCCTGTCTCTGCTCTACTCTTCAATTTCTGATACTATTGATGCTCTTGCCCCTGTCATGAGGATCCATTTGAAGTCCAAAGCCAAGGGCAATTCCTAGTATGACTCCCACCTAGCTACACTTAAATGTAAGTGTATGGCGGCTGAGAGGAAATGGAGGGCTTCTCGTTCCTCCTCTGACAAATTGGCCTGTCGCCTGCTCCAAAGGCAATACCAACTCTCTGTCCTCACCAAGAAGAGAGTCCACATTCAAGTTTGTGTCTCTGCAGCATATAACAACTCAACCAAACTCTTTCAAATCTGCAAGGAGCTGGCCAACCCTGCTGCAGTCTCTGCCCCTCCTGTTGCCTCCCAGGCTCTTTGCAATGCCCTTGCCTTGCACTTTATCTAAAAAGAAACAGGACATCCTGTCCACCCTCTCCACCCCTCCCCCTCCTCTCCCCTCCCCTCCCCTCTCCGTCTGTGCTTGCTGACCATTCTTCAGCCACCCCCCACCCTCTTTCTCGACCTTTCCTCTTTTCTCCCCTGATGAGGTCACTAGACAAGTACGATCTATGAAAGCCTCATCAAAACAGGTTCGTCCCTGTTCTTCTAAAACCATCAAGGACCACATTGATACCCTCGCTCCGGCCCTTGCTGATTTTTGCAACCACTCCTTTGCCTCAGTATCCTCCCCTCAGAAGCACTCCCTTCTGCATCCTCTTCTCAGGAAACTCACAGCTGATCCTTCTTGTCTGGCTAACCATCGCCCAATTTCCATTACTCCCTTTCTGGGCAAACTGCTGGAAAGGTTGTTCATCTCTCAGCTTAACCTTCATTCCAATTCTGTTGGCTGTCTTAATGACAAGCAGTCTGCTTCAGAGCTGCCAGAAGCACAGAAACTGCTCTCCTGAACATCAGTGAAGATCTGCTCTCCAACCTTGACTCTAACATTCACTCTGTCCTCATCCTCCTCGATCTCTCTTCTGCTTTCGACACGGTCAACAATGCCATCCTGTTCAACCGTTTCTGTGATAACCTGGGTATCACTGATCAGGCTCTGGCCTGGCTGACCTCTTTCCTCTCTGATCGAGCCTCCCAAATCCAACTTGGGTCCTTCTTATCATCTATATTCCTCTCTACCTGTGGTGTTCCCCATGGGTCTAACCTCTCGCCCTGGCTTTTCAACCAATACCTGGCAACTCTCGCCCACTGCATTGTCATTTTCTGCTAAAATTTCCAGTGCTACGCTGATGACACTCAACTCATTTTCAGGCTGCCCTCGGCCACCTCTTCTCCCTCTCTCATCTCTGATTGCTTAACTGCCATTCAAGATTGCTGTGCCGCCAATGATCTTTGTCTGAATACCAGCAAGACGGAGATCCTTCTCATCGGCACACCTTCACCATCCTTTCCCCTCACTCTCTGGCCGGCCTCCCTTGGCCCTCCTCCTATCCCCACCTGCGAGACTAAGAACCTCTGGGACATCTTTGACTCCACACTTTCCTTCTCCGCCCCCATCTATGATGTCTCTAAAAAGTCAAAATTCCTACTGCACCTCCTCAGAGGTACTCTGCCTTTCCTCTCCTTCCCCCAGAAGCTCATGGTCTCCCAAGCTCTGGTTCTCTCTAGGTTGGACTATTGTAACAGCCTCTTTCTAAATCTACCTGCCTCTACTCTCTGCCCTCTGCAACTAATCCAGAAAAGGACTGCAAGACTTGTCCTTGGTCTCAAGCCCTGGGATCGTGTCTCTCCAGCTCTGAAATCTCTCCATTGGCGCTCAGTGGATGCAAGGATTAAATTAAAAACCCTCTGCATTGTCCACAAGGCTTTCTCAGGCCTGGGTCCAAAATACCTTCAGCTATCCCTCCGCAAATACCTCCCCTCTCGAGCTCTTTGCTCCTCTACCTCTAACTCGCTCAGGGTCAGTCGTTTTTCAAAGAAAAGAGCTGGGGGTTGATCTTTGTCTTCAGCTGGGGCCTCCCTCTGGAACAGCCTCCCTTCCACTCTAAACCTTGAGGAGAACCATCTCCGGTTCCGGAAGCACCTCAAGACCTTCCTCTTTGCTTCTGCCTTCACACACTCTCTCCCCAGCTGATCTATTCTCTCTTGGCACCGTGCACCTGGCCACCCTCTGTCCTCTGGGCCCAGGTACCTGTTCACCCTGCCACCCTCCCGCACAGCCTCTGGGCCACCCCTTGCACTTAGGTCTGTATCTGTACCCATACAGTCCCTCCCTTTTTCTTCCTGCACTTATCAGACCTACCCTCTGTGCTGCCTTAAACCCAGCACTTGCCAATTGCTGACTGCACTACGACTGTTTGTTGCCTTTATTATTTATTTGTTTATTTCATCATTATTTATCTGTTTATCCTTTGCTCCGCACTTTCCACTTATCCCCCTTTCCATGCACTCTTCCTCTCCCCCTCTCCCATGCACTTGCGCGTTCTCAATGTCACTGGGCCTAGTAAGATCGCTGTTTTGTTCTCCCCTGTTCCCCTCCCTTGCCTTGTCGCGCTCTGAAACACTTGTGTACGAGCGTGATAGAAAAAAAATATCAATCTCAATATCAATATGTTCTGTTGATAATGAAATGACTGAGAAACTTATATCTGTCTGACCCCTTTCTTTATCACTGTAATTGGGATGATATTCTGTTGTCAGAGATGTTGCTGTAGAGCAAGTGGCATAACGATAGTAAATAGCCACAGCTGAAGCGTTGTTACTCTTCTGTCATTCTACTGACTTGTTAGCAGTATACTGCACTTCCAAGTATCTCCAATGAGCATGGTGTAGAGAAGGAGCCAAGTACCCCCACCTCAAACATCTCGCCCATATTGCCTATATGTTGGGAAACAGAGTGTGAATTATGTGCAGTACCGGTGAAAATATCAATCCCAAGGAGAATCCTGGAAGCAAGTTTTCCATTGAGAAAGCCATACCTGCATACAAGACAGTATGATGGCCATTTGAATGAAATCCCAGAAAAGAGTCTGAAATGAGCAAAAGAGCAGATTGGTGAGATAGTATATAAGCATCGAAGATAAGTGAACATTCCAGGATCGAAATGAAGAGGCTTATGATGCAGAAACGGTGACGATGTCAAGTTATTTTACAGGTGTACAGATGCAAATAAACGCAAGCAGACAAAGTATTCTTGAGCTAGCTATGTAGTGAATAGATTGCGGCAAGCCCCAACATATATATATATATTACACGGCCACGCTAGTGGCCGTGTAGTTATGGTTAAGTTGCTGTTTCCATAGGAAGAGCACATTTTGGGCGGCTTATTACTCCACTCCCCCTGGACGAATCATCACCAAACTTTGCAGAAAAAGTATATGGGCCACTCTGGTTATATGTGATCTTACCAACCACAAAAATAGAGTGGTACATAACAGAGCGGACAAACCATCGAAAAACACCAGATTGTTTTGGTTTTTGAATTTGGGGGGGGTCGTCCCGAAAACTCCCCTTTTTGCACCTTTTTAAAACCACCCTAACCCCATACCGACCCATTTTAACCCCTTACCCTTTATATATTTAATTAATCTTTTCAGTGTTTTTCTTTGTTATTGTACGCTCTGTTATGTACCACTCTGTTTTGTTTGCAATAAAATGACTGGATACCAATAGAGAGAGTGCAAGCTCCTCGAGCATGAATGACTGGTAGGAGACCTCCCTCTGGTGTGCCATACCAACGTCAGTGAACAGTTGTCCAATGGAAGAAGTGGGAGTTAGGCGAGAACGACACAAGTAAACAGATGCCGGCTGCTGCCAAACCTTTCATTGAAACCAATCAAGAAAAAGACAATATTAAACGGCTTAAACGTAATAAGAAAAATAAACCCCAAAACAATCAGTCCTTAAAGGATAGTTCCGGGACTTTTTTTTTATTGTCCCTACGGTTCGCCCATGTGTTTTTAAGCATAAATCGGTAGATCGTAGAAAACTTTCCTATGGACCTTACCCGACTTTTCGTCCATTAACGCACTCGAAATCAGCCTCCATTTTGTGATAATCCTATCATTTCCCCCCATCGACCTGGCTCACCTGCGTTTGCGGCACTAAATCACATCCCCCGCCCCTGAAACAGACTTTATCAAAACATTCATATTCCCCGCCTCTATCCGTGACGTGACTGTGCTGCGTAGGCAAACGCGCCCAGGCGTCTTCTACGCGACTCCACACAGAACCCGGAAACCAACACAGATCAGCTCACAACACAGCGCGCCACAATTCGGAATATGAAACTGTACTTTTAAATCAAACCGCAAGATTGTAAATTTGGTAAAGTACATTTATTGGACATCAAATGTTTAGAGAATATTCAGCGATTTGCATTTTTCTTTGCTCTCGATCCAAAATAGTTCTTCTTGAGGCAAGCGATGTTCGTGTGCAGTACACAGGGTGTTGGTTTACGATAAAATAAGCTCTTCGGTCGCACTGATAATCGCATGGCTGTTCCAACAACGAGGCACTAGGCCACCACAACGGTATGTATGTTGCATCTAGCCGTTAGTACCGCGTAAGGGCATACTTGTACTTGGCGATCGTCCCATAAAATGGTCAGGGTGGTAACGTTGTTCACGCGGAGAAGCAACTGGCGGTTGAAAAAACCATCCGCCGGTGTCTGGTACTCGTGACACAGACAATAATGAAGGATGTACCTGTTTTAAAAACATAAAAAATGCAATTAGTCTCACCATCAGATCTTTATTAAAATTATTCATTTCATAGCTAGGACAGCCCTACTGGGTATTATACGTCATTTCCAGTAACCCACCCCCTCTCCTCCGCCTTTTTCAGAGCCGCCTGAGCGCCAGTGGACCACTTCGTCACTGATATGATATAATATGGCATTCGCAACGCGCCTATACACACGTGTTTGAAGGCGTGGCGAGGCAGGGAGGGGGGGGAACAAGGAGAAGACAGACAACGATCCTACTAGGCCAGGTGTCATTCAGATCGCGCAAGTGCAGGGGTAGGGGGAAGGTAAAAGTGCAAGGGGAAGTGGAGGGGGGAAGTGGAGTACAAGGTAAGAAGCATAAAATAATAAATACATAGGGCCAGCTGGTGGCAAGTGCAAGGTAAGTGCAGAACAAGTGCTGGGAAGGGGGGGCTGTAGGATACTGAGACAGTCCACCAGTGCAGGGGTTGACAGGGAGGCAGTGCAGGTGGAGAGTGGAAGGGCCCAGGACCGAGGTTGCAGACAGTGGACCAGTTGTAGCAGGGGAGAGGGAGAGAGAAAGCAGAAGCAAAGAGGAAGGTTTTATATAAGGTTCAAAACAATATGCCACATAGAACGAACAAGTACAACTTAACCCGTCTTTAAAGCTACTGTATAGTAATTAAATTGCGGTATAAACTCATCTAAAGAGTTACTTACATTATATTTGCATTTTCCATTGTGTCTGTGCGTAGGGCAGCCCCGAAATACCACTCCTTCTATGCCGACGTTATTTCTTCTAATGAACGTGGCTATCGTTTCTGAAATTTTATTCATTATCGTTTCTTACGTTATTGCACCACACCCCCAAAAAGAAGTCTTTCGGGATGGTCCCGGCCTGTCAAGGTCAAATAACAATAGAACCTTATACTGAGTCGTGGGCCATTCCGGCACCCGAGCAAAAAATCAAAGCAGCTGACCTTCACTTTGAACGAGCACACATTCCTAGTTAGCTACATTCAGTGTAAGGCCATCTCACAGGACTTGAAATTTCCACTCCATCTTTGCATTTTGTCTGCGTGCTTTGCAGCCCCAGAGAACCATAAATACGGAGACATTCTATATTTTTTGAAAAATGATTTATATTACTGTTTGGTTTAATTTAATGCGCAAATGAACAAGGTTGGATAGACACATTGCATGTACACTGAGCAATCACTTCTATTTACACATTACATAGATACACATATTCAATGGGCCTGCGACATGAGCAGACTCGAGAGAAAAGACAATCAAATTACAATCATTTAAACCGTGATGTGTATTTCTCAATGAGCTCTGCTTTAGGTGGACATGGAACAGAGGCAATGTTGGGTGGCAAAGCAGTTGTCCCCTGCACAGGTTCGTTCACAACTCCATGTATGTGCCTATCTAGCACATCAACAATTAGTCTCTCAATAAACTCATATTGCATATCCTCAAACACTGGTTTGATCACCCATTGTTTACTTCTTTTAGTGAAGGCCTTATTGTAGCAAAGCGTCCCTAAAGTTCCGGTCGTCCTACTTTGTTGACGGCCAACATTATGGTTATGTGCCAAGACCGCTAGAAGAGTCCGATTTATCATGCCCTCCATGCCAAAATGCAATCGTTTTGGCCTGTACTTTAGGCACATATTGTGGAACACCTCCAAATCTCCTGTGTGGCAGAATTCCATGAGTCCCCTCAAATCTCTTGTTATAGTTTTATCAAATACAATCTTTTCAATGGCTTTGTGAGTGGGTGATGAAGGAATCAACCACTTCTTCTTCCGTGCCTCCTCTGTGGACAAATGGCCATGTTCACAATTGTGGAAATGTTGGTTTGTGGTCCAGCGGTGAACGTTGCTACAGTGTAGCATTACTGACCGCCATTTTTCCAGTAGAATTTCCAACGACCCTTCACATGTTTTTGAGCTCCACCAAAGATGGTTGCTGATTGACTTGGACCACTGTGAAATACCTTGCATATCTTTTTTTTTACCTGCAGCCGACATTTTTTTATTGATTGTTTTTGCAAGATGCCATACGTCAAATTGGTGATTTATATTTTTGTACTCTTCTCTCATTGTCTTGGCAATTGAAACGTGTCTGTCCGTGGCTATCAGGTCGATCACCATTCCCCGCGATTGTAGTTCTTGCAATGATGCTACAAAGCCAACTTTCTCCATGGCCACTGAGGATGTACTTTGTGACACCTGCACGACCACCGAACTCACAATTTTCTTACTTTCCATGTCCTGAAAGTGGTAGGTGCAGTACTTGGCTGAAAATCCTGGGCTGTCGCACTGTCCATCACCGGCTAGCCTGAACCGTTTGCCCGCGAATGTACTTTCAATAGACATTTTTTCCATTCTCCAAGCTTCGCTAATGGCTGGAAATAGATAATCGGTTTGGTATTTGTGGAACTGAGTTTTCGCAATGAAATGGATTCCCACAAACTGAAAGAAATACTGTAACTTTTTAAAACTTGAACCACTAAAAAGTGCGGCCGCTGCACAAAGTAGATTGCCTGCTGGCAGTTGCCCCAGCATGGGTTGTGCAGACCATGAGAACGGATGATATTGTGTACAGGTGGCATGTATTTTAAGGTTAGTGCCTCGAATTGCACGAGTCACATTAATCAATGGCTCCCCACATACTTCCCCACCAACCGAATGCCCACATTTCATCATAATAATAATATCCATCAAACAACTATCGAATACAA
The DNA here is from genome assembly GCF_040938575.1 of Ambystoma mexicanum. NCBI lineage: Eukaryota > Metazoa > Chordata > Amphibia > Caudata > Ambystomatidae > Ambystoma > Ambystoma mexicanum. The sequence goes on from NC_090939.1 coordinate 970,346,125, forward strand.
TGAATTTGGCCTCTTTCCTTATACTGTCACTCTGCATCCCAGCTGGTTCGGCCTGTAACGTTGAGGACATGTCACTCACATGAAAGGTACAATCTCTGATATCGTCTTCCGCTATGTTCAGTGATATTGATGGTGTTTCATTGTCGTCCATTTCATTCTCTTCCATTGCAACATTTGTTCCTTCTCCGGCGATGGGAGAATAAAACAATTTCTTCAACTTTCTTGCGCTCTTAGTTTTTGCGGGTGTGGATTCTGTGAATTGATCTCCGACTGCATCCGACCTACCAGGAGGACATTCACTATCAATGGCTGGTGGTGGTATAGCTCCGTTGTCAATCACTTCATATTCTTCCCATTGGCACGATGCATCTCCAGTCTCAAGTCCCTGCCAAAAGGTTTGACAAGCAACATCTCTCGTTCGCTTCACTGTCTGTGTAGATCTAGTTCGTACACCCACTCGCAACTAGAGGACAGATTGGAAAAGGGATGTTCAGTTTAAACACAACTTACAGTATTGAACTATTAACAGTGAAAAACAACATAATATAGTGACCAGGACACTAACCTTCTTTTGCTTTCTTTTCTTTGAAACTTTCTTGCCTCTAACTTCAACATCTGGACGCTGTTGCTCCGACTCGTGTGTGCATGTCTCCACTTCCTCTCGCGCTGCAACGACTATATTTTCATGATAAGCACATCCATCACGCACTGACGCTCCATCGACTCCCTGAAACATAGAACTTTCATTAGTATGTATAATAATATTGAAAACACAAAATGTACTTGGGGACCAATACCCATACGTACATCCCAATAGCAAAACACGAATGAACGCATTGTGTAGAACATTCAAACGACAATTATTCACGCATTGTTGATCTAGTTAGATGGAACTGTCAAGATCCATACCTCGGGCTCCGCATAGACTTCCATTGATGATATTATTGAAGATGACGCTTCAGCAACTCCCTGAAACACAGTAATTGCATTAGTATGGTTTTCTATTTTGTTAAAAAGAACATAAACTTTGTGCAGGCGTCAACGGCTCATCTAAATAGACCTGCACAAATGATTAGTTGTCTAAAATAAATAATGGATATCTAAATATGATTCGATTTGCTCCATCGTTGGAAGTGTCACCACCCAGAGATCTGCATCAACTACTAGGGGTGATGTTCTTGTAGAAGAAGCTCCGTCATCTCCCTGAAACATAGTACTTGCGTAAATAAAGAAGGAAGTTTAGCGGATGTAATCACGTCATATGATCTCGCTTGATCGAACTGTCAGTATCCATACCTCGAAATGCATAAGAACATCAAGGGACGCTGTAACTGCGGTGCACACTTCTGCAAGCTGTTGCGCAGACCCGTAACTGCATGCTCCCCCTTCTTCTTGGACTAATGCTCCATCGACTCCCTGAAACATAGGACTTTCATTAGTAATGAACACAATATTGAAAAAAGAAGACACATAGGAGGGCGACGACAGAAGGACATATCAATGGATAAAAACGAAAGAAACATTGTGTGTAACAATCACGCTACAAGAATGCAAGATCTGATGATCTCCATCGATGGAACTGTCCGGAAACGTACCTCAAGCATCTGAGTGACATCAACGGTTGTCGTCAATGCGTTGGACTCCTCAGCATCTCCCTGAAAGACAGTACTTGCATTATTTTGGATAACAATAATTATAACTGAAAACAAAGACTAGAGGACGAGTACTATGGTGTACCATTAGGTAAAATAATTACACGATAAATTAAAACTATTGATTTACATGCCTAAAACAAGTCAGTGGCAGAATAGCTAAGTAAGATTACCCGATAGGCGCTTGAAGTGGCTGATGACTGCAATAACGACACGGATGGAGAATCTTCCGCCTTCATATTGAGTGGATACATAAATGGGGAAATTATTGTTAGCTAATGCTACACACTACCGCAAGGGCGAGAGCTAAATCCGTAAACTTGACTCACCAGTGGAGGGATGTGGACGAATAGAGTGGGAATAGCGGTTGAGAGCAATTTTCGCTTCGCTCGCGGTGTTTTCTTCTTTATTAGCAATGATGTGGAGTACATGTCTGAGCTAAAGTGCCTGCTGCAGATGCGGTATCGATCACCCCTCTTGTCCGCAAAGACTTCTAGGACTCTACTTTCAAGCTCAGACGGTGGATATCCGCAATATCGGACCCATTCTCTTATCTGATCTATAGTCTTAGGGAAAACATGCATTATAGTACCTTCAGATTTATTATGGGTTTTCGAAGGGCAACCGCCAATGGAACAGGCAGGCATTGTGGAAAGTTCTGAAAAGTAAAGATCAACAATTCTCTATGAATACCAATGTGTTAAAAAATTAAATGACACATAAAAGGTTCAATGCAAGGTTTGTTTTGGTTCTTGGAACTATACACGTTATTCACATGCGGATAAGTATTTGAATAACTTTAAAAAAATCGAAAAATAATTTGACTAAACTCAGAACATGTGACTAGTTCCTTGCATGTACTGTCGTGAACGAAAAGAAAACATGGATGCAATTTGATGACTACTAGCAAATAGATATAAATTAAAAAATTGGACGCAAAATGATTATGGTACATGGCCTTACCTTGACGAACAAACAGTTAGATGCAGGGATCAGAGTAGTTTCTTGTCGTAGAACAGAGAGCAGTTCACAGGTTGCAAACTGACGAGTTTGCTCGAAGTGGTCAGAAGTGGTCACGGAAGTTCACAGAGACGAAGAGCAGATAACCAGCACCTTCACGGGTTGACTAGCAAAGCGCAAAGAAGTTCTCATTAGAAATATGAAGTGGGTTATAAAGAATTCGAAACAGGGGTGTGTTTGTGAATGAATGACGTGTATATGTCGTGGCATTATGTGGATTGCAGGGGGGCGTCCAGCGTGAGGGGGGATGCTTGGCAGGAGACACAGGGTCTGGAGGTAGACATGGGAACAACAACCCATGCTCTATAGACCACTTTGAAGTGTACATGGTCTTTGGCACCTCTTGGCCTTTATCGCTCCCTGACAGCTCCACTTGCCAGCGCAAGTACCCCGGTGCGAACTGCCTTTGATAGGGCGGGGGGTGGATTGGGGCGGTGGTCGTGCAGACAAGACACAGGAAGACTCGTGAATGGAGACACACTTATGTGGATTGCAGGGGGGCGTCCAGCGTGAGGGGGTATGCTTGGCAGGAGACACGGGGTCTGGAGGTAGACATGGGAACAACAACCCATGCTCTATAGACCACTTTGAAGTGTACATGGTCTTTGGCACCTCTTGGCCTTTATCGCTCCCTGACAGCTCCACTTGCCAGCGCAAGTACCCCGGTGCGAACTGCCTTTGATAGGGCGGGGGTGGATTGGGGCGGTGGTCGTGCAGACAAGACCCGTTTGCCGCAGGGCCTCACCAAGGAGAGGCCATCTAACTGCATGTAAGAGGCAGGCTGCAGGATCTAGTACATAGAAGGCAGGGGGGTGAGTTTATAAATACCTCACCCTCCCAGGAGAATATATGGGTGCAGTTCACCCTGGAGACCCTGGATGCCTAGGCAGTTAGTCAGCAGCAGGCTGGCCTGTGGTGGCAAGGCGGCACGGGCCAGAGGGGGTCATCTCTGTACCCGGTGCCCAAAAGGATGATTTATTATGATCAACCATATTGATTATTTACCTATAACCATGTTTTGTATCAATAAAATCCAACGGCCTTTTATTGCCAACGCTTGAACAAAGTGGTGTGGTAAGTATTTTTGGGGGAGGAGGCAAGGCCGGGAGGCTTGATGCCAACCCGCAAAATAATATATGTATGACTGCTGCATATGGGTTCAACGGTTATGTGGATTGAAGGTGGGCGGCCAGCGTGAGGGAGGATGCTGGCCGGAGACATGTGGTGTGACAAGACAAGGCACAGGAAGACTATTCAATGGAGACACACTAGATTCATTTAAAACATCAAAACAACCATTGTTAAAATATATGTTGGGTTTTATTTTAGATCTTAATTTCAATTGAACATAAATAATAAACATTACACATTGTAAAGTTCCGGTTGCAGCACATCCAGGGAAAACCCGCGGTATTGTCCACTGTCGCTGGGGAAATGTTGTCTAATGGCAAGTACCGCACAGGCAGGTATTACTCTCCGAACGCGGTGTCCGAGCCTCCCGTGAAGCCACCAAGTGAAGCAACGATAGGCCACCAGCCGGTACCACCTGTGAAAAAGAAAGATGCAAACTGTATTAAAATGACAAAACTTTCTTATCAATGTCGATTCAGGTAAAACATGTCATTCTGCTTTGAAAAAAATTATATCTAGAAAATGCACAATATGGAACCAATTTACATGCGTTCGAATGATATGTAGATGTAATTTTATATGTGGGAGACGACCATGAAATAGTAGTGGCATCACTGACATCACAACCAGAGTATACTTACTCGTTACTCGGATTACGCGGACGAACAGTGCCGCGAAGTTCGTGCATAAGCACCATCATCATCCTCAACACGGTCCGTGAGAGGCAGGCTTCCCTGAACTCTGGCAGCTCGGTGATGCATTGCGGACTTTGCTCGCCTTCCTGCGGACTTTGCCCGCCTTCCGAAATGTAGGCCAAGCACCCGGAATTTTCACGGCAGCAGCAGTTCTCCTCCTCAGTTGGCATTAGCTCGCACCGATTGCACGTGCACCAGGTGGAGACGCCGTCCATGCGACATGGTCCAGGCTCTTCATCCGTTGACTGGTCCTCTCAACTGCCGTCCGAATCCCCATCGTTTTCGCGTGCTTGCCTTTCCAGTAGTTCCTCCTCGGTGTACTCGGGCTCGTACATATACGGCATTATTGTAGCCATTGTGTGGTAAAGAAAGTAAAATAATTTACAGAGAAGGTACAGGTGTTCACAAGGCCTAGAAGCGGCGAAGGTAGCTGACCAGAGCACAGAAACGAGTCACAGAATACTCAAAGTAACACAGAGAGAGTAATGGAATCGAAAATCTGCTGCTGTGTGTTGTGAAACGGTGTGTTTATACTCATTGAGGAAAGAGGCGTCCTGCCATTTCCATGGCGACACTTCATTAGCTGAGGCGCAGCGATTGTTGACACGAAACGTGCTTTGGCGTTGGGAAATGGGCGGTACGCGTCTGCTGATGTCAGGCTCAGGGGCGGGGGATATGATTTAGTGCCGCAAAGGCAGGTGAGCCAGGTCGATGGGGGGAAATGATAGGATTATCACAAAATGGAGGCTGATTTCGAGTGCGTTAATGGACGAAAAGTCGGGTAA